>NC_090439.1:16679031-16982061 GCF_031143425.1 Pleurodeles waltl
CCTTGGGATTCCATCCTGCCTCCAGATCCCTTTCTTGACATGTTCATCACCTTCTTACAACTGAGCTGTCACATTGGCAGCTACAACACATCTACGTGTCTGTGCATCTGCCATCCACTGTACCCAACTCTCAAGGTGACTATGTTGACCATGTATAGGACAGGTATGTGTGGCAATTCAGCTGTCATTGTATGGATCCTAGTGGGAATGTTGGGCACTGTGGGACATCTAACAACAGCCTACATTTAATTTCTATCCTGCTAAACTGACCAGTAGCAATTACAGATGAGGTTGAGTCCCTCTGTTTCACACCAATGTGTTCCACTGGCACTCCTAGCTGACGATATTGCCCGAGAACTGTTTCACAGCCATTCCTGCCATATCTAGGGGGGTAGCATACATGTGTTCAACATTTTTTACATAGTCAGTTAGTTGCTTGTATGGGATGAGACCAGCGTCAACGTTCATCATGTAGGTATCATGTGCATATGTGCACATATGTGCCCGCATATTCATGCACTCTTGTATTGACACTCTGTGACTTAAGACATGTTACACAATTCACAATTACTAAGTGTAATAGATGGGTCACAACACACAAAGACATGCTGGATGTGTAGGTGGTTTTAATTGCAAGTGTAATAGTGAAATATTTACAATGTCCAGGTCTCTGACCCCATTTGTGGAATCCATTCAATTGTGACACTACACAAGTCCAGGGTTGAGGGATATGTCAATGGACATGCTTGGGTAAAGTGTCTTTCAGTGCAGGGGAACATAAATTGTCAATTGAAAAGTGAGAGACAATTGCAGTCCATAGCAGAAAGGTCAACAGTGTGTCGGTGAAGAGTGCATATCTGCAACAGTCCTAACACTGGCAAGATGTCAAGCAGAGGACAAAGGAAAACACTGCCCATGTGCCATGGGCTGGTGCTACCGGGAACTCCTACGGGTAAAAATGATCTGTTCCACATCTTCATCCTCCGATGTGTGTAGTGCCTCCTCTACCCTTGATGGTAGTGGGGAGGCAAAGGAGGCCACAAACACTTCAGTGGTTGGAAATGTGGACTTCCAATCCTGGCAGCTGCCATCTGTAGCATTAAATATGGCATCACTGCAGCAAGGTGGAGCTGCTGATTTTTAGGTATAGCAGCAACATCCCTGTGGTGGGCAGCCATGTCTGCCCTGAGGGAGACCATTTCCCATGCATGCAGTCCATCTTGTCCTCAAGCACGGTGATGCCAGTTTGGGAGGGCAGTTGTTGTGGCCTCTTCCTCATGGCAGCAGCTCTGTCCCTCACACACTCCTGAACTCCACACATTGGGGAGTGTGTGCACAGGTTGGCTGCAGTCTGTTCAGTAGCCGTAACCATGCATGTCTGCATCCCTCAAGGTTGGCTGCCATAGTTTGCACCCCGACCCGCACCTCCTTGGCCAGAGTCCACTGGACTCCGACCACTGTCCTCTCAAAGCTGGTCCGTGGGTCCTCAGAGTCCTCAGCTGTGTTGGTGCTGGCAGTTCGTACTATTGGGGTCCTAAGTGGGGCCTGTGGGATGTCTGCTACATAAATACCCCTCCTATCGACTTGAAGTGGTGTCTGGAGGTTTACCAGGACTTCTTGGAGGGTCTCTTGGCTGATAGTTGCCAGCTTGTCTTCCAGGTCATCAGGATACTCCAGGACAGGCAGATCCGCAGGAGAGCCATCACCCTCTGCAATGAGATGGTGTAAAGTCAGTCCATCTGTGTTGATGTTTGAGGCTCTTTGTCATCTTAGGGCCAGATTTATGGAAAAGTGGTGCAGCGCGGTGCTGTGCATAAATTGGCAGCGCCGCGCTGCATCACTTTGGTAACACAAGGATGCGACCTATGTAAGTGAATACGGTGCACCCCTGTGTTGCCCCACGTGCTGGTGCAAAATTCACCTGCCAACGCAGGCATCCTTGCACCATCCTGCAAGGATGTATGCGTTGAGGGGTGTGATTGTTTATGTGCATGAAGGTGTCCCTTCCTGCAGATTAACAATCACTAATGGCGCTTTGGCACTTCTGTGTGAGCTGTAGAATGCAGCCACACACAGAAGAGCCAATGCGTCATTTTCAGATAATTGTTTATGTGCAGAGAGGGACACCTTCATGCACATAAACAATCATTTCTGGCATTTTGCTCTTGATATGCATGCTGCAGAATTGAACACACATTGGAAAAGCAAAAAACGAGGAGGTAAAAATTTATTCATCCTCGTTGCACCATGCTAACACCACCCCGGGGGTGGCGTAAGATTTTGGCACTGTCTCAGGTTGACAAAATTCCATTTATCTGAGGCAGCATCAAAATACAATGGGTGTTGCTGTGGCACACCCACAACAACACCCATTGCATGCCCCTTCCACACACAGTGCTGTGTTGGAAGGGGCCATATTTACAAGGTGACGTTAAGCCACAAAAAGTGGCTTAATGCCACTGTGTCAATGTGGCACAGTGCCTGAGAGTGGCGCTCCTGTGGCACTAGGGGCCTATGATGCACCCCTTAGTTCAAAAGGATTGTTCCTGTACATCATGGCTGCAGTCTACCGCCCTATGTCCCACTTGCATGTCACATGAAGGGAAGCCCAGTTGGCATAATTGGCTGTGTCATATCTTCTAAGTGTGATGTCTATCCTTTTTGTGGCTTGACACCATCTTTTCATGTTCTACCCTCCCTTTGCATCCATTTGCATGGTGAAGCCTTGCAATGGGTGTTGCTGTGCTTATGCCACAGCATCAAACATGGCAATTTTCACCTATCACAGTCTTACATGTTTCACATCCATCCATGCTGTGGTGAGATCCTTCACCACCCCAGGGAAGGCATTTGACAGGACACTATGCTCTTGTTACCATTGCTGCCTCCTCATGTTGTTGTTTGTGTTTGTGTGCTACATTGCATGCCACTCATGGGCCTGGCAGAGTTCAGTTTCATCTTCTGTCTGTGTAGGCGTGTTTGCCTTAGTCATCCCCCTCAATGCAGCCCTCCTTGCACTATGTTACATGAGTGCAGAATGGTGACAGTACAGCTCATTTGACACACAGGGTTAGACCCAGGGAAGGCCAGTATAGGCATAACATTTCTGCTGAGTACATCATTCTGTATGTGACAGTGCCTGATGGTAAATGGGTCTCTGGACATAGCCAGTTAACAGGAGTTGTACTTAGGTCAGGGCCTGAAGCAAGTTTGAGGTGATTCTGCAGGTAGTCATACTGCCCCCTCATTTAAAGTACATTAGTCAAATGGGCACCTGATTGCCATTGCCTGATTGTGTATTTGACCACCCCCAACAGCACAGGTGGTAGTGGCAACTGTTGTCAATGTGGAATGCTCCATGGGCCAATGGCCTGGACATGGCAGGTTTCCAGCAGCTTACTGACTGGCTATGCCATCTTTCTTGTGACACCAGACCAGTATTATGTTCAACACTACCCTCCAGGCCTGTTTCCACATTTCCACCAGCCTTTGCCTGGGGGTGTAACCCCCATGAAACGGTTGTTGGTGATGTGGTGTGGCATGTCCCTGGGTGCCTCTGCATAGCCCATGCACTTGGCATGGGCAGTGCAGGGGGTCCCATGCCCAAGCCCTTTTCCCTTTCCATTCCTGATTTGCAGGGCTGAGTGCAGCATGTTCTGTAACACCCAATGCAGCCCAAAAGTGGCACTGAGTCTATTTGATCTATCAAGAATGTTGTGATAAGTGCCACACAGAGCTACCATGAGCAGACAGATTTCTAGCCGCCATCCCAACGTGTGACTCATACTGCCAAGAGCTAAGGGCACACTGCACTGGCAGTCTTACCAAAGCCGGATTAGCCCATGCACCATCCCTCGCCCGTTGATGTGGAATTATCCGCCATTATGTTCAGAGTCATACCCCATGTGCTGTATGTGTGTGTTTATTGCCCCATTCCCATGTGGCTGACATGGTTGTGTCAGAGTAGTTGTGGGCTCAACCTGTGAAAGTTGTAACCTACTGTTTGCTATCTGTGGTACATATTTTCTGTAGTGGCACATTTCAGTTCAGCATAAAGATGTGTGGTTCACCACTACTTCAGTTTGGTTGGTCGGGGCAGTGGCATGTTACCAATGATACAGGTCCAGCCTGCTATTCCCCCAGCACCTGTTCAGTTCATTGTTCCTTGCACCTAGGGGTCACCCTGACTGCATGATGTAGGGATGGCTGCCTCATGTGGCTGTGTTGTGTATGTGCAGTGTGGTGGTGCTACCGGCACATGCCTGGGTACTGTTGGGACAGTTGCAATGACTTGTGTGCTGTGAGATGCAGCACACATGCGTTTGGGCAATGAAGAAAGGCAGTTGCAAGGTGTTACAGCAAAGGACACCACTATGACGTAACCCAAGGAATGGTGTTGACTGGCTACCTGGTCTCTGAGGTCTTGATTGTGTTGATGGTGTTGATATGACTACATGCAAAGGCTATTGTGATGTCACAACCAGTGGCACAGTCATTATACATGCCATCCATCCCATGTGCTGCATATGTACATGTAAGTATTCAGGCCTGGTGTTCAACATATGTCAAGGTTGTGTATGTGTCATGGTGCATGGCACTACCAAATCATAGGTACATGTGTAGATTATGTCGCATTGGTGCAACTTGCTTAATGTGCATTGTGTCGCTCTGCACTCCTTTGATATGCATTTCGTGAGTCCTATGTGCCTCCCCCTTCTTGCACTTGACATTTTGGCATAAATTTCCCCCATGCAACTTACCCTGCATTTGTGGTGTTTCCTGGTAGTCTGCGCTGTCCTGCGATTTCTGTGATGATTTCCTCTGGGATGACTGCTGCATCCATCTCCTCCATCTCGCCCAAGTCCTTTTGTGGTGGTGGACTCCCACCTCCAGTTTGCAGTGCTGCCTTCCTGTTCTGTGCCACGTTTTCCTTTGTCCTTCGCTTGCAGTCATGCCAGAGTTTCTTGCACTCAGTTACAGTTCTCCTGACCTCTGCCACACTGTTGATCTTATCCACAATTTGCTGCCAGATTGCCTCTCTCCTTCCGATTGGCAATTTAGAGGTGACGAAGAGTTGATGTTGATGCTCCATCACCTCTCTCACCAGTATTTCATGTTCATCTGTGCTGAATCGAAACTTCCTCTTTTTCTTCTCCCTCCCCTGGGTGTTGTCTGTGTCCTCCTGGCTGGTTCCTGCTTGAATGGGGTCTCCCTGGGGTCTCTCCACCACCCAGCATCATAGTATAAATATGACACCTGGGTAGCATTAAAAAATGGCACTAGTTAGCGCTAACCTTTTTGACGCAAAACTGCATTAGCACAGTTTTGTGTCAAAAAGTATAAATCTGGGTCCAAGAATTCAAATTGAGGGAGACATTGAGGGCACCATCAAAGTGATCTTCTGGGGAAGATCAACACGAAGAGGCATATTTATAGGTCCCTAGCACCACCTTGCACCACATTAACGTAATTGTTTTTGATGTTAATGTGGCCCAACAAGGACAAAATCCCCGCACCTTATTTACAGGGCGGTGCAATGCATGCATTGTGCCACCCTGTAACCCATTGCGCTACATTATTCCTGCGCCAGACATAATGTATGCAAAGGGGGCGTTCCCCCATTAGGGGAGCTGGCACTTTTAATGCCTGCTCAGAGCTCAGAGCAGGCATTAAAAGGAGCCTTCCGTTCTTTAGAATGGGGCCCTATATACTCTGCAGGAGTAGCAGCAATATTTTGATGCTATTACTGCAGAGTACATCAATAGCGTCATGAAGTATGACGCTATTGCCCCCTACCCAGCGCCATTGTGCGCCGTATTTTAAATATGGCGCACACATGGTGGCGGTAGGAGGGGTGCTAAGGGGCACAAGGAAAGGGGCGCTGCACTCGGTGCAGAGCCACTTTCCAGAAATCTGCCTCTTATTTATGATTAACTTCTCCTCACAGGACTAAAAATCAAACAAAAAATTGTTTTTCTTAGTGTCCTATTTTTAGGATATGAATTATCAAGTGAGGGAAAGAGCCTGGACCACAATTCCTAGAGAAATGTGCACAATTACAGCCACCAAATATCAAGAAACTACAGTAATTGCTAGGTTTCTTCAATTTTGGCAGAACCTATATTCCAGAACATGCACAACACATAAAACCACTGTATGATTTAATTTGTCTGGAATTCGCAAGCAAACATTGGACACCCAGACACACACACATTCTCAGAGCATTACAGATAGACATGCATGAAGCAAAACACTTGCACACATGTGGCAGTAAAATAAATTTGATACACGTTGGAGGAATCACTTTAGTTGATGAAGCTGTCAAATCTGCAGTAGCTATAGGTTCTGTTGGTGCAGCTACTCATTCCAATACAAGACTGGAAGATGAAACATTGGCTGCTGTAAAAGCTGAGGCTGATGGCAAGTCCTTACCAAAAGCATATCCTTCAAAATATTCCTGCCATTTAAGTGCCCAAAATATTGCATTTACAGCAATATCAGGGGTGGGTGACTATGCGATCCCCAATGAAGACCAAAGATTAGAATTTATTGAAGGAGCACATTCTGGTTTGGCAGCTACCATCTCCCTACTGCAAAAATGCTATTGGACTAAGCAGTATGTCCTTGGATGTGACATTTGCCTACAAATTAAAAGGTCCACCATCAAACGTCCACCACAGATACCTCTCTAGGTTTCCAACAAACCATTACAATATGTGTACCTGGTTCATTGAGGTCCCTTACAACTACATGGTGCATACAAATATAGGGGGTTATTACAACTTTGGAGGAGGTGTTAATCCGCCCCAAAAGTGACGGTAAAGTGACAGATATACCACCAGCCATATTACGAGTTCCATAGGATATAATAGACTCGTAATACGGCTGGTGGTATATCCGTCACTTTACCGTCATTTTTGGGACGGATTAACACCTCCTCCAAAGTTGTAATAACCCCCATATTCTTGTTGTTGTTAATTTATGCTCCAATTTTGTCTGGGTGTAGCGACAATGATCAGCTCATGCTTGAACTGTTCTTAAAGATTTGCAAGTCTTTGTCAGGATATATGCACTTGCAGCATTCTACTCAGACCAGAGCCCTGCCTTTGCCCCCGGGGCATTCAGGGACACCATAGAAATGATAAGTGTTCAAGAGCATTTCTTGGCTCTATATTATTCAGAGGAAAACAGCTACAGTATAACAGGTCGTAGTTGGCTTCATCTCCTATATGGAGTTCAGAAATCACTGAATAATTTGTCTAGAAGGTCTTTGAGAGGGCGTACTCCTTATAGAGTCCTGGTTGGGATACCCATGTATGTCCCAGATCTTGATGGCCCTGACGTGGTGGCAGCAGAAACACCTTTTGACATAAATGAACATGTCACTGTCTTGCAGGATTTACAATAGTTCCATGATGAAAATTCATCTGCACATGTCACCACCTTGGGAATGAGGGATTTGCCACCAACATTCACAGGTTGGATTCCTAATGTTGGGGATCTAATTTGTGAAAAGATACCTGTGAAGAAGGAGTTTGGCCCATCGTACAGAACAAGTGTTCCAGTCCTTTGAATACACGTATCAGAGCTGTCATTCTACCACTGGTGCCTGGTTCTAAAGAAAACTGCTTTGTTTCCATTGACAACATCACATTGCACCATGTGGACAGTCCTGCACAGTAGACCATGAAGAATCCTGAGTGGTTCCCGTACCCCTCTCACCACCATTTAGAAGTTACCTCTTCAATCACTCAACAATGCTGAAATTATTTCCCCGAGCTTGGAAAGGGCAGAGAATTAACTTTTGTTTATTCCTGTTGCCATATCATCAACAAGAACTGTCCAGAATTTAGATTTGCACTCTTCAAATGCAGCACAAATGGACAGAATCATTGATTATGAACAATCAATGGATATATTTACCAGTTCCCTTTCACCTGCACTGGCTCCAGTTTTTGCACATACTGCTTGTGGGTATTTTGCGGACATTGACAACTTTTCTTCAAATTCTTCAGCATCATCTGCAATACCTATATTGAAAGCATGCAACTCTACATGTGGCTTACACATAACTGTTTGGCTCCTCCATGGTATTATCTGTGGACACTTCTGACTTTGCCTGCCTTTCCTCTTGGGATTGGTTTTGGCATTGTTTTCTTTCTGTCGATACATGGTCATTATCTTCCTAAACGCTCTGCTGTTGAACTGGTGGATGAGGTTTTACAGTTCCTAATAATGAAATGCACTGTTCCTGAATGATAACAAAAGGAAAGAAAACGAACATGGAGAGTGTTGGATTAACCTTTTCAATAGAGAATCCTATTCAATAGGAGCAAGAGTCCTCACACACCCAAATGGGTGTCATGCTTCATCATCGGACAAGCTCCTCGTCAGACTGGCGCTGCAATGTCTGACGGGCACCACCCTTTCGGGGGGCTCTTTGACGGAGTTCTTTTATGATGATGCCTCACTATCCCATAGAGCAGTAAGGAAAGAAAGGAGAGCAAGAAAAAAGTATAAACCAAGCTAAAATTGGCTCAAAACCTATCTGCAAGATTTACTTTTATTGGTGCAGAGAGCGGGCCAAGATTAAAACAATAATCTGGAGAACAGAGTCGATATAATGTCCGACCTTTCTCACACAAATGGGTGGTCCAAAACTATAAGACCCCTCTTAGAAATTGGGTCGACATGTTTCGCGTCTATTCGGTCCACATAGGATCCACTGACGCTTCCTCAGGACCTAAATATGATGATGCTTCTCCACATATAAACTCAAAGAATGATCTTGCCTATAGCAACTACTAAGTGAAAGCAAAGAATCAGTCAGTCACTTACATAAGTCCATTATGACCCACAGTGTCAATCCTATTCGTCGCCCCTCCCAATTCGAGACAAGGCTTCATGGGATCACGCAGACCTTAGGCCTGGTCCAAGTACCAAGAATTAGGCGGCCGGCCGTCGGCGGTTGCTCCTACCCCTGATCGCGATCCCGAATTGACAACCTATCCTTGCATAAGGTCTGAAGACACTTGTCCCTTTTCAAACATTTTAGCTGTTCAAGTTTTTGACCGGATTGTTTGGTATAAAGTACCATTTGATATTTTTGGCCCTACCAAAATGATTAAAATTCCATATGTTTTTAAATTATTAAACAATTATATTAATACACCAGTGGTTGTTTCTCATGACTGGGATGTGAAAACAGTTGATTCTATGCTTTCTGAGGTTGAAAATTATGCTGTATTTGAAAGTGAGGATGTTTATATGACAAAATCATATTATTGGGCAATGTTTTATTACCACCATTACGGACATTGCTTTCTACACTGAGCTGGTACCACAAGAATAGTTTATAATTATACACAATGGTAACATTGTCAAACTCCACCAGTGTGGAGTTCAAAAACATATGTAGAAAAATGTTATTTTACTGGGCATGATGTTAAACATTTTGAGTCTTCTTATTTTAAATTACCACCTTCAAAAGCGAGAAAAGGTTTGCTAACAGACACTCTTTGCAAACAGCATACCCCTGATGACCCATGGTGGATTGTACTTGAAACCATAGCTAGCTCTAACACCACTGTACAACATCAATTGGAAGGAGAACAGAGGTGGGTGTTCAAGTTTAAAACATAAAACATGGGTTGAAATTATGCAATCCGGTGGTCCAGTTTTTTAGCTGACACAGGGATAACTCTTGGGGCTCTGTTATTAATTGGAGTAGAACTCTAATTGTAGAAATAAAGATCCCTTCCTTTTTTAATTCATATTTTTTTAGTTGAATCTGCATTTTGGTTCCCTATTAACTTATTGCCATGAATCGTCAGATGTATTTTGAAAGCTCCATGTATCTTGGAAGATTCCTCTCATTATTATGGTTTCTAACCATTACGTAACCATAGCTTTTTACAGCATAGGTCAACACTACTTTTGCTCTTTTCAACTGTGTTCTTGCCCAGAATGCGATTAATTCTGAAACTTTCCTCATTGGTGCACTATATTTAAAGCAGGGTGTTTGTACCTGATGACTGCAATTTATAGCTACAAATGACTTTTTTTTTCCTATGGTTAATCCTCAGCCAGTTTTGATATTTTTACTGTTAATTGCCTGTAGAGGTCAGACATACTCAACAGTTTATTTTTTTATTCCCAAGAATCTCTGCTAAATATTCTAGGAGCACGCTAGTATGCAGAACCCACACACTCCACTAGTCCTTTACCTCATGACTATTGACGAGCGGTCTAGTTCATCAATGACTTGGCCCAACCAGAATACAGCTCGAGACCTGAGGAATTACGTGGCCCAATCATGAGACAGTATGAGGTCAAATTATCCCCCATATATAACGACAGTCCGTGCTATGCATTCCCATGTCCAGACTACTTTGCAACACGGTACTGCTAAGTAACATTAATGCGGTGCTGCCTGAGGTGGTTTGCTTGTAGAAATTCAACTTACCACAGAGATGTTGTTTCCCTCTGTGGCAGGTGTCACATGACTTATTATAGAGAGACAAATGGTTTCACTTAAGGAGGCACACCAGAAACCTTGGCGGAATCTATCTACATTTGATACACGAGTAATTAGCTTTGTCTATGCTGCTCGCAGTATTTCCCCTGGGTTTATTAGGAATCTTGGTGAAGAAGCCTTCTTAAACATGTGGCTCTTACATTAGCCTGTGAGACCTGTGACCTCCAAGTGGCAAGGTCGTCCGCAGAGATACTGTCCCTTTTAAATATGTCTAACACCGCTGGGATTGTAAACTTTGTTAAGGCTAGGTTCTAGTTTTGTTAGCATTTTTTCAGGCTGTCTTTGGAGTTATACCTTTAGCCTTTCATTCACACTTTTCGATTGTTTTTGGAGGATTTCCGATTACATTAGCATTAATTGGTGGTATCCTGCTGTTGCTATTTTGGATTTGCAATCGCTGCCCGTTCTCAACAACGAGAAATCATGCAGCTTCGACCAGCCAACTTGTATCTTGATCACATGATGCAGTACTTTGGAGCATCACTCTTGGATGAATTGAACAGGAACTGGACGCTGTCATATCGAAAGGTCCCAACCTTCGTGTTTGCACTGGAGGTGTGTCTTGCCTATAACACCTATGCACATAAATCTGATGATGTTCACAGTGAGGGCTCATTGCTGGAAGTGTCCACTGAGAATACAGTTGTTGCAGGATACCTTCTATGAGATACATTTTGTGGTATTGCAGGCACCTGGTGCTTCAATATCTGGCACTGCTGAAACACTGCTTCCTCGGTCACATCTGTGGCTGAGGCAACGATCAAGGGCCAGATGTAGCAAAGGGTTTTACCCATTCTGTGTCTATGGGAAAATGTATTCGTACATATGGCCCCAAGTGTGCTCCTTCTACCTTTAATCTAATGAGCTGGTGGTTTATCACCTGCCAAAGTTGGGTCTATCCTGGATTCCCTTTCCATTGATGTGCTTGGAGTCCTTCTGCAAGACCATGATAATTATTAATCTGTCTATTTTGGTTAATTTTCTAAAATTTCTAAATTGTCCTTATTGAATTTGGCTGCATAATTCGTCCTGGTCTGCTTGTCAACTTGGACATTTTTAGCTCTTTTATGTATATTTTTAGCCTGCCGTTAAGTAGTAGTATTGGCATTGTTTATTTTATAACCTGATCCCTGCACTCTTGTACCGACAATGGGGAGGGTGCTGTGGGTTCCTCTTAGCGCTTAGGTTGGGCTCTTTATTTTAGCCTCAGGCCTGCAGCCAGTGCATTTTCCCTATATACACATTTTACTCATATTATTCATTTTATTACATTTTAGTACAGCTTGCTTTTAGCAGAGTTGTTTTTATATTCTAATAAGCTGCCTTTCTGCGAAAGCATTGATATCAGTTCCTTTGCACAACATTTCATTCTTTGCTCTGTTCAAGGCTTTCATTGCACACAATAATTTACTTGGTATTGCCAGTCCAAGAAGTACAGAGTCAATCTTCTAAACCTAGACTTAATATCACATCATGCCTGTTCTCAGCACACAACAGGTTTTGTTATATAAACACTACACAGGCTAGCAGGGGCATTCCAGCAAGCCATCTTAAGCTGTGTTCCACATCATCAATAGGAGTAATGATCTTGGCCTCGTCTCAACAGCCAACAAAGAGGACTGCCAGCAGAAGAACAGGCAGACCCTTGCCTTTCCAGGTGTGGGGTTAATGGCCCTTTCCCAAGACTAGTACAGGCAGAAGGGCAACACTGCTATGCTCTCATGTTAAATGTTAGAAGTGTAGGTAGGAATTCTTAGACTAATGATTATGCCGGGATGTTGGTACTGAATATCTGTTTTACGTTAATGGTCACAATCATCACTATGTTATATTTCTATTTCCTAATAATCTCAGATCATGTCTTTTATCATGGAAAGCATTTCCTTTCAATAAATGCATTGAAACTTATCTTGCATTCCTTTGTCTGACTGCTTGTGTATGTGACTTGTGCAAATGAGAGAAAGGGGTACGATCTGTTTCACCACAACTTCCGTGAGTAGTCTGAGTGTCATGTTTTATGGCTGCCACAAATCACCTTTACTTTCTAGGTTTGGGTGAGGTGCTGCTAGTTAGCATAGAATGTCAGGCTGCTAAGTGCCCGCTCACCACTCAAAGCAACAACAACATGCAACCACTGCTGTTCATGTCTGGGTAATCTCCAAGTGGTGCAGAGTTTCCATTGAGAGGAGCCAGGGCATTCCATAGTAATTATGGGGCTACCCTGTATTCCTAAGAACATGGATTGTAAAAGCATTGTATCAAACAGTGGTTCCTAGGAAGAAAATATCAAGATGATGCAAGTATGAGAGTCTAAAAGCCTCTCATACTTCCAATGTTATACTGACTTAAATGAGTACAGCTTAAACTGTCAGGAGAATATAAATGAAAACCACAAATGCTGGATGGAAAATTAAATTATCATTCAATAGAACAGCCATATCATTATCCATGCTCAGTCAATGTTAAATAAACCACAGTTGAGTAAGGTGCTTGAAAACACACGAGCTGAGTGCTGACACAGTGTTTGTGATCATGGTGAGATGTAAAAATGCTCACACTTGAGTTATGTGAAAGTCAGCTCTATACTCCTTGTGATATACAGGCAGATTGATACTTTTAGATTCCACCTAAATAGTTTCAGAAATACAACACAGCAGTCATTCATCAAAACATGTTTCCATTTGACCCCTACCACGTAGGTGGCTTTGGTGTGTCTACCTCAGGGCAGGATAAATGGTGTACCATGATCTAGTCAAACGGCAAATAGACATATCTGTCACAGAGTTCCAGAAGTGTGTTGTATAAATCATAAAACAGTCAAGACATAAAATCACCTTATTGCTCAAAA
The DNA here is from genome assembly GCF_031143425.1 of Pleurodeles waltl. NCBI lineage: Eukaryota > Metazoa > Chordata > Amphibia > Caudata > Salamandridae > Pleurodeles > Pleurodeles waltl. The sequence goes on from NC_090439.1 coordinate 16,692,417, forward strand.
AGATGAATGCAGCTGGGTATGTAATACCCACGTTGCTTATTGGCAACCACTAATTGGAATGTGAGATACTTCGTTAGTCCAGGACGGGAAGAACAGTTGATGAGCTGCCCTGTTATACAGAGTTGAAAATACCTTGGTAACTGAAAGCCAGATAAACCCAGATCAGGTGCTGTAGGGACCAGGTGGCTGTCTCTCTCTCTCTCTCTCTCTCTCTCTCTCTCTCTCTCTCTCTCTCTCACGCTCTCTCTTTCTCTCTGGCCCAGGCCACGGAGGTTCCCTGAGACTGTGCTTGATATGAATGGATACTGATAGAGCGTTCCGTCTTAATAAATTACCTGTATCTGGACGCTCTTGGGTCGATGAATCTTTTGACCAAGTGGGGCTCTCTTCACCCGAGAGTAATCAATTTAATCAAATCAATAATCAATAACGAACATAAGCAATGCCCTGATCAACATAACACTTCACAATTAATCCAGAAAACATTTCGGCGAAACCATGACCTTTCGCCCATGAATAACCACACCAGTTTATTCAAAGTTAATGAATTTATTTCCCTATATTAACAAAGCTAGCACGATATAAATGTGTCTCAACACCAAATGATATATGTAAATGAACATAAATAGCTGTCCATAACGGCGAAAAAGATGCAATCTATGCAGCATTTGAATAACAATGCATTCGATAATAGCAACGCAAACCACTAAAACTACAATCTGTAATGGGCTAATTGCATACATTAGTCAGCATAACAAGGTCTCAAATTGCATCGTGCATCAAATGAATCCTCATCTAACCTCAAATTAGCATCTGCATGTGGGATTTCATGCAAAACAATTTAGCAACATTGATTTGGAAAACTCCTAACTAGGGCTCTTATCAAAAATCAGCAGTTGGTTACCTAAAAAGAAACACAATGCAATTGTACATTTTCCTTTCATATTTACCAAATTCAATCAGCATTCAAGGAAGTCTTCGTCTCACAGGTACCGGTTTCCGATCAGCATGGGACGGGGGCAAAGGGGCAGGGTGGACGGGGCAAGTGCCTCACAGCGGCAAGATAAAAGGACAAAACTACTACTTCATGCAAAGGGACGAATCAAAGTTAAAGTCTCTAGGGCGAGAATTACTTAAAGTCTCTTTCTCTCGATTAGAGAAAGCATCAAAGTCTCATTCAAAATGGCGTCGAACATCAATTGGCATCGTAGAAGATGGCAAAATGACGAGGTCGGCAAGATAGGCCATAATGGCCGCAATGGGCAATAATGTCCAATGTCTAATGGCTAATGGCAAAAAAATGGCCGATGGGTAATGTCTGTAATGGCAATAATGTCCGCAATGGCTGTAATAGCTAATGGCCGCTTTCTTCTTGTGCACCAGGTTTAAATAAACAACAGTTCAAATCCAGTAGGGTCTTCCATTGGAGGGTTCATAGGTTGGCTTCAAATTGTCCAATCAAAAACAACAGTTCACAAGCTTCTACCTAGGCATACATTATCCTTGGAGTCGGGAACGTAAGTTGCAACATATTTTACCAATTAACTCACTTTCAGAGCTTCCATTGTCTGCACCTGCAGATTGACCTTGGAGCAAAGAAGAAGATGCCAGGCTGGCACGAAACCTTAAAGATAAGCATGTGAACCGATCTCACTGGAAAAGTACAGCTTCAAGCAAGAATACACGTTTATTAGCACATTAGAAAAACACGAGCATCTAAACCGTGAGACAAAGCAAGTAGGCCAAAGCCTCCACTAAAGTTATGCTAAGTTAAAACATTTCAAACAAACAAATCATGGCACACGTTTACGGTTATGTCAGATTAGTACAATTCTAATACATCACGTTATATAAAGCACGCTTATAAATGTTGGCGAACTACTCTGAGGGCACATTTGTCCCCGTACAATCTTTATTAGTTCAGTTAAAGTCACACTTGATTATTGCAGCACTACGTTTATGCGCTAATAAATGTAAAACCTTCATTTCTGCGTCATCAATCCCTCCTCTGATGACTACTTGTCATCACACAAAACTATTCCCACAAATTTTATTCCATTAAAATTCTGTCAGTTCTCTTTGCCTTTTAGTTCCCCTTGTTCTTGCCTTGTATTCTTCTGCCATTCTTTTCATCATTTTCTCTTCCTTCCTTCTCTTAATTCTTGCCATGATCATTAGTATTCCCCTCTTTATTCCCCAAATCCCAAAGATGCAAATTAGTACTATTAGTATTCCCTGTATTATTTTTAGTAATATTCCATTCCAAATGCCACCAAGCCAATTTCCCACTGAAGCAATTCCCTTTCCAACCTTCTCCCAAACTCCTGGTTCTTTCAATTCCTTCAAGTCTGCACTCTCTTTTGTTAGATTTGCAAGCATTGTTTTAATCTTCACACTGTTGTCTGGTATATACGTACAACAGTGACGCGCACCAAGCATTTTGCAAACGCCGCCATCCTTTGCTAAAAGAATGTCTAGGGCAAGCCTGTTTTGAAGAGTCATAGCTCTTTCCGCTGCAAGTTCAGCATCCATCAGATTATAGCACCTGAAAACTTTGTCAACATGTTATCCACTATAGTAGACAACTTTCTTATTTTGATGGAATTCAACACAACTCCCAATGAAGGAATCATGGCTCCAAATATATCTCCTACCACAGCAGCTGCGGTCTCTCTTTTCTGGATACGATGAGATCCAGACGTCTTTGGAATCACCGATAGGTCATCCAGGTGATAAACCTTTGGGAACACTATACCCAAATAACATCTCCCCCACCATCCCTTTGGAAGACGATAATAGGCATTATGCCCACAAATGTAATATACACCAGGTATGACAGGGTCAAGTCCGTTCAGCATGAATGTCCATTTGGCCTTAAAGATAAACGTATGTTTACATTCACTCGCTCCCACGAAAATGTTATCATAATAAGATTCACCTCGATATATACAAAATTTCCCTACATGGCAAGCGTCTAAAGCTATTCTTCCTTGTGTTTTTATTGCGGCAAAAGCATAATTATCTACTGAAGTCCTCTTACTTAGTTCTTTTTCTAATTTCGCATTCATTTGTGCCCTTCTATCATCTGTGCGATCTAAAAAGCTTATTTCTACTGTAGAGAGCGAGCAGGTAAGGTTTTCCCTATGAGCGTGAGCTGTTTCAAAAGGTTGCATTGGCTCGAAAAATTCCCTCATTATTTTAGCATCCCAATCTTTAGCAATCTGGCTTAGTTGCGTTATTATAGGAACATATGCAAAGGTAACATCATAATTTGAGTAAAAATACTGTATGTTAGTTTGACCATAAAATCTAGAAGTTAATAAACTACATGTAATCCCATATGTAAGAGGCATGTGGTGATAAGTCACCCATTCCGTTACCGATGTCGGTATCTGTGTACACACATAACAATCTTTCGCATCCATAGTCTCAACATATTCTGTTAGTAGGCGATAGAAAACATTATACGAAAGTTCCTTCTTATCATGCAAGTGTCTCTCATCTAATTCTAGCCTTTTCAATGTGGTTAGTTCAGTGACAGTAACAGGAGCAGAAGTAGAAGCATCAATTTTCTCATCCTCACCCTTACCACGCGTTGCAAGCACTATTGCCATTATTATTAGTACACATGCAGTTATCAAGCCTATACACGCATATTTACAATATTTCACTCTACTGTTTTGTGTAGCGTACTTAGTCATGATCTGTATAGAATCAGAGAGCTAGAAGCACTTATAAAGAAACGATTTAGCAATTAGTTACAAAGCTGAACGAGCGCAATGTTCACACAGTTTTCTTCAGGAGCCCAGTCACTTATCGGTTAGCAGCATTTGTCTCAATTCGGCAATAACTCAGTCTTTTATCAGTTAGCAACGTTGTCTCAAATCGGGTTTAAGAGTCAATCAGGTTATCAAAGTCTTATCAAGTTAGCAAATGTCTCATCCGGTTTAGCAATGTCTCAGCTGGTTGTATCACGTTAGATTATAGCAAGCAATGTCATTTATCAGTTTTTTTTTTTTTTTTTTTTCAGTCAATAGTGTCCATAAAACTTTTCTTTTCTATTGGTATCTCTTCTTCTTCGTTCTCGAGGCTAAGAGATACAAATTCGTCGGTCCAATCGTCATTGACTACATATGCCCATTCTGGACCGGAATATCTCCTGTTTGGTATCCTTTTCCTTTTCAATTTTGCATCTCTCTTTGATTCTGCCTCACTGGTACTTTCCTCTTTGGCCAAGTCTTTTTCTTCACTTGATGTTGGTACCACGACAGACACTTCCTTTCTTTTCTCTTTCAGTCTTGGCCCTTCACTGTCGTTCAACGTTTCTCTAGTTCTTAGCTTTACTGGTGATATACTTGGTCTTCTCTTCGCACTGTGTCCACTTGATGGACCTGCGATCTCTTCTGAGGAAGTTTGAACAGTTTCGTTCTGTTCTGCCTTGTCCCCTTCTTCTGGGGAGTCAATCAGGTTTTCCTTTTCTTTTTCTGTACCGTCTGCTTCTGGGAAAGCCCTCCTCTGATCAGGCTCTCCTGCTTCTTCACCTCTTTCGAGCCCTTTGTCACCGTTACTTTCTTCAGGCTCTTTGTTACCTTCAGCTGCTTCGTCGCTGTCTGAGGTCTCTCCTTGGTCTTCCCCAAGTGAATCGGTTGTTTCGTCCTCAGAGAATATTTCTCTCTCCTTTATTTCTGCCTGTTCGCTTCTAGTTCTGTTTTGCTCTGTCTCAGCGCTCGGCACTTTGTTATCAGGTACTGGCAGTTTCAGCGCTTCAACTTCCTCATCTGTGGGACACAACACTTTCTTTGTATGACTGGCGTGAATCCAGTTGGGAACTCCCGCACACTTCACAGCGGTAGTGGTCGTCAGGATCACTTGGAAAGGGCCTTTCCAACGGGGTTCCAGACACGACTTCCTCACGTGCTTCTTTATCACGACCCAGTCACCTGCTTTCAGTGTGTGTCCTGGACCTTGGATCGGTGGCAAGGTGGTTGCTTCCACCTGGTGAGAGAAAGAGCGAACCACGTCAGCCAGACCTTTGCAGTAGTCTAACACCATGTCATCTGTAATATTCAAAAGCGCGTTTGCGGGAACTGCAGGAAGTCTCATGGCCCTGCCCATGAGAATTTCGTGCGGGGACAATTCAGTCTTTCTGTCAGGGGTGTTTCTCATTGACATTAACACCAAAGGCAATGCGTCAGGCCATTTCAAATTTGTCGATGCACATATTTTCGCCATTCTTGATTTCAGTGTACCATTCATTTGTTCCACCAGTCCTGAGGCTTCAGGGCGATAGCTACAATGCAGTTTTTGCTCAATGTTCAGCGCTGCGCAAAGTAACTTTATCACCTCGTTATTGAAGTGACTTCCCCTATCTGATTCTAAAGAGATCGGGAATCCGAAACGTGGTATCAACTCCCTCAACAATAGTTTTGCAACTGTAAGGCTGTCATTTCTACGTGTGGGGTATGCTTCAATCCAGTGACTAAAAATGCACACAATCACCAACACATACTTCAGACCTCCATGCACAGGCATCTCAATAAAGTCCATCTGCATTCTGCTGAACGTGCCACTCGCCCTGCCAATGTGGCTCATGTTCACAACCGTTCACTTTCCTGGGTTCATCTGCTGACAAATGACACAACAATGGCAAACTGCTTCTGCAGCTTGACGCAATCTGGGGTTAAACCAATCAGTTTTGAACAATCTTATCATGGCATCTCTCCCTAGGTGAGCCTGCCCATGATAGAACCGCGCTAGCTGCGATAAGAGACTATTTGGTAAAACAAATTTTCCTTCATTTGAAACCCATAACTCATCTGGTATCCTTGTACATTGTGACTTAATCCAGGAAGCTCTTTCATCCTCCCTGACACTATTCTGTAATGCTTTTAGTTCGTCCATTGTATCCACGACCTTCAAGGCAAATGCTTCAGCTGGTTCGAGCTCTAGCTCACTTATCAAATTCCATTCATCCCTTAGCAATATACAGTTCAAGGCACAAAATCTTGCGACTTGATCCGCATATGCATTTCCCAGGGAAACATAGTCCTGTCCTTTTGTATGAGCACTACACTTTACCACTGCAATTTCGGCTGGCATTTGAATGGCGTGTAACAATTCCCTTATTCTCTCCCCGTTTTTCACTGGGGACCCTGAAGAGGTCAGGAAACCTCTCTGTGACCATAATTGCCCAAAGTCGTGAACAATTCCAAACCCGTACTGACTATCAGTGTAAATGGTAACCTTCATCAATGTAGACAGTTGGCATGCTCTTGTAAGGGCTACAAGCTCTGCTACTTGTGCGGAATAGACTCCTTGAAGCCAGGACGCTTCCAAGACACCTGTTACAGTACATACAGCATATCCTGCTTTCAATATTCCCAATGCATCTCTTAGACATGAACCATCAACAAAAACAATTTGGTCATTTTTATCAAGCTTAGTATCCTTAATGTCAGGTCGGGGTTTTGTGCAAAATTCAGTCACCTGAAGGCAGTCGTGCTCGACGTCTTCAGCGTTCTCAATTTCAGCATTTTCACCGGGAAGCAAGGTTGCTGGATTCAACATAGTGCACCTTTTCAGCTGCACATTCGGTGAGCCCAGAATTATTGTTTCATACCTTGTGAGTCTTGCTCCAGTCATGTGTTGCGTTCGGGAGCGGGTCAAAAGTATCTCAACTGAGTGAGGGACCATGACTGTTAATGGGTGTCCCATCACTATTCCTTCACTCTGAGTGAGGCTGATACCAACTGCTGCTACGGCGCGCAAACACCCTGGCAGTGCTGCTGCGACCGGATCCAAAGTAGCTGAAAAATACGCTACTGGTCTGTTTATGCCACCATGGGCTTGGGTCAAGACAGACAAAGAACATGCATCACGTTCATGACAAAACAATGTGAAAGGCTTTGTGTAATCAGGCATACCTAAAGCTGGAGCCCTGCACATGCATTCTTTCAATTCAATAAAAGCATCCATCTCATCTCCTTTCAGCTCAATTTCACCCAAGGCATCCTTCTGGGTCAGTTTCAGTAAAGGCTTTGCTAGAGTTGAGAAGTTGGGAATCCACTGGCGACAGTAGCTCACCATCCCCAAAAACTTCCTCACCTCCCTCCTTGTCTTTGGTGGACTCATTTGAAGTACACTTGTTATTCTTTCCTTCATTATTCTCCGTGACCCTTTCTCTATTTGATGACCCAAGTATTTCACTTTCTTCTGACAGGACTGCAACTTTGAAGGAGACACCTTGTGTCCATTCCTTCCCAAATGGTTCAGTAGAGCAATGGTGTCGGCTGTGCAGCCACTTTCTGTCTTAGATGCAATCAGTAAGTCATCAATGTACTGTACTAGGGTTGACTCAAATGGCAATTCTAATGCTTCCAAGTCTTTCTTTAGGATCTGATTGAAAATTGACGGTGACTCAGAAAACCCTTGAGGAATTCGACACCAACTGTAAACTCTGTCTAAGAATTTGAAACAAAAGAGAAATTGGCTGTCCTCATGAAGAGGCACCGAAAAGAATGCTTGTGACAAGTCGATGACTGAGAACCACTCGGCATCGCAAGGGATTTGAAACATTATCACAGCTGGATTCGGTACTACAGGGCAACATTTAATTATGATGTCATTTATTTTCCTCAAGTCCTGCACAATTCGGACCTTTCCACTCGGCTTTATTAGTCCCATGATTGGTGAATTACATGGACTGCTTAACACTTCTTTCAGTACTCCCTGTTTTACAAACTCGTCAATGAGTTGGGCGACTTTCATGAGGGTGTCTTGTGCCATGTGGTATTGTGGGGTCTGGGGAAAGGTTACATTGGGTTTTACGGTCACTTTCACTGGTTCCACTCCTTTCACCAATCCCACCTCTTTTCCTGTCATATCCCACACTTCCTTTCCGACTGTTTCCCGTAATTCAGCTGGAATATCTTCTTCAGTTATCATCGGAAAAAGGTTAATCAGAGGATATTCTTCATCGACAGTTTCCATCTCATCCCCTTCTACACTGTCCTCTTCTTCCCCATCACTGCTCGTCTGAATTCTAATTCCATCGTTCGAACACATAATCGAACATCCCAATTTGCACAATAGGTCTCTCCCTAACAGTGCTATCGGGCTTGAGTCACATACCACAAAGCTATGTGACCCTTGATAGTTACCAATTCTGACTTGTACTGGATCTGTGATTGGGTTCGTCAGGTGCCTGTTTGCTACTCCCACTACTTGAACTGTTCTCCCTGAGAGTGGCAAATTTGGTACTTCAATGCTCCTAACAGTTGAACGTGTGGCTCCTGTGTCAACCAAGATTGAAACACAATGACCCATAACTGTTCCCTCCACATACGGACCCTTTTGATCAACTTCCAAGGATGCTGCAAGCACACAATTTCCCTCCTCATCTGAACTTTCACTCTCCCATACATTGTTTATTCCATTCTCACTGTGTAATGGGAACTGTTGTACTGTGCCATTTGGATTCATCACCAGACCCGAGACCTGTGGAGGAACCATCACTTGCTGCTGACTCACTGGTGCCAAAGGTATTTGCATTTGCTGATTAGGTACCATGGGAAACTGCTGTTGCATTGGCTGCATTTGCGTCATCTGCATACGGGGCATCTGCATCTGCTGCGGCTGCATGGGCTGTAATCCCTGCAGCTGATTTATGGTCTGAAAATTTGGGTTTGGACCTCTCATTTTCGGTCCCCTCATTGTCTGGAATGCATTGACATCATTGTTTTGCTGACCAACACCTGCACCTTCCTGCACCACCATCGGGCACTCGCGTTTCCAATGTCCGACGATTCCGCACACGTGACACGGCATCACCCTTTTCATTGCCTGCACACCATTCGGAATCGCAACAGTGTTCAAATCCGGACCATTACTCCCAAAGCCTCCTCTGCCTCTGCCTCTCGCCTGTGGCTGAAACACCATATTTCCCTGCAGCTGCGGCTGCGGTATCTGCTGTTGGAACCCTTGCAACCCTTGCAAACCTGTCTGAGCTGCTTTAAGTTGCATCATCATCACTTTCTCTTTCAACCTTTTCTGTTTCACTTCAATTTCGTCGCTACAGTATTTCGCATAATTCAATACCTCATCAATCGGTTTCGACTGCCAACAAATCAAATGCGTCTTTATCATCTGACTTATCTCTGGTCTCAGCCCTTCCACAAATCTAAACACAAAATGAAGCATGTCCTTCGCCTCTATTGTTTCCGTGCCACTGTAGTTCTTGAACGCCTTCAACAACCTCTCATAGTAACCATGAATCGACTCTTTAGCCTCTTGGGCAGTTCGATCAATCTTCTGCCAATCCACATTTTTCGCGGCAACCTTCGTCTTCAAATGCTCAATCACCTTATAGTACAAGCTCATTACCATAGGTGATGGTGCACCCGTATCCCTGTCTCTCTCTGGTTCACTTGTCGGCCAACCTACAGCCCTTTTGCAGTCTTCCCACAAATCTGCCGGAACCACAATCTCAAAGAGGGTGTTCAGGTCTTCCCAAAGACATTTTGCAAGCTTCACAAACCTATCAGTCTGTTGATACCATTCAATCGGTTTCTCTCTCAGTTTGGGAAAATCATCCGTAAAAGACTGAATGTCGCTTCTGTGCCACGGTACATGTATTAATTTTCCCCCTGCTGTTTCCCTCATTGGTAACATGGTTATTGCATCACTACTCTGTGGTCTTTTCTCCTTATGCTCTGGGTCACTGTCTTTCCTCTTTTCTTTTTTCTTTGCCCATCTACTTTCCCATTTGTCTAAGCACCTCCACACTTGTGCACTCTGCAGCAATTCTCTAAGGTGCGTTTTCATGCCTGCTGACCTCATGTGTTCAAAGTCTGTGGTACCGAAATCCAATCTATAGCTCCTGCTCAAGTGTTTTGTCTTGTCTATCTCAACCCCGTTTTTGGCAGCTATTTCTTGCAACCTTCTATGTACCTTGTTCACTTCTCTCGTAATCCTGGGACATAGATACCTCAGCTCTTCTTCCGAGTAGGACTCTAACCTATTCAAACCCATAGTCCCTTCCACCAATTCTTCTGCTTCCATGTTCAACCTGACCTTATTCAGATAGTCTTCTCCCTTCCCACTGACTGAGCTTTGTGTGGAATTCAGACTGTTGAACCACTGTGTCAGCTGTTGCGCATTCAACCCCATCAGTGTAGCATTCACATCGACTGCCATTGATGGTTGCGGCAACTTTTCAGTGTTCGATGATAGCGGTATCATCAGTGGGGGACTCGACCTCACCACTGTTGACTGAGCACATATGGGACTAAACTCCATCAAGGACCCAGATCCAGTTGGCAGAGCCGCTATCGGAGTTGTCTCTGGAGTGTTTTCTATGCACCTCCTTTCCGTCCCACTCTGCACCATTGATCCTTGACCGCTCATACCTGAGTTAGGCTGAGTGTACAAAGGTACCGGTGGACCTACAGTAATGGGTAGGGATATCGCATCTGGGTTCTGTCCATTCCCCAGGTTCTGAGGCATGTTCATTCCCACACTATGGGTCATCATTGCCGGCATGCCCGTCTGACTCCCCGTCATCTGAGCATGTGCGGTTCCCCCCTGCATCTGCTTTTGAGGCATCAAAAGCTGGGTTGATTCAGCTTGTGCCAATGTTGGGTTGCAACCATTCTGTACTCCCATTACGGTTGGATCTAGAATCATTCCCGTACTGTTGTCACTGCTGTAGTACCTTGGGACCTGCGGCTGATAATTTTCTGCTGTTTTCAATATAGGCACATCTGGATATATTCTCCTAACCTGCGGTATCTGCGGGGTGAACAGTAAACTCGGGTCCTTAGATCCCGATGGCGTTTCTGAATTCAGAGTTTCATTATTCTGTACCGATGCCGGAGGGGCAGAACTGGTACTTGGACCTTGTTCACTCTCTGCATAAGGTGGTGGACGGTCGTTCAGCAATTGCATGATGAACTCCTCATCCTCTGACTCGTCTTCTCTATCTTTGGAACACCTCCTGTTTGTCTTACAGGTAGCTTTCTTGCCTGTCGCCTCTTCTTCCTTAGCAATTGCGGGAAACAATTTTATCCCCTGCAATATATCTGACCTCCACACCTTCTGTGCATTATCCCACCTAGCGTCCGCTAGTGTCTTTTCTACCTTTCTTATCCTGGTCTCGAACTTCTTTTCCTGTTGCTGTCTAGCCATTAGTTCCCAAACCGCTAGAGCCTCAAACTGTGCTGGCCTTGGAGGTACCTTCATGTCGTACATCGCGAATCTCAAATTCTCTAGGATCCTTATATTGAATGTCCCATGGATCGGGAACGCTACGCTCCCATGTTTCTCTGTCAGCTTGTGCCATTGTTTTAGCCAAAGGCACGGAGCTACCCCCCTTTCCTCCATTACAATGTAAGCTGGTGTACCTTCGGGTGGCGTCTCCTCTCCTACGCTCGCTTTAATGTAAGACTCCCCCTTCATCGCACTCTTTAATGCTTTAAAAAATTTCATTTTCTCGTCTTTTATTTCACAAAGTTTGTAATCAATAAGTGACTTTAATTCCCGGAATACTCTTCGCTTGCCTTTCCCCTTCCAATCGAGCCCCACGGACTGCGTCCAATCCGTGCGCAACCCTTCTCTGCGACCAACCTATCCCAGCGCGGCTCCTACTGACGTCACACTCACACACACTGCGGCTGACAAAGCCTCGCGGCTTGTCCTCCTTCACTCAGCTCCTCTCACAACAACTTCTGGCATGTATCGCGAGCAACCAAATAATAATAAAACAGATCTGTCGGTTTACTACAGGAAGGGTAACACAATCGCTTCAGGACCTTAGGGATTTTTCACTAGCCTCGGCAGTTATTCCATCTTTCTCGGTCCCCACTTTCGCAAGCAAATCTGACCCGCAGACTCTGCTCTCAACTTGTCAGTGATCTATTCTAGTGCACTTAGAATTTGTCAAAGCCCGAAGTCGAAGTTTTCTTTCACTCCCTTAACACACGTACCGACTCGTTGACCACGCCCGGGCAACCTATTAAACCGACCAGACCACAACATAAAACAAGTGTCTCATACACTTTTCAACATACTCCGGAGTCTCTTGACCTCGCAGGGCCCGTCTCAACAACAACAACCACGTGGACCTTTTTCTGCACAAAGCGCCACATGCACATGAAGTTCGACGACTTCCCTACTCTCACACTCGGAGTCGCACCTCCGCTATTCTCTAAGATCCTCGCAACCTTTTCAAACAATCTGCGGCAATAAGCTGTGCAAGCGCAAAATCCTAACTTCACTCATACCGTCACTAGTACCGCCAACGCCGATTTCACACCTCCATTCTCTCCATTCGCAAGCTCCGAGATCCCGGGAAAGTCGCGGGGGACTTAGGGCATCATCATTCTCTCAATCTGTTTTACCCAAGAAAATCTAATTCAACACCATATACTTCTCGAGTGGGGTCTCAAAGAGCGCAACCGTCAATTCAACACCATATACTTCTCGAGTGGGGTCCCAAAGGACGAAACTGTTACCTCTCGAGCGGGGTCCCAAAGGGCGAAACCGTTACCTCTCGAGCGGGGTCCCACAGGGCGAAACCGTCCTCTGCTACCATCTACTGATAGAGCGTTCCGTCTTAATAAATTACCTGTATCTGGACGCTCTTGGGTCGATGAATCTTTTGACCAAGTGGGGCTCTCTTCACCCGAGAGTAATCAATTTAATCAAATCAATAATCAATAACGAACATAAGCAATGCCCTGATCAACATAACACTTCACAATTAATCCAGAAAACATTTAGGCGAACCATGACCTTTCGGCCATGAATAACCACACCAGTTTATTCAAAGTTAATGAATTTATTTCCCTATATTAACAAAGCTAGCACGATATAAATGTGTCTCAACACCAAATGATATATGTAAATGAACATTAATAGCTGTCCATAACGGCGAAAAAGATGCAATCTATGCAGCATTTGAATAACAATGCATTCGATAATAGCAACGCAAACCACTAAAACTACAATCTGTAATGGGCTAATTGCATACATTAGTCAGCATAACAAGGTCTCAAATTGCATCGTGCATCAAATGAATCCTCATCTAACCTCAAATTAGCATCTGCATGTGGGATTTCATGCAAAACAATTTAGCAACATTGATTTGGAAAACTCCTAACTAGGGCTCTTATCAAAAATCAGCAGTTCGTTACCTAAAAAGAAACACAATGCAATTGTACATTTTCCTTTCATATTTACCAAATTCAATCAGCATTCAAGGAAGTCTTCGTCTCACAGGTACCGGTTTCCGATCAGCATGGGACGGGGGCAAAGGGGCAGGGTGGACGGGGCAATTGCCTCACAGCGGCAAGATAAAAGGACAAAACTACTACTTCATGCAAAGGGACGAATCAAAGTTAAAGTCTCTAGGGCGAGAATTACTTAAAGTCTCTTTCTCTCGATTAGAGAAAGCATCAAAGTCTCATTCAAAATGGCGTCGAACATCAATTGGCATCGTAGAAGATGGCAAAATGACGAGGTCGGCAAGATGGGCCATAATGGCCGCAATGGGCAATAATGTCCAATGTCTAATGGCTAATGGCAAAAAAAATGGCTGATGGGTAATGTCTGTAATGGCAATAATGTCCGCAATGGCTGTAATAGCTAATGGCCGCTTTCTTCTTGTGCACCAGGTTTAAATAAACAACAGTTCAAATCCAGTAGGGTCTTCCATTGGAGGGTTCATAGGTTGGCTTCAAATTGTCCAATCAAAAACAACAGTTCACAAGCTTCTACCTAGGCATACATTATCCTTGGAGTCGGGAACGTAAGTTGCAACATATTTTACCAATTAACTCACTTTCAGAGCTTCCATTGTCTGCACCTGCAGATTGACCTTGGAGCAAAGAAGAAGATGCCAGGCTGGCACGAAACCTTAAAGATAAGCATGTGAACCGATCTCACTGGAAAAGTACAGCTTCAAGCAAGAATACACGTTTATTAGCACATTAGAAAAACACGAGCATCTAAACCGTGAGACAAAGCAAGTAGGCCAAAGCCTCCACTAAAGTTATGCTAAGTTAAAACATTTCAAACAAGCAAATCATGGCACACGTTTACGGTTATGTCAGATTAGTACAATTCTAATACATCACGTTATATAAAGCACGCTTATAAATGTTGGCGAACTACTCTGAGGGCACATTTGTCCCCGTACAATCTTTATTAGTTCGGTTAAAGTCACACTTGATTATTGCAGCACTACGTTTATGCGCTAATAAATGTAAAACCTTCATTTCTGCGTCATCAATACCATGTCAGGAGGGCTTTCTGTCCTATCAGGCCTCTCCCAAGCCCATCAGCTAGGGGTCCCCTACTCCTGCTCTTGCATGTAGTGGTTGAGTCTTCCAAGGTGGAAAGAGGAGCCGGCTCCACACCAGATCCTCCCCCAAGTGGCCGGTATGGGAGGGGTATTACTTGGGCCTGTGTCTGGGTTCCATCTAGGAGCAGCCCAGGTTTAGGCTGGCACCAACAGCACTTTTGCCTCCCACCATTTACAATTCTTCCACTTTGTTACTACTTTTACGTCATCTAAATAGTAAAGTTGACAATCTTTTCAGCACTCCAACAAGGCTATTGCTAACCCAAGTGGGGCTGATCTGAAGACCGCATTAAAACTTCGAATCAGTAGTAGCGATGAGCAGTGTGTACAAAAGGCAGGGACTTCATCAACCCAAGCTTACAAACCATTCTTGCTGGGAATTACTTGTTCATGGGAACTATTTACAATCCCTAATCTCTACAGGGATCTACTGGTTAGCTGCACCTGTCGGCAAAAGGTTGGCACATACCGATCCATTCAGACTTGTGCACACGCAGGCCCAGATACCCCAGGGCATCAGAGACCTGTTAATACTTTATCTTGTGTTGCTGATCGCTACTTGTCCCTGTAAGAAGTTGAACACAGACCATCGCTCCCCCAGTGAAGAAAGCCCATGCACCACCACCTACATAATCTAAAAATATGTCGATCTTCCCATTTCTGGGTCACCTGAAATTTCCTGTGTTACTGCAAACACGTTCACACAGGGATAGAAGGTAGGAGTTGTTTGATAATTGTCCCACCCTCCCTGTGATAAATTCATGCGGTCAAATATGCCAAAACGTATTGGGGAAAGATCCATAAAAAAGGCAAAACATGCAGAATCTGGTGTGCTAAAAAATGACTCTTCATGTTATGCCTTATTTTGCTTTTGTAAACTGGGATTAGGAGGTATTTACTACATGTTGTAAATACTTAACTCTCGAGTAATGGCATTTACCAAGTGGGATAAATACATCAAGTGCCTGGCCACAGTCCCCACTTACCTGTGACAGGTCCTCAGACCAGTCAAGGCCCCTCTGGACTTGACTCCCTTCCTCGAGGCTTCCTCCTCGCTCCTTCTGTTCTCTATCTTCTGCTGTCCACTGTTGATCAGCTCATTTTCTACTTTCTTTTTCATCCAGTCATTGGGCTCTGCCTTCTGTGCCTTTTGCTCTTTCACTTCATGTTTCTGTCAATCTTTCTCCTTTTTTACTGCTTGCTTTCTCTTTCATCCTTTGTGCCTTCATGGTCTTTCAATTTTTGTCAATCTTTTTACTCATTTTTCTACCTACTTCTCTCTCACCACTCATTTCGTCAATCTTTTCACCAGATTTTCTGCTTGCTTTTTCTTTTCCTCCATGCTCGTTTCACTAGGATTTTTTCTGCCTGCTATCTTTCTTACCCCTCATGCCTTTGTGCTCCTTTCACTCATTTGGTAAATCATTTTACCTGGTTTTCTGCTTGCTTTCTCTTTCAACCTTCATACCTCTGCATTCTCTTCATTTGTTTTTGTCAACCTTTTCACCCATTTTTCTGCTTGCTATCTCCTTCGCCCCTTGTGTCTTTTTGACATTACACTCTTTTTCTTGTGCCTTTTTCATCTGTTTCAGGCCTTCCGCTCCCTCTCTTTCTGTTCTTGCAGCTCCCGCACTACTCCTGTACATTTTCCCACCTCCCCTGCTCCTTACCTCCTCTTTCTGGCATGTCTCCATACAGCCTCTTCCTCCTGCGCCTGTGCTGCCCCGCCCATTGCCACCGAGCTCCCACACCCTCCCAAGACCTACTTAATAGTGGCCGAAGGCACCTCAAAGGGAAGACCGTCTGTGCCTAGCTGGTCTGTCAATGGACTGGGCCCAGCACCATGAACCCTGGTCTTATCACCCCCCAGCAATAACCCACAGTGCTCCTTTAATCACTCATTCCAGGACTCATGTTCTTATGCTGCTGCCATGATCTGCCACCATGATAGAAGCCTCTACCTGCACCCACTGCCAGTTAACCTGCAGCAGGCTACACACACACCCTACACAAGTGCCAGCAATACCATCAACACCCCACCTAACATTGAATGGTACAGGAAATCCCCTGACCCACATTCAGTTACATTAATGCTTCTCAACACACAATCTATCAGCAAACATGCAACCAAAATCTGGGACCTGCTGAGCAGTGACACACCCTACCTGCTCTTTTTGATAGAAATCTGCCTGAGCTCCACATCTGCACCTGACACTGCTGCAGCAATCCTAGTAGGCTACAAGATTGCGCAACAGGACCACCTTTACAAGATAGAAGGAGGACTCACGGTCATCTACAAAGACTGTCAACAGGGATCATAGTCCATCTTCACCAGCCATCATCGACTCCAAGGCCTTCATACTCCTTGGCAACCTCAAGTTGCACTCAGAAGACAGGACCAACTACTGCCACGTGGCACTCTTTGAAGGCCTGAACAATATTGGGCTATCACAGCTCATCACAGAACCAGCACACATCTCAGGACATACACTGGACCCCATCTTCATCATCAGTGACAGCATTAAGTACAACTCCACCTCACCACTCACACGGACAAACTACTTCACCATTCATTTCCAAATCAACACACCATAAGTCAACACACCCACTAGCATCAGCCTACATAGCTGCAGCTGTGGCAAAATCTTTGAAGCAGACTGGCTCAACGCCCTCAGCACAAATCAACCCAACCCCTCAAATCTCAACAAGAACCTCACCAATTATAAGACATGGGTCAAGAGCTGTGCAGATGGCAGCACTCAGACATGTGCACCATCAGCTAAGAAACACCAAGAAAAGAGAGCTCATTGAATGTATTGAAGGAAGCTCCAACAGCTGCAAGGAGATCTTCTCGGTCATCAATGACTTTCCTTGGCTGTTTTCAACAGCCCCCCACTGAACTCCTATTAAACGTCTTCCACAGCAAAATCACAAACATGTACAGCAATCTCATCCACCCATCAGATCCCAGCAATCTCATTGCTAATTTGCTTATCACCAATCAAGATGGCCAGTTCACAAAATGTAAAACTCTCACCAGAGACGATACAGCAATTATCATGGAGACCATCCACTCAGGAGCCCCTACAGACTTTGCCCCACACCATCAAAACTGCCAACTTGGAGCATCACCCATCAACACTGCCCTCACCCACATCATCATTTCCTCCATCACATCCCCCATATTCCTTGGAAGACTGGAAGCATGCAGAAGACAACACCGTTCTCAAGAAGCTGTCGCCTGACCCAAGCTAACTGTGCAACTTCCATCCTATCCTCCCTCCCCTTTCCAGCCAAAGTGGTGATAGAGAAGACCATCAATAAGCAACTCACATCCCACCTAGAACACCACCACCTACTGGCAAACAGTCAAGCAGGAGCCAGAAAAGATCCACATCACTGAGACAGCACTAATCCTAGCCACTGACAACATCTGAACCATGCCAAACTAAGAAGAAAAAAGTGGCCGTCATCCTGCTCTAATTCTCCGCAGGATTCAACATGGCCTCCTACAACACATGCTTTAGAAGACTCCACAAGCTCAGCACCCATCGACTTGCAAGCAAATGGATCTGCTTCTTCCTCAGAGAAAGAACTGAAAAAGTCAGACTTCGACTCATCATGCTAGAGACTATAAGCCTAGTCTGTGAAATCCCCAAGGGATTGTCTCTTAGCCCTACCCTGTTCAACATCTACATGACTCCCCTAGCCAACATCATCTGATCCCAAGGCCTCACCCTCATCTCCTATGTTGGTTACACCCAACTTATCCTCTCCCTGAAGGACAAGAGAACCACTACAGGAGCCAACTCCACTAGTTGCATGACCATGGTAGCAGAATGGATGAGAACCAACTGCTTGAAGCTCATTTCTGACAAAACAGAAGTACTGGTCTTCAGATACAGGACCTCCCTGTGTGACACCACCTGGTAGTCAACAGAGTTAGGACCAACACCAACACTCACCGACCACACCAGAAATCTAGGCATCATCCTGGATGGCAAGCTCGATATGATGGCACAAGTCAATGCAGTGAGTGCTGCCTGCTTCCACATTTCATGCATGCTTAGAAAAATCTTCAAGTGCCTACCACAGGATACCAGATGTACCATCACCAAGAACTTATCACAGCTATGCACTCTACACTGGAATTTCCAAGCAGTTCCTTCACAGACTTCAGACCATCCAGAATGTGGCCACAAAACTCATATCCAAATTCCCATGCTGCACCCATATCCCACCCCATCTCAGAGAGCTCCACTGGCTCACCATTCACAAACACAGTCAATTCAAACTCCTCACTCACACATACAAAGCCTTACACAACAGTGGGACATGTACCTGAAAAGATGCATACACTTTCACCAGCATGCTGAACACATATACTCAGCCTCACCCTCACACACTATCCTCTGCATTCACAAAAGCAGAGCAGGAAGGTCATTTGTTGTCCTAAATTGCACTCAAAAAATGGAAAACCTCCTACAACTTGGTATAGTCTCCTTCTCACTTCTGGCATTCCTCAAGAAGCGGAAGGCCTAGTCCTTTGAAAAGCTAAACAGGGACCACACACCTGCAGACCAGTTCAAGCACCTGGATACCCTCACTGGAGACTAGTGTGCTATTCAAATTGACATAACATATTACTCCTCCCCTGGAACCCAAAGACATTGGTTTTCTGGAAGCTGCTTGGTGAGTCACAGTAGTAACGCCACCATATTGCTAATTGCTAGTCAGTGTTGCTGATGGTCTGAACCATGATGGTTTTTGATTGTCATCAAACCTTCGACTTTTATTGTTAATTAATTAAACATTCTCAGTGAATGCTTTTGCTTTGTTCTGTTTTGTGCCAATCACTTCCAGTGGCACAATACCAATGCCCCCGCCCATCCCTCTTAATCATAGCCCCAGTTCAGAAAATCAACAAAAAAGAAGCAGAGTCCTATTCCTTTATTCCTAGCTGAAGTATTCAGGCCACAGGCCTTCCTTGAACGCTCAATATTTTTCAAAGAAAGGATACTCTGGCAAGAGCATCAAGACTGTGCTGGGTTGCAGGGGCTGGGGCTGGGGCAGGTGGTAGCTCAGGACATGGTGGTCTGTAAGTTCAATCCCAAGATCCAGCTACAAGCTTTTTGACTATGTCGACTTTAATATATGCTATGGCAGCTGGAAATACTGTAGCCGCTGGCAACAGTTTTTCCCTGCATTAGACCTTTGTTAAAGGATTTAAAGTGTACTCATTCCAAATACAGGGCCTCAATATTGTTATTTTTCATCACTTCCTCCTGAGTCAGGAGTGGGGAATTTGGTGTCTGCTGCTTTCCTTGACAGTGGTAGATAATTTTCAGGCTTCCTCTCTGGAATCAAGCACTGATTCTCTGTTACTTGTGGTTACTATGCTAGGCACAGAAAGTATCATTGAAAGTTGATAGTGTAAACATCTAAACGTATCATCTCTGTGATTGTGACATGCCATTGGCCTGAGATTATTAAGAGTCACCAAGAGTCATCTGGGCAAATCTAGATTGGACATGGCCAGATAAATGCGTACATCACAGGAGGTCAGCCCTCATTGGCATGTATTCACTCTAGAAGTACCACTATCATCCAAATAACAGATGAATAAATTATTTAATGAGCCATTCACATTTTCACTGTACTGGACATACGTATTTACACATGCATGGATTTTACTTTAAGACAAGCATAAGCTACTAGTAGGATCAACCAGGCTGCCACACCATGCCGTAGGAGGAGCTACAGGCATGTCTGAGACTGACCTTCACACAGCGCTTGTATTGTTGGGGAGGTCCTGCTGCCAGCATGGGCAGAGTTGAAAGGGTGGTCCCTCAGGCACCAGCAACCCATGCTCCTCTGTGATGATAGAATAGAAAGGCAGGGCCTCTATGCAGCTTAAGTGAGGCACAGGTGTTTCTGGATTCACCACCAGCATGAGCATTGGGGGACACACTGCAGAAGTAAACTGTTGCTGAAGTGCATTTGGTCAAGAAAGGGCAATGGTGTGGCACACTGTGCCTGGGCACATTTATTTGTGTTATTTCTGTACAATATGTTTCTACTAGTTGCATGTTCCTCAAGGAAATTAACCCATCTGGGTTTGGTAGCCCTGACCATTCTGGCGTGTTGTATGGATTGAGTACCCGCCACGTATCACCATCCTGATTTTCCCAAAATGTCATCATTTTGGTGCTTAAAAACAGTTTCTTCATCGGTGTGCCCACGGGGTGTGTTAACTCAGGTAATTCCCATATATTGACTCTGGGATGTCTGAGTACTTATACTTAAAATGCACCATTTTGCAATACTGCTCCGATTGTTTCTGGGTCATTCTCAAAGCATAAGGTTTAGTCTATGGTCTGTGTTCACTAGAAATCATATCATTTTTCCATCCTGAACCATTCTGAGTTCTCTGTCTAGTAATTGTATACCTACCTCCTCTCTGTTCATCTAATATTATCATGTTCCTTTTCCCTCTACACCTTATCAGTGTATCACTGTATCTATTCTACTAAATACTTTTTTACTATATTCAATTCATACAGGCAAGAGGATTATCATTTTAACCAGTGTCTTCCTTCCTGCTAGCAATATTGGCAGCATTAACCAGAAGTTCACCACTATGTTTGGACAGCCTACCACTTTTAGGGCCAGATGTAGCAAGCAGTTTTGACCATTCTGTGTCTTTGGGAAAATGTGTTCGTACATATGGCCCTTACTGTGTTCATTTAACTTTTACTGTGTTAATTTTATATTGTAATGACTCTTGTCTTGCTACCATAGTGTCCTGAAACCGAACATCTGTTTATATGCCTTTTTATAGATTGTCAGGGATAATTTGTGCTGTGGCAGGCCTTCTTGTGTGCAGCGGTTATAAAAGTGGTTTGTGCCAGTACCACTGAGGCCCAGTAATTTGCCTATGTTCTTCACTCAATCTAGTAAATGTGCAATTGAGGATTACAGTTTATTTCAATATTGTTGGTATATAACAATTCTGCATGCATAGTCAACTCTACATTTATACCTCATTGTTACAGGTTAGCTCTCAGTAGGCATGCCAGTGGTTCTACAGCAATCATGAAGTTGAGGGATGATAGGATGCAGCTATGCCTTATGACCCTAACTAGTTCCCATTTCTCAAAACCAAAACATTTGTTTTTACTGGGTCAGTGAGAAATGTAAATTACGCTAGCATAATTTGTGTAGTTTCAGCAGTTTCACCTCATGGCTTTCCTTATGTAATATTGTACTTCAATTTCATAATTGTCCTTGTATGCCTCTGTCACATTTGCCCTGCACAATTGCTGAAGGCTGGCCTGCAACACAGAAATTACATTCAGAATTCATTCTGGGCCTTGGGCTCTTACCTGATCTTTTTTTTTTCACCTGTTATGCATCGCTATGGCCTCCCTGTAGGGCTGACCCAGAGATTCTCGGTTACATCTCCGCTGCAGCCCAAGTTTGCCCATTTCTTGAGTGCCTGCTGTAGACCTACTGGTCTGGCAGTAAACACAACATGGGTCACCTTCACTCTATCACCACTGCTCACACTCTGTTAGGGGCTCCACCTGTGGTCCAGGACACTCTGCCCACGGAAATATGGCACTGCTTCTTTCTTCTCCTTGCCTTTCTTTGACTTTTCTGTAGTGTCCCCACCCACTATCTCCTCTGTCCCCTTGCAGCGCACAGGACCTTCTAGTTTTTGTCTTATACCTTTATAAGGCATTCATTTCTTGAACAGAGGTGTCTGGCCTCAGGATTCCATTCAGGTGTTGCAGAGTGCTGAGAGAGCTCGGAAGAGTGCAGCAATTGAACATGGCTGCTAGCCATGCTCCAAGTAGTGCATTTTTTAAAACTTTCTTCTAGTTGACATGCTTACACTCTACATAACACATTATAATTTTACATAAAATTATACTATCAATTATGTAATTACTCAACAGAGATGTTATCGATTATGTCACCTGAAATGTCTTCAGTGATGTCATGTGTGATGCAACATGCAGAGCCTGGCATGAAGTAAGTTATAATTTAGCTGGCTAATATAACTCACTAATTTCTAGTATTCTTTGGTTTTTTTCTTAACAACAGCTTCATTTCAGATGCATTTCTGAAAGGAATTTCTGAAATAGTTTCATATTAAAAACTAATGACCAAAACAAGCATAACATACTCTCAGAGGCATTTATTCAATGAATTGCTATAGCCCAGGTGGTTGCATTTACTACTGCAACCAATTCACAAAACTTGACCTTGCAATTGTAAATCTATTTACTACTACTTAATATTGTCAAATGATTGTGTAATATTTCATGGTGATAAATTCCATACCATTGGGCATTTTTAGGAAAGGTGACCCTTGAAAGTGTGGAACAGCCACAAACATGTTAGTTTGTGGGTATTCACAAGCTTCCCTTTCATCCCCTTTCAAATGCTCATAGATAACGCCCTGCGACGAATATGAATAAATCCCTTCCAAGCATGGGAACAAGTACATAATATCACAATCTGTGTGGGGGTATAGAGAAAGTTCCTGTGCAGAATAACATAAGAAAAAATGTGCCTGTTCACAAAGGCTATGACTTTTTAGTAGGTATATTTGGGGGCAACTTATATAATTAGGCTAGCAGCAATGCCAGCATAAAGGCATATCTCAGAATTCACAAATGTTTTCTGAAGAATGCCTGGAAAACTCTGCCAATGTAGACTCAAAAAGTATTGCGAATGTCAGAAAGTCATAAATCTGCACCTATGGGAGGATGTAAACTTGTTGTTGCTGATTTCTGACTTTTACTGTGAATTTTGCCCAAAGTATTTTCCAAAGAAAATGATCCTATATTTGAAAATTTCACATTTTTCTTTTTCTTTAACTGAACAGTAACAACAGAGCCAACAACTTCTCCACAATAGTTAGCACACCAGAGAGCACCTCAGAATTAATGTGTTAGTGGAAAGATCCATTGGAAGTGAAGAGATCACTGTCCACAGAAGTGACAAAAACACATTATCACAGGCCCATTTGTTTCTCAATGAGAAGCCGAACATTTGCAGAGTGCAACCAGCCACGAACCAAGATATTAGTTAAATAAAAAAACACTTCTTTGCATATTCTGAAAGCAAAGCACGACCAAAGTGCTTCAGCCCTCAAAGTGAACAAACAAAGCCCAACACAACTGTGCTTAACTGTGCCAATCTATGGACATTATATTAATGAAAAAGCCCTGCTTGCAGTACCCACTGTGAGCATATTGCACCTTCAGCTGCACTGTGTAAATTTGTGCATTGCAACCATTATCAGGTTCCTGCATTTTACACTGTGATCTGAACATGCAACATCACGGATTTATATATATATCTATTACAGAATGGTAGTAGCCCCTCTGTAGTTACAGTTCAGGTTACCAGAGAAAGGAATCACTAGGATCTTTGACCATTACTAACTGCCCCCATTTGACGAAGTGCCACAAAACTTTGTAAACCTATTCCGCTTTCCACACTGGTGGATCATTAAACGTTTCCCTGTGATTGGTGAAGGGTACAAAGAAAAAAGGGAGGTCCTAAAACAGGTTTGAAAACCAAAGCATTTTACACTGACTTTGTACTCATGTGTGGCACAAAAGTGTCTGAACAGACTGTAATTAAATGTGGCAAAAACATACATTATGATGTGTAGATTATCCTTTTTGGCACTTGAGTTGAATTGGTTCAGTAGTAGGTGACATAAAGGAATAAATCATTTGATATCTGTAGACATTGTAGTACTGTTGAGCTCCCGTGGTAGTACCTTGGTACATGGTGTTGAAAAAACAGAATATGATTGATCAATCCAAACTTTTCCAAACTGAAACTTTAGCCATCTTCATTAGAGTACACTTTGAATGTGTTCTGTATTAATATATGAAATAGTCCAGATTATTTATGCTGCAGAGTATTGCACCAAATGAGGCACTCTAACACGCTGTGTTTTGGTTGGACAAATTAGTTTCATAGGCTTCGACCTTTTAAAAACCTTTTACAGATTACTTTGGTACCACTGTGGTAGTATCAAGGAAGTACTGCGGTACCAGTAAAATTAAAAAGAGAATATTTCACAATATTAAATCATATTATACTTCAGAGGGAGTGGCTCTTACAAGAGTCTTTGGTTGTTTTGAAAAGAAAATTAACTTAGATATGTTGAATAAGCCAACATTTCCGGTTTGTAAAGAAGATATGGTTACCATAGACGGTGAAATTAACTCCATCTGGACAATATAGTGCTGTTTCTTAAATGTAATTTAAATGAAAAATAGAGGACATTCTGTGATCTTTCAGAACTGCAAGTTTTTCAAGATTTTCATCTTTTACAGAAGAACCTTCCACTTTTGTCTCTGACATGTTGGAAAACACAAATTGTGTGTTGGGAAACAGAGACATTAACTTTGAAAATATGTCCTTCATTTCTATTTCTAGTCTCATTGCTGTTAAGTGCCTAGTATCATTTCCACCACGATGGATTATCATAAAGTGGGGATTTTCACATGTACAAAGAGAAGAAACTAAAGGCAGTAACCAGTGCCCTCTCAAATCTCCTTTTCCAGATAATCCCTACTCCTTTCAAACCTAACTTACCTTCAAAATAGGCTTTCATTGTATGCTCTATGGCCCACAAAGTAAAGCTATGGCCAACTACCCAAAACCCAGAAAATGTGCTTTTGTGCTTACATACAAGAAGAAGGAATAGTCACCCACATAAACAAGTATGTGCAAGTTAACATTATTGGTCAGTACAAAACAACTTTACAATCAGATCTTTTGTAAGACAGCCAATGATTGGGGGAGATACATTTTGGACTCGATATTTAACAATCTTCTTCAAACTGTTCTATTTATAAGAAAAAACAAGAATAAATTAAAAATACAAACTATGCATTCAATATATTGTGGATAAAACATGTTCATTATGAATTGCATTAAAAGCCTAAACTACTTAATTTCAACATATAAGATACATATATTATGTACAACTAAACTGAGTAGACTTAACTTTTGCAACATTTTACAAAGCACATGCAGGCATACATCGAGTACTGAACAGTAATTTCTTGAGGAGAGTTACCATAAACCAAATAATGGTGTTCTCTCAGTCACAAATGAAGGCCAGTGTTATGGAGTTCTACGTGGAAATGTAGTAAGGACAGAAAAAAGAAAACATATTATCTAATGATGATTAGGGTATGGAAAAAACAGATAAACTTGTATATAAATGGAACTGCACTTCTACATACAATATTCGAGAAACATGCATTGAGAAAAGAAGGACTTTCAGATGACATTTAGAAAATCAAGACTAATCCAAATACTACAGAACATAGACTTCTGCCCACTTTGGACCATTAATAAACTATATGGACAATTCTTAGATTGCCTCACAAATCACATGTGTAACACCACATTTAATCAAATTAAGATGCTTTCAACACATCACTCAACAATCAGAAAAGCAGTGTGCACATCATATTTTGTAAAAACACCATCACTGCAGTTAGAACAACTTTGATCATGTGTTATGATATCAATCACATAAGTGTGGTAAATACTGCTTAAGGAAATATTGGAACAAATCAAAATATTACTGTGTTGGTTTAGATCTCCCAGAACAATTCTACAGAAAGGAAGAGACAGCAATTTGTTGTCATCTGTAAGACATGCAGTTTTACAGGAAAATCACAAAACAATATTTTTAATCGTAGAAGATCACAGGGATTATAATGCATCAATGACTACAACCCTTAAATTCTTCTTATGTAGGATGCTAACATAGTTATGCAATTTGTTGCAGATAAGTCTACAGTGGTTGCATGTTATGTAACTTCCTACATTACAAAAAAGTGAAATGACAGATATGAAGGACGGATGGGACGAAATGTCTGCAAAACAAATTTAAAAAAAAAAGGTTTACCAATTTAGCCTTAAAATGTTATGTCAGAGTGGTCAGTAGCTATCAAGCACATGATCATTTGAGTTCTTCATGCTTATACACGCTTATGCAGTAAATCCTGGGCAAATATGTGACTTAGCTCAAGATTTTCATCAGTATGTTGCAGAGTTCTCAAAAGTCGAACTGAAATTGAATGCCTTGCACACTTTTATTGCGTTAGAAAACCTATCATTAGGAGAAGTAGATACACATATGGTAATAATGTAGCTGAAGATATCAAACCTGGCAAATTTAGAGTACAAGGGTCCAATGAATGTTTAATGTGTCATTGTAAATCTACTCTTATTAATCACCTTAAACTGAGTTATGACAGAGGAGAAAAAAATAATTGTACTTTTTATCACTACTACAGCTATATAAACCAGACATTATAGGCACCTTTGAACCCTATGAAGATGCCTTTCATGTATTTAAAAATGATATTGCAGTACCTCAATTCCAGACTGATTTAAAATGATGGAACAAGAAATAGCAGAAGAAAAAACTTTCATGCAGAAACACAGTGTAATACTACATCAGCTAATAACACGCCCTCTTTCAGAAATCGTGACTCACTTGGATAACCAATAATTGACAAAGAAACTATGGTTGTTATGAAAACTTTTGAAGATTCAATGGTCCAAGTAAAAATTAACATTGACATTGTAGATTACTTAGTATCACAATTATATTTGGCACAACTACAAATATACAAAGAGTTAAAGCAGTCTGTAGATTATGGAATACAACATGAAAATAAATTCTGTGAAGTAGGGCCGTATGTACAAACACATTTTCCCATACACACAATAGGTAAAACCCTTTGATACATCTGGACCATAGTTCTTTGCAACCTAAATTACAATATGCCAATGGTCAAGATGAAACATTGGAAAAGTATCTTATTAAAGTATTACTGCTTGTGCCCATAAGGCTACAAGTTCAAATTTATTTTGTATAGTTATTGCTCTTACTGAATTAGCAGCACATAATATCAAATGAATAATTTTACACCATCTAATATCACTGCCCGTGGAACTTCATAATAAATAGGAATGTTCAAAACTGATAAAGTATATTGTTTCCTAACCTTTATTCGGATGCTGAAGCTATGCATTTTCTTCTTTCACAATCTTGATCCATTGTTTGCTTAATGCCAACTCTTCAAAAATATGCGGAAATAAATAACACAATTTGACTTCTGGAAAACCAACATATTGTAAATCTCCCTTGCAGGGGTTACAGACTCGACATACCTATTGGCAAAAATATGGAAAAAATCTGTTTCACGAACAGCAGGATTGGAGAACGATTTACATTTAGGTAAAAGCGGCTATGTTAGTTTACATCACAATTTAAGTGTAAACGAAGGACTGGAAAATTGAGCCACTGGATTTGTTGTTGAATTTATTGTGACTGCAACAGATGAGAAAATTGAATTTATCAGGGTTAAATTTGACTATATTGAAGACCAAAAAATTATCTTGATGTTCTGCAAGGTTCTTACTTATCAAAGCTTTCTATATCCAAAGAGAGGAGTTTTATTTTTATTTGGCTTACACGGTTACAATACACAAATCACAAGGACTAAGCATAGATTATGCAATTATGAACATTGAATCTACAATGTTCAAAGAGGGAATGGCATACTTTGTTCTGTCTTTCATAAAAAAATTAACAGAGCTGTATATAATCGATTTAGATGGCACAAGAGTTAATGCAAACTGTAGCTGTGTATGCAATACGATCGCTTGAGAGACACATGTCTCAAAGAATATCCAATTCATTAAAAACCAAAACTCTTATAAAAGTAAAGTTACATCAGTCTACATTTAAGAACAAGATTGGGAAGAACCAAAAAAATAAAAATAAAACATAAACACATGGGAATTACAGGATATCAGTTTCTAAATCAAAAAAGGATTACTTGCTTTAGCAATGTCATTGTTTATTTGCTTTTATTCTTGCCACCAAATAAGCAGCATGTACATTAGCCTTCATGCAAATGTTTGACAACCTTTATGAAAAGTTGCATCACATAAGCAAATATTCCACTCAACTAGTGGCATTAGAAATCTGTTAGATATCTGAACAAGTGCTGTTCAATTTTTACTATTCAACAGCAAAATGCCCAGGAATTCTCTATGCCTGTTCTAGAAATCATAACTAACGAAACTCAATTGAGCTCTGTGCTCTTTAGTGCGAGCTATTCTTGGGAACACAACTGCATCAAGTGCCTATGTGCAAGCTCCACTCTTGCACAATTTGAAAGATCTGTGTACACATTGAAACCTGGTGTTAATGTATTCTGCTAAACAATATCTGAAGCTGTGTCACCCAAACTTCTGTCCAAGTTGTAAGTAAAACATAGTTTCACTCCTTCAATTAGCAATGATAATAAAATATGTAATTTTGATGATTCAAAGAAGTAGTGTGAATAACAGAAAAAACAATATGTTTATTTCTAACTTCACTGCTTCTCAAGTTTCTATTTGAGGACACACTTTTACTACTACTGCTATAATTTTTCATCACAGAGAGATTAATGTGTCTGGACAATATACCATCTACTTAAAAAATAACACAGACTGAACAGAATGTTATGATACCACACTTTTAAGCACAGGCTGCCTAAACATTTGCAAGGCTGTTGCCTGTTATTTTTACTATCCAAATTCTGACTTGTAATGTTACCATTGTAATAAAAATACAGAGGTATTGCAGAGTTGAACTTCCATAATTCAGTAGACATGTCATTATGTGGCGTTGCATGGTTGATACCATTTGAAATAATCTACTGCAGGTAATGTCCTAGTGTATGTTCTTCCATATATTAGATTAGTTAGGTAGATATGTGTGCAGTTGGAAGTGCACTGCATACGTGGGGTATTTTTCACAATCTGATTGATGATGTATTTAATGATGAAATGATAATATGATCATCTTCACCTGCAAGGTTCAAAATGATGACATTCTTGTGTAACAAATATGTTACTTATGTCTGAGAAACACAAAAAAATGAAAGGTAAAATAGCATTAACCTGCATTTCTGTTTACCACATAAATTCAGACATTATTGTATTTCTGTGTTATAAATGTCTATTTCCTATAAACTGTGTTAAATACTGTAACACAAAACGTCTGTATACATGACTGTAGTCACAAACATTTTACATGCTGTATTAGACTTCTTAACACTCTTTATAAACATACTTCACTGAACAGGACTTCACTCAATGACACTCAGGAGGTGGTCATTATGCGTTTGGCGGCCCTATGACTGCTATGGTGTCCGGCGGCCCGGTGGAGAAGACTGCCAGGTTATAACCATGGCGGTGTTCCCAACAGAACACAGCCATTACACTGCCAGTGTGGGTGGACCACAGCGGCCAGCAGCAGGCATCTTCAGACCGGTGAAGACCATGTTATGAGGTTGCACATCACCAGTATTTCCAGGGTGGTTGCACCGCCATGAAAAGCCTGGCAGAAATGAACAACATAAAAGGAGACACTCACCTTCAGGAACAGAGAAACGTCCACAGCCGCCATGGAACCCGAACTTGAAGTACACCCACCTAGCACACCCTGGAGGGAAGGCGATCAGTACACACCCATACACAAAACACAGCCCCAGCACGGGTAGCCACAGTGACACACACACACACAAACATACACCCGTACCAACACACAAACATATCTACATACACACACACAAACAACACACACCACGGCCAACATACACGTGTCATACACATGCACATACCACAACAGTGACACTGTCAAACAAATCTACACACAACACCACTGAGTCAACACAACACCAACACCATTGTATACACACAAACCCATTGGCAGAGATACACACCACACACCTCTACAGGAAAACACATACTGGCAGCAACATATAACAACAGCACACAACCAATACAAACAATAACACCTGCCAAAGAAAGTGTCCGATCACACGCCACATCCACCCAACACACAAAGTACATCACAGATGCATCACAACACAAACACCACTACCACACAATGTCACACAACACCAACACAACACATCACAAGTCCATAGCACAACTCACCCACACAACTCATGCTGCTACACAAACACATCACATACACAGAAGACACACACCAAATCGCACATATACCACACATACATGTGGCAGGACAAGTTTGTAACCATCAACACCAACGGTTGAGTGGTGCAGATATAATAAATAAATATAAAATAATGGAAAAAACAATATGCTACTGGCCAGTCCAGTTGTTCACAGAGCCCCAGGCACACTGCGCAATGTCTCTAGGCCCAACTTGACTCCTGGCTGCAAAGTGGCCTCCACATGGCAGGGGCATCAATGCGGCAGGCAGGCACCTCAGGGCTGATGGGGGGTCCAAAGTGGGGGCTTGGCTTTGGGCTGGGCGGTCCTTTGGTTTTGGTTTGGAGGGGGGTTGCCCTTAGACTTTGACTTGGGGGAGGACCCTTTGTTTTAGGGGTGGGAGGGGTGACCCTTGTTTTTGTAGGGGTTGAAGTCTTTGCTGTGGGAGGACATTGGAAGTATGATGAGGGCCATTGGAAGGCTGGGAGGTGGAAGGATTGGGTTTGGGGAGGGTAGCAGGGTGATTGAGGGAAACAGGGACTGGGTCAGTGGGAGGTAACAGGACAAACTCATAGAGAAAACTTTTTAAGGAACACAAAGATGGTCACTGGAAAAATGTTTTGGAGTGGAGGGAGAGGGAGTGCTTGAGAGGTGTGTATGTGCATGTGCCATGAGTGCTGGTACATGGGAGGATGGCATGTGTGTGCTGGGTGACTGTTGGGTGGGTGAGTATGAGCATTTAGTTGTACTGGGAGGAGAAGGGGATGAAATGCAGGGAGATGCCAGGGTCGATGTGTGAGTGTCCATTGGGGTGGTGTCTGCAGGTAAGGTGGATGTTCTGCATGTGGGAGTGTTGGTTGATGTGGTGAGTGCACATGTGGGGTATGGGGTAGATGTATGGTGGTCTGTTATTGTGGTGATGGTGGGCATGAGGGGACTGGTGGTTGGATCTGTGATAGCAGATTTGAGTCGTATAGTGTCTTTGAGGGAAGAGGTGGTGGGGGAGTCTTTATAGGGATTGGATGTTGTTGTGTCTGCATGTGTCTGCTGTCTGTGTTCAAGGCAGCATTGTGACTAGTGGTGCTTGTGTTTGTCTTTGCGAACAGGGTAGGCCACCACCAAAATGCAGGCCATTAGGGTGGGGTCAGGGTCTGATGACACCCCTCCCTCGTTGGGCAGATGTCCCCAGCTGGGCCTCAGCAGTCTTACAGGCCCAGTGTCTCAGGTCCTCCCAGCACTTTCTACAGTGGGTGCTCTGCCGGGCATGGACCCCCAAGGTCGGCTCTTGCTTGGTGATGGTATGCCAAATCCCCTTCTTCTGATGGGCGCTGACCTGCATGGGTGACACAGGCAGAAGGAGAAAGTTATGTAGAGTGGCATCACAGCTACAGAAGTAGACTCCACACATCAGACACACATCATGACCACAAAACCATGCACGTATGGCACAAACGCACCAACTCCTTTGCCATCTTCATGCATCCACTCCGTGTGTGTCGCCTTCCAGACCCACACACATCACTATCAGACAGGACAGGAACATTTGACTCACCTGCTGCTCTGGTGTCCCATACAACTGTCCATACAGGGGTAGGACCCCGTCAACTAGCTTCTCCTGATCCTCATGGGTGAAGGCAGGGGCCCTATATCCTGCAGGACATGGCATAATGGCTTCCAGAGACAGACCACAGCAGCTCATGCAATGGCGGTCTTCCGTGCATGAGTGTCAGGAGTCAAGTGAGCTATGCAACAAAAAATGGCGGTCACATCCACTGCATACATGACGTTACTGCCGGTGGTGATCATCATTGGCCCCAGTCTCCCACAGGCAACAATGTTAGCCAATGAGGAGTTGCACTGCAGTTGAGAGCACCTACTGCCATGACGACTGCTGCCAGCAGAATTGGGTCACTTCCAGCTGTCCTGTGCTTGCAGGACTACAAGTATGTAGTGTATTATAGGTGAATGATAAGTGCGTCATATGATTTTAGTGACGTGCATGGATTACCCATGTTCACACATCAAAACATGGTTCACATGTGATATTCATGGATGTACAGAAAACTATGACAGAACATGTGTAGTCACTTGCTGGCTCATAGACGGGGTAACCATATCTATATGTTACATGGAAGTATCAAATGTATCATGTGTGCCAAGCTGTCTGTCTGGGGCTTGAACTGTCATCAACAATGGCATACAGAGTCAGTCTACATGGCCAAATGGATTCAGTGTACTTCAGCGTTATGTCCACACTACTCTTGTGTGCTACATGTTCAGTGTTCGGTGGCGTGTGAAATGTCAACATCAACTTGTGGCTATTCATCTCTCCTATTCTTAGATTCTGTGCAGTGTTGAGAATGAGACATGCACCTGTGTACCGGACCCGAGTGGATTTTGCTACCCTGGAAGAAAGACACATCTTGCAGATCTATTGTCTGAACCGTCAGACCATCATGTAACTGTGTACCCAGTTGGAGCCAGTTCTCTTGGCTGCCATACGTAATCCCTATGCTGTTGCGTAGCCATTTTAGTCATAGCTCCATGCACATTATATTAGCATACTAGGCCTGCCGCTGTGCACTTTAACCTAGATATATTTGATTCAGCTTAATTGTATTATTCTTACAATAGCCTCTTTTGTGGTCTTTTTTTATTTTACTCTAGCAAGCTGTTTTTGCCTAGGCCAGCACTGAGTTCTCAAACAAGACATTCTTGCTCACTCTGTGCTTCTTTCCAGGCTGTAGTAAGATAGGTTCCCAATGAACATAGTACAAGTTTTGTCTCTGGCATTCTTAGAAAAACACACATCCTTACGTATGGACATTTTCTCGGAACATCAGTTGTTTTATTATAAAAACACTTCCCTGCCCCTTACACTTTAGAGGGAGATTCATGCCAGAGAACCACGACTGTATGCTGACTGCCAAATGCTTTGCTACAGCTGCTTATGCAGACTTCAGGCCTTTGCTCAGGTATGGTGGATGATGTCTTCCCAGGGTAACCTGAAAAGCAGAATAGAGCTTAAAATGCTGTGCTCCATTATAGCCTAGGCAGGACTTAGTCTATTGGCTTTTTGTGATACTATGGGTGCGCTATTTCTATGCTTTACTCTCCTTGTCACTATTTTAATTCTGTCATGCTGTATCTTCCTGATTATTGCAGCCCATATTGCAATCCAAGATGCAGTCACTTTACTAAAATCATATTGAAACATATACTGCCTCTGTTTTGTCATTGTGTATGTGAGACTAATGTAATTGAGAGAAATGGATGAGACCTGAGTGACCACGGTTTCCCTGAGAAATCAATCATGTCATGAGCTCGGCTGCCAAATCATCCCTTCCTTTGGTGGAGATGAGGCACTGCTAGTTAGCTACCCAGATTAGGGCAACAGGTGTCACCTGTAGTGGGTCGGAATCAGTCTCCCACACCGCAGGCGATCATGCTGCTCCAAATCCAGTAGTCTCATTAGAATAATGAGAGCCTACATGACATGGCACCACCAACGTTTGGTCAGGCTCTAATTTTCGGGTCCTCCTGAGTATCTCTATCTCACTATATACAAAGACACCTCAGTACTATATACAGAGACGTCCGTGGTATTGATGATTTCCTCCTCAGCAAAGTAGGGCACCCTATCTGATGCTGGAGGTTGTTCAAGCTTGAACTCTAAAAGGAAAATCCCCATTAGGTAGGCTTATCTCTGAACAAACTTATCATTCATTATGGCGAATCCGCAACAGGCAGCAATTGCAGTCAATATGAGACCACATATTACTGCACATTTATTGGCAAAGGGCATAATGGCCCAGGGGGGTCCAGTCACATTTGTTGTTGATGCACATGTAGCATAAAGAACAGAACTGTTTTATTCCTGGGTCACTTTCCCAACAGTTGATGGGAACACAAACACATTTCACAATTATACACCTGCAAACGTACCTGGACAATACAGAGCGTATGCATATTTAGAAATACTCTTATTATATCAAGAACATAATAATTGGCTTGATGGTGCCCTACCCCACACGATTTTACCAGTTAGGTTAGGTCCTCTAAGTAATGATGGTCCTACCTGGCCTTTATTGGCCACTTATAGACCTCACCCTGCTGCAGAGAACCTCACTGTAGCTGAAGTCCGTCGATTATATACTGATATGACGGCAATATGCAGACGATTAGTACGGTTTGTAATGCAAATATTGAATACAAACCCAGCATGTGCTGCTCCAGTGCAACCACAAGCAGTGACACCAGGTAGTAACCCTGCAACTGTACATTCGATCATGGGTAAAGTACCCGCCGATCGAGAAGAAATTCAGTTTTGGTTAGCTCAAAAAATAAATGCAGTGGAAGCAATTGTTCCCCATACTGGACCTCAGGATAAACATAGAATACTGACAATGTGCTTGCCATTTGGGATGGTTCCCACAGTAGATACCTGTAATACCCGGGGCACGGTATTTGCCGCACTCTACACTACTGCACACGGTACACTGACACTTGCCAACTTGCCGGAACTGTTGAAACAAAATCAAGATGAATTTGGGGCTGCCCTGGCCCTACACATGGGGATACAGTTAATGGGCAACTTTGCCACAGTATTCTCAATCATTTTAAGTAACCTTAAAGGGGAAGCGGTCGCACTAGCGGTGCGCATGCGGCACTGGGAAGTTCCTCAACAGGATCAAGAGCGTGAGTTGCCATAGATTATCGCAGAGACCTATTCTAGTATTGGTCGAGATAGTCTGGGGGCCAGACCAACAAAACCACAATTTCAGGGTAAATCTCATAAAGATTTTTTCAAGCAAGCTCCTGAGGGTAATAAAAAACGCTAGGATAAAAAATAAAAAAACTCCTAAAAAAGAAAGGGGAGAATCTCCGTGCACAGAGACCCCACAGAATAGATATAAGCTCAGAAATAGAGATAATATAATAACGCCTGACAGATCTCAATATACTGATACACGCCAGTCTCGTTCCTTCCAGGACTCATCAGCAAAATGCAGTGAGAGATGAGGGCTGTTAGAGCGAAGAACAGAGTATGTGAAACCGAAACAGGAATCACAACGCTCATCAGAGATTTCTGTTAAGAAGGAAGATAAGCCTCCCCAAGAAAAACCTCAATTTAAAAAGAAAAAGGTGGCAGCAGTTGCAGTTCGACATGCCACTCAAGAAGAGGGTCCTCTTGAAGAACAGGACATGGGCACTAGCGCTGCTAGACAGCGCTGCAAAGGTCACAATAGTTCACCGGAATCTTCTAGAGCATCTGGAGGTGAAAGCAACTGATGACTTTCTACAAGTAGAAACTGGGGACATGCGTGTCTCCACGCCTGACAGGGTATGCAAAGTAACGCTACAGTTAGAAGGAGACATTGAACGCACAATAGACACAATCTATTTGGATCGCGTAGTGAACATATATGATATATTGTTGGCCAAACAAGATTGGCCACCTGAATTTGTCAGACTTGCCCATATGGGGAAGATGTTCTTGCCCCTTGTTCCAGAAGAGCTCGCAGAATCCTACGCCATTGATTGGGCATTGGCACAGGCCCCCGCATTATACCGCAATCACTTAGGATGGGACAAAAAGTCCCCCTACCATGTCATTCCTATTAAAAGTCAACCCCAACCTCAACCCCAGTATCCAATAAAACCTGATGCTAAAGCACCCATGAGAGAAATTCTCACACAACTGGAGTACCAGGGCGTAAATGAACCCTGCGTCTCCCCAATGAATAACCCGTTATTTCCGGTAGCTAATCTTGACCATTCATACCAAATAGTCTTAGACTACAGACATTTAAACAGTCATACACGCACTTATGCTAAACAATACTCGCATAGCACAGCACTGATGAACAACATAGTGCGCAAAAAATATAAAACAACACCGGACATTTCTAATGGTTTCTTCTGCCAGAATATAGCACCTGAGAGTAGAGACTTAACAAGTTTCAGCGCACTAGGCTCCCAGAAAAAAATCTGTTGTTTACCTCAGGGGTACAAGAACAGTCCAGGACTGTTTGCAGCTTGTGTGACTGCAATTGTACACAATATTGACCCTGAAGCATTGTCCTACGTAGATGATATCTATCTCACGGATGATGAATTGCTACAACATTTAAGACGGGTAGCCCGCATTGTTGTGGGATTCGCTGAATTTGGCTACAAATTCAACTTCAAAAAAACAAATTTAGCCTTCCTCAGTGTCCTGTTTATGGGATATGAGCTATTGAGTGAAGGAAAGAGCCTAGCGCCACAATTCTTAAAAAAATGCTTACAATTACAACCTCGAAACACAGTTAAAAAACTCCAATCTTTATTGGGTTTCCTAAATTTTGGCAAAACTTACATTCCAGACTATGCAACACGCATAAAACCTTTATATGACTTAATATGTCCTGACTTTTCAAGTAAATTTTGGACAGTCAAACATACATGCGATCTCAGAGACCTACAGACAGACATGCTTGCAGCACAACATCTACACACAAGGGATAATAACACACACTTGGTCATCAGAGTAATTGCTGGTTCCATTGGTTTCCCCTAAGTAACTTTTAATGATGTGAGACCGTCCCAATTGTATACAAATCACACTTGAACTCAGCAGCAGAGCAACGCTTTGCTCCCACTGAGACAATGCTCACTGCTGTTCAGACGTCTGTCATTAAAGAAAGACCTCAGCCCAGGGCTAACGCATTATTGTCATTTCTCCCATTCCAGCCACTGAGGCTGTCAGAAAAGCCAGCATTCCTAAAGCTAAAGCATTACATCCACGTTGGATGTAATGGGCCACGTCTTTGACAGCCACTGATGTAGATTACATTTTTGACCCAAAATTACAAACTCAAGAATTTCAATGTTGGGGCCCCCTGGGGGGTGCGCAATCGCATGTGATCGAGTCACCCCCACTGCCTATTGAACAATATCAAAGAGTCATGTACACTGATGGCTCTGCACAACCTGCAATTGGCACAAAGCATCAATACTCCGCTGCTTGAGCAGTCATAAGTGGCTTCATGGAGGATAAGGCTCCTATCAGATTTTAGAACTTTCTGTCACTGAAATGTGAGGAAAAAGTTTTTTTTTTGGCCACATTTTGAGGTTTGCAAAGGATTCTGTGTAACAGAACCCGATCAGAGCCCCACAAGTCACCCCATCTTGGATTCCCCTAGGTGTCTAGTTTTCAAAACTGTGCAGGTTTGCTAGGTTTCTTAGATGCCAGCTGAGCTAGAGGCCAAAATCCACAGCTAGGCACTTTGCAAAAAACAGCTATGTTTTCTTTGTGAAAATGTTATATGTCCACGTTGTGTTTTGGGGCATTTCCTGCTGTGGGCACTAGGCCTACCCCCACAAGTGAGGTATCATTTTTATCAGGAGACTTGGGGGAACGCTGGGTGGAAGGAAATATGTGGCTCTTCTCAGATTCCAGAACTTTCTGTCACCGAAATGTGACGAAAAAGTGTTTCTTTGTCCACATTTTGAGGTTTGCAAAGGTTTCTGGGTAACAGAACCTGATTAGAGCCCCACAAGTCACCCCATCTTGGATTCCCCTAGGTGTGTAGTTTTCACAACTGTGCAGGTTTGCTAGGTTTCCCTAGGTGCCAGCTGAGCTAGAGGCCAAAATCCACAGCCAGGCACTTTGCAAAAAACAGCTATGGTTTCTTTGTGAAAATGTGATGTGTCCACGTTGTGTTTTGGGGCATTTTCTGTCGTGGGCACTAGGCCTACCCCCACAAGTGAGGTATCATTTTTATTGGGAGACTCGGGGAAACGCTGGGTGGAAGGAAATTTGTGGCTCCTCTCAGATTCCAGAACTTTCTGTCACCAAAATGTGAGTAAAAAGTGTTTTTTGGCTACATTTTGAGGTTTGAAAAGGATTCTTGGTAACAGAACCTGATCAGAGCCCCACAAGTCAGCCCTTCCTGGACTCCCCAAGGTGTCTAGTTTTGAAAAATGTGCAGGTTTGGTAAGTTTCCCTAGGTGCCGGCTGAGCTAGAGGCCAAAATCCACAGCTAGGCACTTTGCAAAAAACACATCAGATTTCAATATAAAAATGTGGTGTGTCCATATTGCTTTTCCTTTCGCGAGCATTAGGCCTACCCACGCAAGTGAGGTACCATTTTGATCGGGAGCCTTGGGGGAACACAGAATAGCACAACAAGTGTTATTGCCCCTTGTCTTTCTCTACATTTTTCCTTCCAAATGTGAGATAGTGTGTAAAAAAACGACATCTATTTGAGAAATGGCCTGTAATTCACATGCTAGTATGGGCACCCCAGAATTCAGAAATGGGCAAATAACCACTGCTGCTCAATACCTTATCTTATGCCAATTTTGGAAGTACAAAGGTTTTCTTGATACCTATTTTTTACTCTCTATATTTCAGCAAATGAATTGCTGTATACCCGGTATAGAATGAATACCCATTGCAAGGTGCAGCTCATTTATTGGCTCTGGGTACCTAGGGATCTTCATGAACCTACAAGCCCTATATATCTCTGCAACCAGAAGAGTCCAGCACATGTAACGGTATATTGCTTTAAAAAATCTGACATTGCAGCAAAAAGTTACAGAGTAAAACGCTGAGAAAAATGATGTTTTTTTCAGCTCAATTTCAATATTCTTTTTTTTCCAGCTGTTATTTTCTGTAGAAAATCCTTGTAGGATATACACAAATGACCCCTTGCTGAATTCAGAATTGTGACTACTTTTCAGAAACACTTAGCTTTCCGGGATCCAGTGTTGGTTTGACACCCATTACTATCACTAACTGGAAGGAGGATGAAAGCACAAAAAATAGTAAAAATGAAGTATGTCCCAGTAAAATGCCAAAATTGTATTGAAAAATTTGTTTTTTTGATTCAACTCTGCCTGTTCCTGAAAGCTGGGAATATGGTAATATTAGCACTGTAAACCCTTTGTTGATGCCATTTTCAGGGTAAAAACCACAAGCCTTCTTCTTATGCAGCCCTTTTTTCAATTTTGTGGAAAAAAACAAAATTTTAGGTTTATTTTGGCAAATTTCTTGGTCTCCTCCAGGGCAACCCAGAAACTCTGGGTACCTTTAGAATCCCTAGGATGTTGGAAAACAAGGACACAAATTTGGCATGGATAGCTTATGTGGACAAAAAGTAATGAAGGCCTAAGCGCAAACTACCCCAAATAGCCAAAAAAGGGAGGGCTCAGCACTGGGTTGGGGGGGTAGGCCCAGCAGCTAGGAGGTTAATACCACGTCCGACCAGATATACACCTTAAATAACATTGTCTCTTCTGCTATAGACATCATAGAAACAGATATGTCTTCATTACACCATGGACAGAGTCAACTAAGGTCCATTATGCAGTTGGGTTGGACACTTCAAACAATGAAGGCGGGTCGTGTTCCATGGCAACACGTCAGCGCAATTTTCCACATTTAATTAAATACAACAACATCAACTTATGGCTAAGAAAGAAGCGACTTATGTCATGCTAAACATCGAAAAGTTAGAAAAGTTGCTTTTTACTGTGGCTGAAACAGCATCTGCTGAGTGGTTAACACATGGAGTCATTAATCTGCCTATTTCCACACTTCAGTTAACCTCCTGTTTAAAACACACTCCGGTAGGCAGATATGAAAGGCTGGGAGATAGTTACATCTATGAGGTGTGGGAGGTACCCTTCTTGTACAAATGCCTCAGTGGCATGAAAGAGGTATTTCTTAGCAGTAGTGAATGCAAGACTTCTGTCAGCCATTCGATGGTTTGTAAACAGCTGTCCTTGCATGGGACGTGTAACGCGTCTGCTGCAAACATGGCTTGTTATCTGAAGGGATTTCCGGTCCCCTTGATTAGACCTACGTTCCAGGTGCTTTCAAACAGCAGCTATGTTCTCCTCAATGGTGAAGGCTGTTGTGGGATGTGAGCCGGAATAGTTTATGTTGTTTCGGTCTCTAAGATTGTTACATGCTGCGGGAATGTACTTTTTCCTCCCACTAGAATAAAGGAGGTAGCTGACATTTGGCCTCATATTGCTACTTCTAATGTGAATTTTGACAAGCTGAGCAGACTCAAAGCTTTACTGTTTCAAAAACATGTGGCCCTCACATCTGCACGCAAGACCTATGCACTTCAAGTGGCAAGGTCATCTACAGAGCTACAGTCCCTTTTAAGTACCAAATTTCCAAGACACTTTGGTGAACTCATGAGATGAATATTTAATGCGTCCAGTACTAATGGAATTCCATATTTCTTTAATGCTGTTGGTTCTGGTTTCTTTATAACTTCTCCTCCATATTCGGTTTAATACCATCAGCCATTCACTCAATATTCTCCAGTATTTTCGGGGGATTTCCAATAACTTTGGCTATAATAGTTGG
Source organism: Pleurodeles waltl (assembly GCF_031143425.1). Taxonomy (NCBI): domain Eukaryota; kingdom Metazoa; phylum Chordata; class Amphibia; order Caudata; family Salamandridae; genus Pleurodeles; species Pleurodeles waltl. The sequence continues at coordinate 16,733,225 of NC_090439.1, forward strand.
CATTTTGCTGTTGCTATTTTTCATGCGCAATGGCTGTCCTGCCACAACAAGGAGGAATGAGAGTGCTTCCATCAGCGCAGCTGTGTCATGAACACATGATGCAGTATATCAGAGCAATACTCCTGGAGCAATTGGAGTGTGACTGGTCCCTGTTATTCAGACCGGTTTTGCATTGTGTGCAGCCATGTTTTGGTGCCTCTGGTGCTCTTTCAACCATGCACTGGAAGTTTGTCTTTCTACACAGCACTTGCTTTCATTGGACGCTGATCTGTTGATGTCCTCGCTGAGGGCTCATTACCAGTCATGCGCGTTGAGGGTGCATTTGCTACAGTAAGCTGCTTATGAGATGCCCTTCCTGGAGGATGCGGCTCTCAACTCATTTTTGGGCACACCACGGGATGCCGCTTTGGCTGAGGCTCAGGCTATGGAACACGACTGCTCCTTGGTCCTTCTCGGCGATGCCTTTCCAACTTTAAAACCTGACGAAGTGGAAGAATTCCTGTCCTCTAAATACCAAAAATAACTCTGACTCTTGAAATTCGGTCCTTTTTTATGCCCCATGTTAACATTTTAAATTGTCCTTTTATATATGCTCATGTGTCCTTTTAACTTGTCATTATTGACATTTTTTACATGTATATCTTAGGTGAACTTTTAGAAGCTTTTATATATATTTAGGCTTTGAACCACCTTCAACCGACAAGGGGAGGGTGCTGTGTAGCCATTTTAGTCATAGCTCTTTCACGTTATTTTAGCATAGTAGGCCTGCTGATGTGCACTTTAACCTAAATATATTTGATTCAGTTTCATTTTATTATTCTTACAATAGCAAATTTTGCAGTCTTGTTTTATTTTACTCTATCTAGCTGTTTTTGCCTAGGCCAGCATTGCGTTCTCAAACAAGACATTCTTGCTCACTCTGTGCTTCTTTCCAGCCTGTAGTAATATAGGTTCCCTATGAACATGGTACAAGTTTTGTCCCTGACATTCATAAAAAAACACACATCCTTACGTAGGGACATTTTTTCAGAACATCAATTGTTTTATTATAAAAACACTTCCCTGTCCCTTAAATTTTAGAGGGAGATTCCTGCCAGAGAACCACGACTATATGCTGATTGCCAAACGATTCACTATGGCTGCTTATGCAGACTTCAGGCCTTTTCTCAGGTATGGGGGATGATGTCTTCCCAGGGGAACCTGAAGGGCAGAGTCTATTGACTTTAGTGACACTATGGTAGCATTATTTCTATACTTTACTCTCCTTGTCACTATTTTAATCCTGTCATGCTGTGTTGTCCTGATTATTGCAGACCATGTTTGCTATCTAAGATGCAGTTGCTTCATTAAATCATATTGAAACATATACTGCCTCTGTTTTGCCATTGTGAATGTGAGACTAATGTAATTGAAAGAAACGGATGAGACATGAGTGACCACAGTTTCCCTGAGAAATCAATTATATCATGCACTCGCCTGCCCAATCACCCCACCCTTGGTTGGAGATGAGGCACTGCTAGTTAGCCAGAGCAAAACCCAGATAAGGGCGACAGGTGTCACCTGTAGTGGGTCAGACTCAGTCTCCCATACCGCGGGCGATCATGCCGCTCAAAATCTAGTAGTCTCATTAGAATAATGAGAGCCTACGTGACAATGTCATACCTCCAACAGTACAGGTGTTGTCTGTGCTACAGTTCCTTGCCTCTGGCTCATTCCAGATCACAGTGGGCTTAGCCGCAGGAGTGTTACAGCCCATGTTCCGTCATGTGTTGAAGGATGTACAATGTGCTTTACTCAGACATCTGGACAGCTTCATCAGGTTCCCCCAGTGTGTAGATTTGCCCACTATTAAAGCTGACTTCTATGATAGGACACGTATCCCTCATGTGATGGGGGCCATAGATGGCACCCACATTGCTTTGGTTCCTCCCAGGGTGAATGAACAAGTGTAAAGTAACAGGAAAACTTTACTCCATAAATGTCCAGGTGGAGTGTCTCGCTGACCACTATCTCTCCCAAGTGACAGCCAAGTTTCCTGGTTCTGTGCATGACTCCTACATTTTGTGTAAAAGCAATGCCCCACACAAGATGCCACAACTACAGAAAGAGAGGTCCTGGGTCATTGTTATGTATCCAATTGTATGTGTGCATCTGTTATCTCACCTCTTTTCATATTTTGCCCTCTGTCTCCACCAGTATTGTGATGTGTCCAATCTTTTGCACACAGGTTACTCTGGCTATCCTAACCTGCCGTGGCTGCTGACACCAGTGAGATACCTGACCACAGATGGGGAACACTGTTTCAATGAGGCCCATGTCAAGACGATACGTGTCATCGAGAGGACTTATGGGCAAGGAAAGGCCAGATTTCAGTGTCTACAAATCTCAGGAGGTGCACTGCTTGACAGACCACTAAAAGTCTGCCACAATCTAGCCTGAGACATCACATTCCATTAATGGATGTTGAGGATGTGTCAGCTGGACCAGTGGCTGATAATGATGACATAGATAGTGATGAGGAGGCAGATGATGAGGATGAAGCTGACACTAGAACAGAGTAGATCCAACAATTCTTCCAATGACATACAGGTATGTGTTAATTATGTTGTATGTGAACTGTACTGCTGTCTGCTTTGTGACATTGCTCCTCCTAATGTGTGCCATCAGTGGAGGTGTCAAGTGCAGCTATCCCACTGTGTAGGATTGGGTGAAAACATGTTGGCCATCAGGGGAGGTGTTACTGTTCTGATGTCAGAGCTATTTTTATTATGTTGGAGTCTCACATCACATCTGCAATGACTTGGGAATGCTGTATGTTCCCTCTACTGTTATACATATTGTTGGTTGTTATCAGTATTTCTACCTATCCTCACTGTACAAAATGGAGGATAACGGAACGGAACTTTTACTGACAGTGGGACTTGCCTTTAGTAGAGTAACATCAGCTGTGAGGGATGAACCATTGGTAATGCATGTCTGGAAAATGTGGGTCAGCCATGGCAATATGTGTTTATATTCCACTTGCCCACTTGTACTAGGGAGCTCAACAATGTACTGCACGTATGTTGAATGTGCAACATTGACTCCTATATAGATAATTGTCCCTGTATTAGTGTATTTGCAGTTCTGTTTGTTGGTGCTACTCTGGTTCCTGCCTTGACTGGTGGCTCCCTTGACACAAGATTTCAGAATATGTCTGTTCTACTGTCATACTCCCTGCACATTGCTCCCCCTTCTGTCCATCTTTCTGACTTTTAATGGTCAATGTGTTAACTGTAATGACATATTGTACAATAGTAAATCTTACTTGTTACAATAGGGACAGGTAAGCAGTAGCTATGATCAATGCTGTTTATTGTGATTCACAAGTGCAACGGATGAAGAGTGGGGTCATGGTGGATGACACCATCAGTGTAGTGGGACCAACTGTAAGTAGTCCAGGTCCAGTATCCAAGGGGCCACAGGAAATGGAGACATGGCAGTGGAGAGTCAACAGGGTGTCTCATTGGCACACAAGGGAGAATGTTCAAAAGAGGGTCACTTCCTGGCATTGGCTTTGGTCTTGTCATCAGGTCCTGCAGGATGTCTGAATGGACCACCTCATTTGCGTGGGGGTTCCTCAACTACAGAGGGAGGGGTGATGGTAGTCTGGGGGTCATCTGACAGGGCCTCCATTCCACTAGCTATGGCAGAAGTGGATAGCTCAGTTGGTATGTGGCTAGTAGAAGGGGTCTGCTAGTGGGTGGAGGATTAACGTAGGATAGTTGTAAGTTACTTGAGGACTCATGCAATGGAGGCCATTGTGGCAGTGTGAGCCTGTCACTGCTGCATGGCTTTCTGGTGATATTCCCTCTGCAGTCTCTGGTCCTCCTGCAAGGTTGAGAGGTCCTGGCCTATCTTGTCCTGGGATTGCTGGTATGCTCCCAGGACTTTGGAGACGGCCTCCTGGCCAGTGGTTTTCCTTGGAGACCCCATCCCTTGGCCCACAAGTGCCCTCCATCTGCCCCTGACCCCTTGTGCCTGTTCCCCTGCCACAGTGTGCCCACTCCCAGTTACACAAGGACGTTAATCATCTGGGGTGTGTGGGGTTGACTCTGGTCCTGATACTGTGGGGCACATTGATGATTGTACAGTCCTTGGAACACGGGCTTGGGGACAAGGGGTTGTCTGTGCTTTTGTTGCCACTTGGGTGGGGGACTCAGATGTGGGCAGGCTGGGGCTGGTGGACTGACCAGTTGTCCAAGATGGGCCAGGTTAGTCGCCATAGTCCACACATCCACTGGGACCTTCATCCTGGGGAGGGCTGGGTGACTCTGGTATCCTCTGCAGGGTGGCAGTGGCAGGGGTACCTGTGGATGGAGAGGGAGAGAGCTACATTGTGGAGGTGTACCTGTTCGTTTCATAGTCTGATGCATACAGTGGCTTGACTTGCTTCCCAGTGATGGCAATGACTGATGCAGCACTGCAGTCATTGTTTGTGGGACATAGATTGTGATATTGGCTCTATGTTCCATTGAGGGTTGTGGATAGTGGATAGCATTGCTGTTATTGCCATGTAGTAGTACGCAGTCCACACATCCAGTTGGTGGAGCTGGTGTGATGGTTTTACATGCAGGTGTTCCACTGTGAAGTGGGAATAGCAGCTTTTCCTGTATAGGGAGTAATGCATTGTGGGAGTTGTAGCGATTGTCATTGCGAGTGCTATTCGTGCTACAGGGAGAGATTGTGTGGGGATAATGGCAGTGGGGTGGTGTGGCATGCAGGAGAGGGGCATTAGGTGATTGGGTGGGGGGGAGGAAGTGTAAGATGGGGTGAATTGGTAAGTGATAGTGTGGTAGGGATGCATGCTGTATAGGAGTTCTTGGTGCCAGGGGAGTGTTGTTGACTTACCAGAGTCCAATCCTCAGTTTATTCCAGTCAGGCTCTCTGGATGCATGATGTCCAAGACCTTCTCCTCCCAAAATGTAAACTCTGGGGGAGGAGGTAGGGATCCACCACCAGTCTTGTTGATGACAATCTGGTTTCATGAAGCCATGGAAGACACCTTCCCCCTAAGGTCGTTCCACCTATTCCTGATGTCCTCCCTTGTGCGTGGATGGGTGCCCTCTGAGTTGACCCTGTCAACTATCCTTCACAATAAATCCATTTTCCTGGCTATGGGTGTTTGGTGGACATGTGTTCCCAACAGTTGTGGCTCTTCCTTGATGATTTCATGGACCATGACCCTAAACTCCTCCTCTGTGAATTGTGGGTGCTTTTGAAGGGACATGGTGGTAATGATGTGGTTTTGGGAGGGTTGTGTGCAAGGGGTGGGGTGTTTGGGACTTGATGGGGTGTGTGGAGTGCTTAGTTTGGTGTGTCAAGTGGGGGGTAGTCACACTGTCCAATGTGGTGTTGGATTCTGGTGGAGGTGTTCTGCTTTCCCTATTACATCATATCCAAGCTTACGGAACCTCTCTGGAATGCACTTCTGAGTTTAGAGAAGACATTTATTGTTGTTAATTCTCCCCTGCCCACAAGTTCCTGAGAGACAAAATTAGTAGATAGGAAGCACACGTTTAAAAGTAGTCGCAGCAATGAAAGCAAAATATATCAAAGTACTTCTCAGTTGCAATGTACACATCAAATATAGGTGAAGACATTTATAGCATAACTGCACAGCAAAGCATACAAGTCAAAATTCATCACCGTATGGGCAAGTAGGGCCTATATTCAGCTTCATCTTTCTGGGGTCTGCAAGTTGATGTCTCCGGTCAACTGCGAGAAAGAGATTCTCTACCCAAACGGGAGACGGGCAACTGACGTCTAGTTCCAGTCTGAAGTCAAGCAGATTCAAATCTAATTCACTATAGCCCAGAGTCATCCTTAAAAGCAAACTCAGTGTGAGAGCCAAAGAACCTTGGAGAGCGGCCAATTCTGCTGAGCTCACTCGCTCTCAGACTGGATTGCAAGGTAAACACAAAGTGTACGTGCTAAGGTCTTGTGTGAAGAAAACAGCTTGGTCCATCTTGTGGAAAAACACAGCTTGGAAAAACACAGACATCTGTAATGTCTCAACTGCAATGTCTAACCCTACGTTAAAGCCAATAGGCAGCTAACCTAAATATCAAATGTAATGTCTAATGTCATGTCAAAGCCAATAGGCAGCTAAACTGAATAAAACATACAATGTGCTACTGGTGAACATTGAGCAACTAATATGGCAGTGGTGAAACACAAAGTCATTGGTCAAACACAATTAATAGCATCACAGGAGGTGACAATTTGAGCACAGAGGTTCCCCAATAGTTTTCTGCCGTGCAATGACCACTGTGCTGATTTGCGGTTCATAATATGGAGGGTGGGATGTTGTCGGTGTGTGGGGGCTGATGGTAGGACAACCACTCTACCGCTCTCGGTTGGCCTTGCAGTGTCCGAATTGTGGCTTTTTTCGAGCGGTCTTGAGTATGTGGCTCATAATATGCTGGTCTGAATACCGCCATCACTGCCAGTATTTTGACGGCTGCAACCATGGCGGTCTTCCGAAAAGACCACCAAACGTGTAATTACTGCTTCAATCTCACATTACACACCTAAAGTTACCATTATGATTACAACACTCCACTATATACCACAGCACTCAACTGTTCTTCACATACTACATTCACCTTTCATTTACCTCTGATGCCCATAAAATCTTCACTTGCATGTTGATATTACCTGTTAGAAAAAATGGTTAATGTGAACAAAAGCTCTTTTTTGTTTGAATTATGTGGGTAGTTCCTAAAATAACTAATTTTTGTATTTACCTTTTTCCCACTGCTGATATGGGAATAAACTGCCACATCACAGGTTCCTTCAATTTATCCTCCTGGAGTCCCCCTTCTCTTGCACCAAGAGTACCTGCTCCTGTTTATTCTGGTGATCAGCTATTGCAGTAACACCTATACACAGGAACTTTGAAAACTATAGGAGAATGTACAGCAACCTTAACCTTTAGGTTCTCAGATCAAATGTTGACAAAGGGGTGTAAACTTCCTTTTACATATAACTGACAGTCTTTGTAGCAGATCAGATTATTTTTTAGGAATCGTAACATACTGCAGTACTGGTGAAATCTGAAAAAATATAAAACTAGTGATTTCTTTCACTGACATATCCATCCCAAACTTTTACCAGCTAAAACAACAATTTAAAATAGAACACACATTATACCTTTCTATTATAAAAATGAAAGCACTGTTCCAATTGGGCTACAAAAATACTAGACCTGGGCGGAGTTTGCTTTGTCGAGCTGCGCGGAAGTATGGTAAGTTGCAAAAAACTCCACAGCAGTACGTGGAGTTCTACTAATGGGTGGAGTTTCTTTTCTTCACCATTTTGTGTGACGTTTAACATCACTGGCAACTCGAAGTACGTCCTCGCATTGGAATTCTCATGTGAATGGCACTACACGTTTCGCATGGGCATGACCATCTTGTTGTTTGCTTTGTGATGGTGGCGGGCCTTACTTTTATCCCTCTTCAATCTGTCCCATTCTACACTTTTAAACTTATTTTCCACTAATTGTTGTTTATTACATTACCTTATCTCTTTGTGATTTAATATTTTAACTTTTTTCTAATGTCTGCATGTTTTTTGCGACTTTTTAAGTCTTTTACTTTATTTTCTATTTTTTTCCTTTCTTATCTTTCTCCCTAAGTTCCCAGTGCCATGTCAGAGCAGGGGAGCTGCAGCACCAGGCCCCCAACCACCACTGTCAGCCGCCTTCCTAGTGGGCGGTGCTGCCGTGAAGTGGTGCAGCCCCATGCCATTTTTTTGGAGGTGGAGGTGGAGGTGGCTGCATTGGTCTTTTATGTTCAGCGCCACTTCCCCTCGTCCTTGGCAGCAGGCCCGGGTCTGCGTACGGCCTCTGGGAGCACCAACAATGCTGGGGTCTGGTGCACCCAGCAACAGCTAACACACCGGTGGGCTGATATCCTGGACCATGAAATGGACCTGCTGGATCTGCTAGGGGTAGGGGTTGCAGGGCTTGGTGAGTAATAATTAATTATCAGTTGTGTTCTATGCTAATAGTTTCTTCCCAAATAGCAAACATGCTGCTCTCACGCAGGTAAGTTAACTTTATGTTACAGATATAACATTATGTGATCGTTTCATCATCTAGACAGGTACTCATCGCTAGTTAATTGTACTTGTTTTTTGGCGCTTGCATTGGCTGATTAAGAAGTAATGCAGAGACTCCTCCTGTGCCCTGCCCTGTCTAAGATACTTGTAGTTAATATTAGTATTAGTGAGTTAGCCTGTTTTCTTACTTCTCCGTGCCTTTATTTTTTTGTAGCTCGTACAGTGCCAACTTCCAAGCAATTTCCCAGTGATGTGTAGTTTTGCATGCATGTATCTATCTATGCATTGAGAGATTGAGAATGAGATGAGAACTGTAGAAATCATTCATTGTAATTTATTAGTAATTCCAAAATGTAGTTTAGGAAATTTGTAATAGGGTTGGGAAATTTGGAATAGGATGGTCCACGATACTAGTATTATTACACAGGCGCTCAGATGTAGAAACATTATTGCATTTGCCTTTTCCTTTAAAGAAATTAACATTCTTGGAGAGATTATTTATTAACTGTACTACTAATCTTTTCTAAAAACATTTCTTACATCCTCAAGTACCCAGGGGCAAGAAAAGGGCTTGTCAGGCAAGTGAGGGAGTTGAAGGTGCCCCGTCCAAAAGTGCTGGGGCAGATGGCTCTGCTGGCCTTAGTAAGTCTTTCTATTGTTGTTAATATTAATATTTATTTCCCTAACTTTTATTGCTCCACATTTATATTTATATTTTACCTTTTTACTGTGCCTGTCTCCTAATTTTGTTCCAACTGCACTTCTATGTATCTGTTTCGTAAATTCTTCTTATCCATGCATTATCCTATTTACTTATTTTATATATTTCAAATTTCTTTACTTCAAACTGTCTGGCTGCAGCTTTCTTTCGTCTGCTTTGTCAGTAAGCTTTCCGTCTCCCCTTACATATGCTTGTTGACTAGTGGCAAGGCTCAGAGAACCCATGTATTGAAGATTGCATGCCTATGTAAGGATTTCTATGCATGTTTCATGAGAAGACTTTATTTTTCTTGCTCAAGCTCAATCGTTAAAACAAAGGGAAAAAAAGTGTTTTAGAACATGCTCATATAATTGTTTGTACCTTTCAATGTTGTGTATGTATTATTATAGTATACTAGCAGTTGATGACTGTGCACCATGGTTGGAAGTATGAGGAGGAAGGACCCATAGCATTAGCCAACCAAGACCATATGTCCTTCATTGAAAAATTCTTGCACCCTGTTATTTCTCTTGAAAAACTCAGATTTATCAATAGGTAGTTCTGCCCCTCCATTGCAAAACGTTTTTGTTTGGCTTGACTACCTGGCTTTTAAAAAGTTACCCACCAGATATTATGACAGAAGAAATGTCTATAGCCGAAATATAGTGATGTACTGTGGTTGTATTTTGCTATTTAAAAAAAAAGAATAGGATGAGGGGTATCTGGCATCTAAAATGTGTAATGTTTTTTTCTAGCTGCACCGACCACCAGTGCCAGGGGCCAGCAGTGCCAGAGCCAGCGCAGATGCAGCAGCAGCAGCGGATGAGGGAGGAGTCTCCGCAGCAGCAGTGGCAGGCCGTGGGAAGACGTATTTCTTGCTTATTGACAATTAGTAATATAGTCACTACAAGGGTATACTAGTGTTGTCGACTCACTCGTAAACACCCTGCTTTAGCAAATGCAGCAGGAGTTAAGTATTAATGGCCTCTTCTTTCTGCAACTCAGCAGTCTAAGGTACATAAAATGAACTTGAACTATGATGTATTTTGGAAAATTGAAAGAAGGATCGAAGGAGAAAGGACGGGTGAAATATAATATGAGTGAAAACATGTGCGGGGGGAAAGGGTGCATAATAATCATATAGGTGAATAATGATGATAGGATGCATGGGTGGGTGAAGGATGGATGAAAGGGTACACGGGTGAAAGGATGCCTACCCAGGTGGGTGAGCAGAACCCCTGGGTGGGTTGGATCTCTTGGAGGTGTGAATGGGTAAAAGGATGCATGGGTGGTCATTGGGTAAATGGATATTGGTGAAAGGGACATAGAGAACCATGTTAGGTATTTGGATGGTTTTAAATGGCAAAAGCTTGATGAGAGTATGTAAAACTTAAATGGTATGTATCAAAGCCAAGGCTGAAGAATAAGTACTAGAAGAACAGATTTGCAATGATGAATAGATAAAAGCTTGGAATGAAAAAACAAGTGGATAGGGATGTTCTTTTCACCTACTTTACTTGCTTGGAATGGTTTTTATCAAAGGTTTGATTCAAAATGGTGGGTGGTGTTTTTGACTATTCCCTTGACTCACTGTATTTTTCAAGCAATGTAGGTAATATGCATCCCAGCATCCATTAACCATCACCTCCAACCCTCTCTATGGCCTTTCACTAGTGCCACCCATGATTGCCTAACAGCTGCATAGTTCAATTTGGCAGAATCTGCAATGTTGGTTGTGCAATGTGCATCTGTCTGTTAAGTGAATGTGTCAAACAGTTTTCAATCAGTGGCAATGCAAAAACATTCCCTCCCACTGCCCGCTCACTCAGTTACTTCCTAGTACTTCACTCCTTTAATTTCTTTTAAGTTCTGTCCCAGCCTTCTGAATTATTTGAAACATCTATTCTTTGCTTGCACCACATTTTTCTAGCCAAGTGATATATAAATATGATTCGTTATGGCTTCCATAATGGATTTATTTCTGTTTAAATGTTTCCCTTTCAACATTTTCAAACCACAGTGACTCAAACTACTAGCCAAACCTTAGGCACATGATGATGATGATGATGATGATGATGATAATGATGATGATGATGATGATGAATTGATCAGTAAAGTGTGTACTCTACCTACCCAGCTTAACCCCCTCTACCTTACCCTGTAGTAAGTTAAGAATATTCCTTCCCTTACTGCAAAGCAAATGTATTTTTTTGGGAAAATGTAATTATTAAAAAGTCTGGTGGAGATGTGTGATAAGGACACTGAGTAAAGTGGGACTAAGTAAGTGCCTTGACTTTCGTGGATGGGATAGTCTGTGGTGAACGCACCAAAAACAATCTCTATATATATATCTAATTCCTTAATAATTTACCTGTACTGAAGTATTTCACTTTTCTCACCATCTACTTATGGCAGACAGGATGTCTGTATGATTGATTTTATTACACTACATGGCGTGTTTCATTCTTAGTATTCATCGGCCTTGTAGTCAGGGGACAATTGAAAGGCATTTATTTAGGAGAAGAACAGGGACATTGGAATAAGATAATTTTGTAGTATAGCTGCCCCAGCTGCAGACAGTAATGACTACGACTAGGGCACCAGCTGAGCTAGCATGCCACTATTAATTCAGTACAACGGGAGAGAGAAGAATACTTGTACTCCTTAGTGCATAATGGCTGCACTCTAATCACCTCAAAATCGAATGGCCTGAGGTGACCAGCAAATGTGCTGATACTGTGCCACTACATGATTTTAAACAAGTGTTTTGCTCAGTGCATTGTTTACAATTTCACTTTTTTTTTTGGGGTATAGCTATTCCTGCTGTTACACTACCATGGCAGGAAATAGCAGCCCGGCTGTGGCAGCAGAAGCTGGAGGCCATCAGGGCAGAGTATCAGCGGCTGGTGGTCCTCAAGGAGGAGGCGGCAACAGCAGAAGTCACTGCCAATGCTCAGGGCCCCAGCTGGCCCCTACTGCCTCCAGCCCATACTCAACATCAGCGTCTCAGTTCCAGGGAAGCCGCCCACAACCATACCATCACTGCTGCCCCCCACAGACACCGCTTTCTAATGGCCCGTCCTTAGAAGGTTGGCATAAATAGAAGCCAGACAGGCACACGGAGGGGCTCCTCAAACAAGTTCTGGCCTGCCTTTAGTGCCCTCTTCTGCCCCTTTTTTAACCTTTTATTTTGTTGTGGGTACAGAGGACGGGAATGGGTTTTTGAGACTGAGACTTTTGCACTTTGTTTTCTTTTATTAATGGACAATTGGACATCGTTTTTTTGGACATTGGTTGGGAAAGGGAGATTTGTTTGGGGATGGGGTGGGCCAGTTGTGGGTGGAAGGGGTGGGTTTCTATTCTTTTTGAAAGGGAGTGGGGTTAATAAATATTTATTTATAGTTGTTTATACCTAAAATCTTTTTTGGGGTGTTTTACTTTGCACTGCTGCTTTTTAGCACACCATGTTTTTAAAATCTGCTGATAATGTATTCCTTTTACTGCAGCATCTTTTAAAATGTGCTGATATTGTACAACAATTAATTATGCACTTAGGTACCCTTGTCCCACTACTCTCTCATTCTGCAACCATATTTTACCTATAAGGAGTGGGGGGGATTTGCCATTGCCAATTATATTGCCTAAAATAAAAGTACAACAATGCTCCATAGTTCTCTTACCTGAATAGATGAAGCGAGGGCTGCATAGTTTCTCAAGGTGCCATGGTGGTGTAGTAGTAGCATGCTAGATCACTAACAGTAAAGGCACCAGAAACAAGGTCCCACTCCACCTGGGTGAACTCAAATGAAGATCCTACACACTGAGTTGCCATTGCTTCTACCACATCTGCCCCACCAAGTGTGTGATTAATCAATGATGTTAATTATTAAGTAATACCTCATTAAATCACGCAACCCAGGGGAAGAGGGTTAGGGATTTAAGAATGGATAGGAAAGGGATTTAGGGAAAGGTGTGACAAAGAGACAAACACTACAAAAACAAAATATTCATCTTGGAAATGATCACTAGCCAGTTGTGGGAAGAATTGAAAAACTGAGTATGTATGACACAGTTAACTTTACATTCCGTCAGCCACAGTGAGCCCCAAGTTGTTATATATCTAAAAATCTTAGGTCACCTACATTTGCAAAATTGTAAATATAATTAACGTTGGGGTGAAGCTAACACATACAGTTAAAAAAAAAAGATTATTGAAAGAAAAATTATACTAGTCTGTATTGCCAAATTGGGTGGTGCATCTGCACTCTTCTTGGATTGCCCCGTCAGTCTTCTTGGGTGCCTGCATGAAGCGGCCTGATAAGGTAAGCATGAGTGTTATGGTGCAGGAGAAGAGAAGGCCTGCGGATTGTAAAACAGAAATGATTATCGCAATATTGTAGAATCAAGAAGGCTAGAATGGGGGGTAAACTTCATGAGGAGTAGTGTACCAAGAAGACTCAGAGGTGACAGAGCAAGAGCAAAGTCCTTTCAATCATTTGTTTTATGACTGATGTACAACCAACCAAGTGAGAGCAATTGCAACAGCCAACAATCACAGATAAGTGGCTGCATGTATCGTGATGATCAAACTCACCAGCGTCATGATCATCATAACATTTAGCATAGAGCACGTACATAATGTGACAGCATCCAACACTTTTCTGCCTCCCCCAGTTACCTACAACAACAGGCCCCCCACCCAATCACACAGTTTCAAATTTGAGTCACCCAGCACACACACACAGCAGCATTGCATTTCCCAAATCAAGTAATTGATTTCTCTCTCAAACCGGTCCACAGATCAGATAGGATCTTAGACTCATCATCATCCATTTTGATTTCCATGAGGTTGATAACTTCCTAATTCTGGCAGTTGTTTAAGTTGTCAATTTATGCTCTGAGTCCTTCCATCATCCGCCAAACTCTGATTAAAGATTATGGGGGTCATTACGACCTCGGCGGTCTTTTCAAAAGACTGCCGAGGCCGCGGGAGACAGAATACCGCCATTGCCGGCAGTATTTCTGTCTCCCTATTATGACATTTCAGCTGGGCCAGCGGAAATGTCACATCAACATTGCAGCCGGTTCGTAATAGAGCCGGCGGCATTGCTGATGTGCAGCGTGTGCAGTAGCACCCGTTGCGAATTTCACTGCCCAAAATTCGGGCAGTGAAATGCGCAATGGGGCTATGCCTGGGGGCCCCTGCACTGCCCATGCCAATTGCATGGGCATTGCAGGGGCCCCCAGGTGCACCCCAAGTCCCCTTACCGCCGGCCTTTCCATGGCGGTGTGTACCGCCATGGACAGGCTGGCGGTCGGGGACTCATAATCCCCAGGGCAGCGGTGCATGCACCGCTGCCCTGGGGATTATGACCGCCAGGCGGAATCCTGGCGGCAAAGTGGAGGGGCCGGCGGTATGGCCGTGGCTTTTCCGCCACGGTCATAATTGCTGGCGGAACACCGCCAGCCTGTTGGCGGTGTTACCGCCAACATACCGCCGGCCGCCAGGGTCGTAATGACCCCCTATGTCTAATGCCATACCATCTGCTACAGAGAGTCACAGTCTACCTACCAACTTGACATAGAGCAAACTGAAGTGCATAGCTGTGTTTAACAGCAAAAGAAACATTGAGTAGTTTTTTGTGTAGACTAGATTTGTGTTTGTTAGCTAAATGGACTGGCTGGGTCTTTGACAAATATGAACCCGAAAACAAAGCACCAGAAAATAGAGCAGTGTGCAACCACCGGCAAACAAATCTCCCTAAGTGTCAAAGGGGGAGGAAAAAAATCACCTTTAGGAAAAAATGATCACCCTTTATTAGGCCACCAACATTGTATATCAATCATGACATGAACACAAGCAAGCGTAATAATTATAGTTAAGGAATAAACACCCACTCTCACTATCTGCCACCACTAGACATGAGTCACATGAACCATCTCCACATTGAAACAAGAATCCCTCCCATCACTCATTGGGGCATATAGTATTACTTACCTATTCCAATAAAGCATAGTGGTACATTGCTGATTCTCTTTGATTCATGAAACAAAACACACATTGGCCAGTACGTTGTAAATCAACAATCCGAGGCAGCCCTACTAGGGAACAAAAAGGAAGGATAGGCACTGAATGGATGCAGGCATTGTCTCTCAAATCTCTGTGAAGTGATTTTGGGGGGCGGGGAGGGGGCTTCTTCACTGCACACTGGTCCAACTCCAATCCGGTCATATATGTGCCTAAACTGGTTGTGGTTCATTAGTCATTGAGACACAAACAAACAATATAAAATAATAATGTTCCCCCACCTAGTTAAATCCTTTTTTGATTTTTTTCTCAAAGCAGTTCATCTATTGAAGAAAGAAGAAAGTTCTATGGTGGCCCAGGTCTAGTCAGTGAAGTAGAGTATTCTCAAACTTACCTGGTTCACCCAGAAGTTGGTCATCTAACACACTACCATGACCTGAGTCTGACCAATCATCCTCATCAACCTCCTGTTATACTTCATGTATGCTGTAACTTATGGGTGTAAAGTGCTGATTCATTTTGATCATGATCAGTCTCTGGACGTTTTAGGGAGAGAGACTGGTCCTTTTCTCTGTGACAACTGTACCAGCGGCACTGAACACACGCTCAGCAGGCACACTGGCTACCGGGCAAGCCAGATACTTTATTGCCAGCCTGCTGAGCACTGGCCATTGGTGCCTCGACTCATAATAATACATCAAGTTATTTCGATCCAGATAGACCTCTGTTGGGTCATCCAGGTAGGCCTGGTCCATCCTCTAAATAGTCACTGGTTCTCCACCTTGCTCACCCTCTTTTGCCTTCGCCTCTGCAGTGGATTTAAGCTCTGCCTTTAGAAACCAATTAAATGCAACTTTTGAGGCTTCTGATTCTGTTCCTGTTGTTGTTGCCGGTGATAGTTTTGGCAGCTGTGAGCCAACAACACTGCCCTCAAGCTCTATAGAAGTTGTAGACTGCACTCTAGAACGTCTGCCCATGAGTGTGCCTCCAATTCCCAGCTGTTCTTTTTCTAGGTCACTGGCTTGCTCAGCAATCCATGTCTTGTAGTTTGAAGCATTCCCATCCAAAAAAGGAATGAAAGAGGCCAGTAATTGTTTGTACCCTGGGTCACGAACTGTGGCACAGATGTAATGTTTGGATGATAAAATGTCTCTTTGCAGCCTTGTATACAGCATATGCACCAGTGGGATAGCTTGGCCTATGGTACAGTACTCCTTGCTGACTTCCCCTGTGAAAGTCTCAAAAGGAAGCAGCATCTCTGTCAGGCATTTGACCAGGCCCCATTGGTCCATCTCAATGACTATGCCTTTTACAGTTATATCCCCTCTGTGCATGACATATTCATTGATCAGTCTATACTGCTGAAACAGACGTTGTAACATGAAATGCGTTGAATTCCAACTTGTTGGCACCTCCTATATGAGGGCTTTAACTGGCATTCTATTATCACACTGGCTAATCATCAACAGCTTGCGGGCTTTGAAAAAATGGCTTAAATGAGTGCAGATTCTTCTGCATGTTTGCAGTAAGTTACTGACTCGGGGTTCTTTTTTTAGAAAGTCCTGTGCAATGAAGTTTATGCAGTGCACCATGCCAAAATCTGATATGGCCTTACCTATATTACTGCCATTGTCCGTGGCAACAAATCCAATGTTAAGCTCTCTGGGGTGCAGCCATTCAAAGACCTAGTTGTTAAAGTCCTCCAAGATGTTCGCAGAGGTATGGGATTTCTCCCTGGGGAACATAGATACAGTTGCATGCTTCCGGGCACCATTAAAAATATCAGCAGTGTCAACACCTGCAGATATCATTCTTCTAGCCCCCACAAAAGAGATCCAGTGTGCAGTGACGCATATGTAATCAGTGGCTTGGCAACTGGTCCATACGTCTGTTGTTAGGTGGATTGTGTCAACAGCACTCTGCTGCAAAGCTTTTCCACCAATCCCAGCACTTTGTGATGTAGCGCTGGAACAGCAACTCTGGCGAAATAGGTCCAGCTGGGAACCTTCCATTTTGGGCAGATGGCCGTTACAAGTTCTAGAAAACCTACTCCTTCCACAAAAGAAAAAGGAAGGAGGTCCTATGCTAACATTTTTGCCAGATTCCCATTGTACAAACGTGCTGTTAGGGGGTTACGTTCGTACTGCCCCTCCTGCCTAAGCATGCCAGTAGTAGTAGCCTAGATTTTTTCCTTTAGTGGTGCCACTGATGCAGGTGACTTCAAAGCAGAAGGTGGTGGTAGGCTCAATGTGTGTCTCAGGGAGGTAGCCACTGTATGTTCTTGCATTGGTGTTTCAACCTGATTCTGAGTCTCCCTGTGCCATTGTGATGTTGCTGCTGGGGGTGACGATACTACTGCACTGCTGGGGACAGGGCTGATTTGTGTAGCAAAAATCTCACCTTCTTCATCACGTTCACCTTCCACCTTGATCGGTTCAGATTCCCTGCTTTCAACACCATCGTTTGTACCAAGCTTATCCCGACTAACACTTGCTCGGCTAATGGAGCATATCGGCTCCTTTTCAATAACTGTAAAGAAGTGCCAAACTGGGAAGGTAAACTTTCTAACACTGGAGCCACAGCCAATTTCAGAAAAAGTGGAGGTTGGTGGGTGTTGTTTTGATGACGTTTGCCTCTCTGCAGTGCCTATGTCTATTGAGGGGGCTGTGTATATAGGTCGCAGCCAGAGCCTTGTAACTATGGAAGCTGGTGGAGGTGGATGTGGTGGTATCTGTGCAACATCCCTCAGAACAGGTTGAGAAGATGGTTACATCCATGATGACTGGCTCATCATCAGACTCGTCATCCATAACTCTGATGCTCTCAGGAACCTTTCTTTTCACTCCTTGCCTCTCCTGACATGTCTCAGACTGAGGTGGCATCCAAGTGGAGTCTTGATCATCAGGAGGGAAGCTTGAAGAAGAAGATGGCGGAGATCTGCAAGAGAGTGGATCTTGTGAAAGATGGGCTTCTTCGGCTTCCTCAGCATGAAGCTCAATAGCTTGATGTGCTCCTACTTCGGAAGGAACTGCTATTGCTAGCTGCAGTTGTTGCTGTCCACTGGGCTGAGTTTCCGGCAAAGATTGGGTACTGCTTTGAGAAAGAGGTAAGTCCAATTCAATGTCAGTGCTGGTTGGCGTTGAAATGATTAGAGAGGCGGCCTCTATGCCAGACATGGGCTTGGGCCTGGTTTGGAGTAGGGGTGCTGATTCGGGGGTGTTGCTCCCAGTTTTCTCCCCAGAGGCTGGTGTGGGAGGCACACGTTTGTGCCTGAAAAATATCTGGGGCAACATATCAGTGGTGGGAAGCTCCTTCTTATCACTGGCCGCTTTCTTCATAGCACCTTTCTTTGGGGGCATCTTGAAGCTGTCAGTTGGCAGCAGCACTTAGTAGCTTCACAAGCTGAAGAAATGTTAGTGTTGTCGTGAGTGCAGTCACACGTCACATCATGCACAGGCCTTCTGTCTGGCAATACTGTGGGTGATGTCTCTTTCTCTTCGTGCACCTAAAAGCAGACATGCAAGAAGGATATCAGTGAAATGGGGCATTGTTGCAGTTGCATTAATAGGAGAAGGTTAGTGGTTACTTAAATTATAAATAATTATTCAAAAATACAGTGTATCCATTAGTACCACCACACCAATATTAACTTTCATTATCATGTGCACTCAGGAAGGGTAAGAAAGAACAACAACTACAACATACGGAATGTAACTGTTAGCTTTCTGTGCATCAAGTTGGCATGTGGTACTCGGGGAGGTGCTGGTGATAAATGGAATAATCCTTCAACAGTGTAATGTTGTACAGCTGCACACCTATGTCAGACATGGGGCTCATGGATAAAATGAAAAAAGAAGAAGAAAAGAAAAATTTAAACAATAAAAAAGACATACATTTTTTGTAAAAATAAAAAAATCTAAAATCAAGAAAAAAATAGAAAAATTATTATTAATTATTATTTGTTGTTATTATTATTATTATTATCATTATTATTATTATTATAAAATAAAATAACGTTTGTGAAACAAGTCATTTAAAACATTTAAGAAAATTCAGAAAAAAATACAATTGCTGATGTACTAGGGGATGAGGACTACCATGAAAAACCACAGGGATTTGGGATGCAAGGAATAGTGCAGGTGAAAAATGCAAAAATGGTATATAAAAATATAAAACACTGTTTATAAAGTACATTTAGTAATAAGCATTGGTCTACTAGGCCTTAAGCATGACACATAAAATGGCCGCCAGCCACATGGTCAAATAATAACCAGCAAGGAAGCATGGCCACCACAACAAAGATGAACACATGCAGTCCTAGAAGCACACTGGCTGCCCACACAAAATGGCCGCCAGCCACATGGCCATACAACAACCAGCAAGGAGGCTTGGCCACCACAACAAAGAAGAACACATGCAGGCCTGAAAGCATATTGGCTGCCTACACAAAATTGCTGTCAGCCACATGGTCAAACAACAACCAGCAAGGAGGCATGGCCACCACAACAAAGAAGAACACATGCAGGCCTAAAAGCATACTGGCTGTTTGCACAAAATAGCTGCCAGCCACATAGTTAAACAACAACCAGCAAGGAGGCATGGCCACTTCAAGAAAGAGGAACACATGCAGACCTAAAGGCACACTGGCTGCCTACACAATATGGCCACTAGCCACATGGTCAAACAACAACCAGCAAGCAAGGAGGCATAGTCACTACAACAAAGAAGACACATTCAGGCCTAAAAACACACTGGCTGCCCACACAAAATGGCCACCTGCCACATGGACAAACAGCAACAACCAGCAAGCAGGCATGGCCATCACAACAAAGAAGAACACATGCAGGCCTAAAAGCACACTGGCTGCCTATACAAATGGTTGCCAGCCACATGTTCAAACAGCAACAACCAGCAAGGAGGCATGGCCACCACAACAAAGAAGAACATATGCAGGCCTAAAAGCACAATGGCTGCCAACACAAAATGACCGCCAGCCACATGGTCAAACAATGACCTGGAAGGAGGCATGGCCACCACAACAAAGAAGAACATATGCAGGCCTCCTGGCAGCATACACAAAATGGCCACATGGTCAAACAACAAGCAGGATGAATAGAAAACAAAAAAACACATCTAGGTATAGGACTATAATTGACTATACAAAAAGGGCCCCTGGCTACATGGTATGGGCACCAGAGACAAATGGTGGCTTACGGCAAATACCCTCATGCACTGGCCCGACAAAGAAGGCATTGATACAGGAGAAAAAAAACTGCATTAAGTCAGTAATTCCAAAAATGAAAATTAAAGGGGCTAAACATTTTACAACAACAACTACATACATCATACAAAGGCATCACGTATATAATATAACCCCACCATACACTGTTTGCAGACAAAAAACATTAAATACCGCCAAACTACATTTTGTTATATTTAATCCAACGGCATCCATGGTGTTTCAGTCCAATAGTCACCACAAACAGTTGTTTGATCATGCACCCATGACTAGTACTGGGCCTACAGCTGGAAGGCCTATTCCATTAGCAGCGACAAAGTGAATTAAATGAATATTGCAAATTTACAAGACAAAGCATGGAGAAGATGTGGTGAACTGTAAAACATTTTTCCTTAATAGAAGAAAAATTACAAGTAAAACTATAACTAAGCCCTAAATGTAGGCCACCCACCACAATATATATTAAAAAATGAATAAAAGTACAGATAAATCCTGGAGCATGCCTTCTATCAAACAAACAATATGTAGAACACCCTTATACAAGTGTTTCTGAACTTATTTGTGAAAACTCGAATACAACAAAGTCATTAAATCCAATTAAACAACCAGGAGACATAAAAAGTGATCCTTCCCACTCGAAATCCAAGTGGAAAGTGACCTGGAAATGGACAAAGCACTGGGAGGATGCTGCTGGACAGGAGCAGAAAGTTGAAGTCTCTGGGGCACTTCCTCTTGTTGAAAAAAAAGTACATTTAAAAAGTACTCCTCAGATAAAAAAAAACCAATGCAAGCAGTCCATTAGAGAAGATCTTTAACTCAAAGTTGTCTTTTTGAGGAGATTTTAGCTGCTTGAGCCTTGCCAGGTTGCAACCACAATCGATAGCGCTCACTTGTGCTCACCTATGTCACAAAAGACACACCTGAAGTCGCTGGTGTGGCACTAAATCTCACGGCCGGGGACAAAATCTAATTTGTGCTCGTGAGTGACCAAACATTTCCCATCTCGCTTCCCGTGTGCTCGAAAAGACATCAAGCGCATGACAAAGGGGAAAACACTCTGCTCCGTTGTGGAGTGTGGAGTCTATTTATATTTCCGTGTTCTCAGCAGAAGGCGGAGTTGCCGAATTCCACAAACTCCGCCAGCGGAGCCGAGTTTTTTGCCCAGGCCTACAAAATGCCCAAATGTTGCCCAAAACATACAAACGTAGCCCAAAAGCATTGATATGTATTGCCTGTATTGCGTCACTTTGTGAATCCGGCATGGCAAAAGGCCTTCCTAACGCCACATTAACGTAAAAAAAAGAAATGACACTAATGTGATGCAGGAAGGTGCCAGGGGCTTCTAAATATGCTCCAAAAAGTTTTTTTGCCACACTCCTGTGGTTCTCCTGAGGGATCACAGTAAAAAAACAAAATGACAGCCACAATTTTTTTTTAAATGAGCCTCCAAGATGGGCAAGGTGTCTAATTAACATTGTGTTTCTTATCATTATGGTGGAAGGGGGTGCATGAACAGCCCCCTACCTGAGCTGATATTTTCCTCAGGGACCCCACCCACTAGGGCCTTCTTCACTTCTAGAAAGGGATGGGGCATGGGGTAGCCCTCCCCGAACTTCTTTATGCCCCATTAATCCCATTCCCCAGGGCCCTTCTGAGGCAGTATCCGGGGGACCCTAGCCCCCAGGGCAAGGTATGCACCCTGCTCACCAGAGCGTGGGCTGGGAGAATGCATTGATCCCATCGCTGGCAGCAGAAAAGCTCCATCTAAGTGGAATCAAATAATTTGTTTCCTTGCTGATGCTCTGGAGGACAGGAACTGTGGTTGGGACCCAGTGAGTGGACTCCACACACTGCTTTTTAAGCTAAAAAGTGAATACCAGTGAACATGAAATGAGTGGAGTAGCTGCTCATTTTATATTTACTGCTTCTATTGAGGAAGCACCCATTTTGCCTTACCAAACCTTTAAATAGCCATTTGTGGTTCACGGTGGTTGCCCAAATGGGGGCAGGGGCACCAGCAATCATTTTTTAATGTTCTAAAGGTGCTGCAGAAAGTGCAGCAGTACCCAGCAACATTAAAACTCAGCAAGGGCCTGATTGCGAGCCTTGCATGGGTGGACCCGACTGCAGCTGCAGTGGCGGTTCGACTGACACATTACAACCCTGGCAGTCAGACCGCCAGGGTACCGCTGTCTCTGCTGGGAACATGTGATCCCGACAGGCTGACGTGGCGGAGGTCGGAATCAACCAGGATGCATGCAGCGCTGCACTGTTGTTTATGACCCGGATCTCCGCCAGACTTTTCATGGCAGAGAACATGTGCAGGGGAGCCCTGGGGGCTCTGCACTGACCATGCACTTGGAATGGGCTGTCCAGGGTCTCCCTGTCTAGCACACTCGTAATGCTCACTGTCTGCTATGCATACAGTGAGCATTGAGAGAGTGCTGGTGCACCTTGCGGCAGCATCATTTCCACTGGGTCTATTACGAGCCAGCGACAATGCTGCCACCGCTTTCCTGCTGGGTTGATGGGCATAAAACTTGGTTTCCACCCGTCAGCCCAGTGGGAAAGTCGTAATGGGCCCAGCAGGGTAGCCATCATGGCGGGAACATCCTTGTTGGAAGTCCATCAGACGAGTTATCCCGTCCATCGAACTGGTAATTAGGCCCTAAGGCCCTAAGGCCCAGATTTAAAAGAAGATGACAGAAAGTGATGCTGTGCCACATTTGGCAGTGCTGTGGCTCCATCATTTTCAAAATTCAGGGATGCGCCATGTTAACAACAACAATACTACACACCCCTGTGTTTCCCCCTGCACCAGCGCTAATTTTGCTGTTGAGCGCCAAGGCAGGAACCCTCCACCATGGTGCAAGGATGGTTGTGCTGCGGGCGAGATCTTCAGGGATCCTTCCTGCACAAAAATGATCTTCAATGACGATTTACTTTTTACATGTGTGCTGCAGTATGCAGCATACATGGAAAAAGAAAAGAACAAGGAGAAATTAAAGCATTTCTCCTTGTTGCACCATACTGACGCCACCCCTGAGGTGGCGTTAGATTTCGGCACTGCCTCAGGATTATGAAAACTTGTAAATCTGGGGCAGCATCAAAATGCAATTGGTGTTACTGTGGCATGCCCGCAGCAACACCCATTGTACACCCCTTCCAAGCACATTGCTGCATGTGAAGGGGCCGTATTTACAAGGTGGCTTTAAGCCACAAATAGCGGCTTAACACCACCTTGTAAATACGGCACAGTGCATAGCACCATCGGAGTGTCCCTAAAAGTGACCCTTTGGTGGCCATAGGGCCTTTTAAATCAGGTCCTAAGTCTCTTGGGTCATTAAATCCATGATTCCAGGAGAGTGTGCCATATTTTTTAAAACACTCTATAAGCTGGAGCTCTCTGCTTTTCAGCTAGAGTGCAGCTGGAGTTCTATGGTTGACCATCAGGGTCTGAAAAATGTTGTAAAAAGATGTAGACGTATATTTTTTTAATAACATTTTTTATTAAAATATAGGTCAATCACACTCAGAAACATGTTTATTTTTCTTTTAAATAAAAGTTTATTAAAAAAATATGACAATCACTTTGCACTGTGTCAATTTATAAAATATAGTTTTGAATATAGTTACTGGTGTCTTGGAACAAAATAATAGTTCTGGTTTATGTATGTTGATGTGCTGACTGCATGACAAAGCCAATAGGTTCTGATAACCGTTGACAAACCCAATAGGTCTGTTAAAACAAATGACAACCTTTACATTTTTAAGTCACACAATGACAAATGCATCCAACCCCCTATCACCACCCAAACCCATGCCATGGATGGTCTTTGGCCATGCGCCGTGGCAGTTGGCTGCAGGGCACACCCTGTAACTACCCAACCCCGTAACACTTACAATGAGAAATGTTCTGTCAAATTGAAAAAAAATTATTAGACAAGGAAAAAGAATGAGATCACCTTTCTCTATGTACCTTCAATTTTTGAAGTTAAAAAGAATTTAAAGCTAAGAAATGACAACTGACACACCTAGACTGGAGCCCTCAATCTTCTGTGTGAGGGTCTGAGACCTTAACCACTTGGCCACTAGGACACAGGTGACTCCTAAGTACACACTATCCAAACATCCTTCTGACATTTAAGCCAAAGATGGTTATGGGAAAAAAGACATAAATGTTCCATCACTAGGAATGTTTAACATTCAAAACATGAGTAAACAGACACATTGCTATAAGATACTAGGACTTGAACCTTTAACCTACTGAGTGACAGTCCAAGGGCTTTACCAGTAGGTTAGAGGTGACTTTGTTCTGCTGTGCATCAAATGGTTACCATAACATTCCAACCAAACATCTTGCAAGTGTGACACTTTTAAATCATTGTATGGAGAGACCATTGCAATAGCAATCTCTCTCTCTCTCTCTCTCTCTCTCTCCCATCCCACTATCTCCCATCCCACTATGGAATGGGGAAGAGAGAGAGGGGAGAGTGGGATGGGGAAGAGAGAGAGGGGAGAGAGAGAGAGAGTGACAGGACTGTGGGGGAAGCCTCAAGGCCCCATGATCTTAGCCAGCTTGGTGTGTCCTGGGAGAGACGGCATTGCTCCTGCATACAGGGAGCGGCTGCAAATAGCAGCTCCCTATGTGCAGGAGCAATGTTTTCATCTGTTTCCCTTTCTGCATGTTAGCGGACAGTAAAAGAGATGCAATCTTTGCTTTCAGCAAGCAGGAGCATTTTGACAGCTCCCGCTTGCTGAAACTGAAATGGCATCTCATTGATGCAAGGTAGGTCCACGCATCCAAAAAATGGTGCAAACTCTAATATTTTGATGCTAGATGTGTCTAACGTAAAAAGATAAATATGGAGTTAGGTTTGTGCTAAATTTGGGTAAAAAAAAAAACGCAAATTCTGAGCAAATGGAGTATATAAATGCCCCTTAGTGTCATCTGTGACCGTGGCACTTTTGCGGAATTTTTCAAAATCTCATGAAACTACTGCAGTATTGGTGATGACAAGTGATTATCTGATTTGATAAGGACTGCCTTTACAAAAGTATTAAGGCAGCCATGTTGTTTTAAGGCCACTTTCCCAATGTTCTGACTTAGAGCCTCAGATATCGGCTAGAATTATGTTTTTTATTTCCCTACCTATTATCACTTTAGCAAAGTGGTAATAGGAAAGGAAAAAAATTCTGTTTCTATATATTTATAAAAAACCTGAGTACTGCAGTAATACATACGACGTACCACTGTACTTAATAAAAATAAAAAATAAATATCTTTAAAAACTGAAAAACCACTATAATATGCTCTTTCGAAAATATAGTGTTATACAGTGTATTTACAATTGTTAACATTTTTAGTTTTGTAAAAGAATATGTACCACAGAATTGCCTAAAAAAATACCATGCAAACACTGCACAATATTAAAAAAATCTCTAAAAAAGAAACATTTTCTTAAAAACACATACTTTCTAGATATTAGTGCAGTACTTCATCGTCTTATTTAAAATATGTAACAAAATATAAATACATTTTCCTACCTAGTATCACTTTAATAAGGTGATAATAGGTAGGGAACTACAATAAAACCTACTACTTACCTAAATCTAAAGCCCAAACACAGAACACAGCCAAAGCACAGTGAAAACCATATGGCTCCCTCTTCATTTTGTAAAAAGAGCCATTACCCAGTTATATACTGCTTTTTCATTGCCATGTACCATGATATACTGCAAAGTTACCACAGTGTACTGTGGAATAAAATATAACTAAGGCATAGCTGTATTATAGTATTGTAGTACCCTTATGCCACACATGGTGTCTAGCAAAATGGGTAACTCAAAACATAGGTCAGATTTACAAATCATTGCAAGACCACCATGCATGGCCCTTCGTTGATTGGTAAATCTGGAAAATGTAAGGCAATGCAATTCTCTGTGTTGCGTTACTCTGCACACCATAATCTACATCGCTGCCAAATTCTACATACATCCCTACCCCACTCCACTATATGCCACTACACTATACACCATTACACTCTACGGTATTGCAGTATACACTACACCAGTGTACACAACTCCACTCTACGCCATTCCACCCAATACCACACCACTGTATGCCTCTCTACTATACACTATTCCACTCTATGCCGCTCCACTCTCCACCACTTCACTGTATGAAACTCTACTCTATACTATTACATTGTATGCAACTCCACTGTACACCACTACACTCTACATTTGTATACTGTACACACCTCCACTCTACGCCAGTACAGTATACACCACTCTACTGTACGCAATTCCACTGAACACTACTCCACTATATACTATTTCACTCTATGGCATTCAACTTTATGCCACTCCATGCTACATTATTTGACTGATTGTCACTCCACTCTACAACTTTCCACTGTATGCTATTTCACTTTATGTCACTCCACTGTACACTACTCCACCTTATGCACTCCACTGTGTGGCACTTTCTTCCATGCAACTTCATTCTACGCTATTCCATTGGACCGCACTATAATGTGCATCAGTCCACTGTATGATGGTACAGTCTACCCCACTTCACAGTACGCCACTCGTGTCTACACTGTATGCCACTCCAGAGAGCGCTACTCCACTATATGGTTTTACACTCCATACCACTCCACTGTACAACACTCTACTCTGTGCTATTACACTGTACACAAATCCATTCTCCCCTAGTACTCTCTACACTATTGCATGCTACTCCATAGCATGCCACTCCACTATGTACTACTCTACTAAATGCTATTCCACTCAACACCATTTCACTGCACGCCACTCCTCTCTATGCTATTCCACTGCATGCCACTCCACTGTACAACATTCCATTGCATGCTGTTTCGCTGTATACCGCTACAGTATATGCTAGTCCACTCTGTCAATCCAGTGTATTTCACTCCTCTGTATGCTACTCACTTCTGCACTATTCCATTGAATGCCACTCCACTGTATCTATTACACACTAACCCACTTCAGTGTATGCCACTCCAGTCTACACCACTTCACTGTACACCACTGCATTATAAACTACTCCACTATGTACTGTTCCACTTTATGCTGTTATGCTTTATGCCACCCCAGTGTGTGCCAATCTACTTTACGCCACTGTATTGTATGCCAGTCCATTGGTCGCCATTCCACTCTATGCCATTCCAATGCATGCTATTGCATACCCCCTATTCCACTGAGGACCACTCCAGTCTTCTCCACTCCACTGTACAGCACTCCACTGTACGCTATTCCACTCCATACTATTCTACTCTTTGCTACTCTAGTGTAATTCATTCTATGCTATTACACTGTATGACACTTCACTCTGTGCTTTTACAGTTTAAGTAACTTCAATTTTTGCCACTATACTGTATGGCATTCCCTTCTATGTCACTTCATTCTACTCTATTCAATTCAATGCCAGTCTACCTACTCACTTCACTGTCTGCTATTACACTATATCCCACCCCACTGTACATCACTTTAGTCTATGACACACCACTCCAGTCTTTGACACTCTACTCTACTCTATGCTACCCCACTGCAGTGTACTCCATTCCACTATACTCCACTCTATTTCACTTTAACACACCCAATGGCAGTATACCATACTCCACTCTATGCCCCTCCACTGTCCGACACTCTACTCCACTATATGCAATGCCACTCTACAATGCGGTACAACA
Source organism: Pleurodeles waltl (assembly GCF_031143425.1). Taxonomy (NCBI): domain Eukaryota; kingdom Metazoa; phylum Chordata; class Amphibia; order Caudata; family Salamandridae; genus Pleurodeles; species Pleurodeles waltl. The sequence goes on from NC_090439.1 coordinate 16,761,016, forward strand.
CTCTATGCTACTCTATGATATTCTACTCTACTCTATGCCAAACCACTCTACACCACTGTACTACACTGTGTGACACTTGATGACATGCCACTCCACTCCTCTCTTTGATTCACCACTCCACTCTCTACAACACTCCACCCGACTATACTCCTCTATACACCACTCCACTGCAGAATACTCCAGTCAATAATAATCTACTCTACTCCATGACAGTCTACTACACCTTACTCTACTTTATGACATGCCACTTCACTGTGCACAGAGACCCCTGACCTTTTTGGCCGGAGCTCGCTCCCCTGCGCCGGCAGCACCACCTCACTGTGCCGTTTCCCACGACCCCCACCCATGCGGCCGATCGCGTGTTCGAGGCCCTCCTCCACCCGCAGACACTCGTCTGCGCCTCATCCCTGATGTCTAGTGGACACTGGTAAGCGTTACTAGACTGTGCATTGTAATGTGTTTATACGTCTTTCACTGTTTTGTTCACCGTAGCTTTCCCATCTGTCTGCTGTAAGTGTTACTAGACTGTGCATTGTATTGTGTTTATACGTCTTTCACTGTTTTGTTCACCGTAGCTTTTCCATCTCTCTGTTGTAAGCGTAACTAGACTGTGCATTGTATTGTGTTTATACGTCTTTCACTGTTTTGTTCACCATAGCTTTCCCATCTGTCTGCTGTAAGCATAACTAGACTGTGCATTGTATTGTGTTTATGCATCTTTCACTGTTTTGTTCACCTTAGCTATTTCCATCTATTTGCCGTTTTAAGGGCCATTTTGACGCTTGTGCGCTCCCCCGGCTTCTGCTTTTCCCTGCCGCTGCGCCCTTGCAGCCCCACCCCCCTCCTGCCCCCATTCGCTCTCCCGTTCCCGCCCGCCTCCCAGCTGCTCCTCCCTCCCACCTCCCCCTCTTAATGGCGGTCGCTGCGCAACGCAGGTGAGAGACCCCTGACCTTTTTGGCCGGAGCTCGCTCCCCTGCGCTGGCAGCACCACCTTGCTGTGCCGTTTCCCACGACCCCCGCCCACGTGGCCGATCGCGTGTTCGAGGCAGTCCTCCACCCGCAGACACCTGTCTGCGCCTCATCCCTGGTGTCTACTGGACACTGGTAATCGTTACTAGACTGTGCATTGTATTGTGTTTATACGTCTTTCACTGTTTTGTTCACCGTAGCTTTCCCATCTGTCTGCTGTAAGCATTACTAGACTGTGCATTGTATTGTGTATATACATCTTTCATTGTTTTGTTCACCGTAGCTTTCCCATCTGTCTGCTGTCAGCATAACTAGACTGTGCATTGTATTGTGTTTATGCATCTTTCACTGTTTTGTTCACCTTAGCTATTTCCATCTATTTGCCGTTTTAAGGGCCATTTTGACCATTGTGCGCTCCCCCGGCTTCTGCTTTTCCCCGCCGCTGCGCCCCTGCAGCCCCACCCCCCTCCCGCCCCCATTCGCTCTCCCGTTCCCACCCGCCTCCCAGCTGCTCCTCCCTCCCACCTCCCCCTCTTAATGGCGGTCGCTGCACAACGCAGGTGAGAGACCCCTGACCTTTTTGGCCAGAGCTCGCTCCCCTGCGCTGGCAGCACCACCTTGCTGTGCCGTTTCCCACGACCCCCGCCCACGTGGCCGATCGCGTGTTCGAGGCAGTCCTCCACCCGCAGACACCTGTCTGCGCCTCATCCCTGATGTCTACTGGACACTGGTAATCGTTACTAGACTGTGCATTGTATTGTGTTTATACGTCTTTCACTGTTTTGTTCACCGTAGCTTTCCCATCTGTCTACTGTAAGCATTACTAGACTGTGCATTGTATTGTGTATATACGTCTTTCATTGTTTTGTTCACCGTAGCTTTCCCATCTGTCTGCTGTAAGCGTAACTAGACTGTGCATTGTGTTGTGTTTATATGTCTTTCACTGGTTTGTTCACCATGGCTTTCCCATCTGTCTGCTGTAAGCGTAACTAGACTGTGCATTGTATTGTGTTTATGCGTCTTTCACTGTTTTGTTCACCGTAGCTATTTCCATCTATTTGCATTTATTTGGGCCATTTTGACCCTTGTGCGCTCCCCCGGCTTCTGCTTTTCCCCGCCGCTGCGCCCCTGTGGCCCCACCCCCTCCCGCCCCCATTCGCTCTCCCGTTCCCACCCGCCTCCCGCCTCCCAGCTGCTCCTCCCTTCCACCTCCCTCTTTTAATGGCGGTCGCTGCGCGGCCGAGCAGCGAACGCGCCACTGGTCAAGCCCGCCTGCGCCCGTCCACGCATGGACCGCGCCCAGCGCCAGTACCCTTGGCCCACCTAACCAAACTCCCCCCAGACAACACTACCACCCCCACTCCCTCCACTCCCTCAACCCTGGAGCTCGCCCCACCTGCATTCAAACCTGCCACACACATACACAAGGCCCGTTCTCCTGCCGCACATGCCTATTCTCCTGCTCCACCTCCCACGCACCCCACACCAACACCATACGCAGCAACCTCCACACAACAGCCGCACCCACCAAAAAACCCCACAACCTGCACACGCCCCACGCCAATACCACCTCAACCCACAGCTACACCACAAGCACCCCCGCCAACACAATCACACATCACAACAAACACACCACTCGCAACCATCTCAGCTGCCTGCTACTAAACACCCGGTCCCTACACAAACATGCCATTGAACTCTGGGACCTCATCACATCACACTCACCTGACATCGTCTTCCTCACAGAAACCTGGACAAACCTCTCATCCGAGCCAGATATAGCAACAGCCACCCTGGAGGGCTACAAACTCCAGCGCAAAGACCGCCTTAACAAACCAGGAGGCGGCATCACCATCCTTCACAGAGACACCATCAAGGTCACCACCAACACCCGCGACACCCTCAACAACGCAGAACACATGCACTTCCTTATCCACATCAACAACACCACCACCCTCGGAGGCACACTCGTATACAGACCACGACCCCCCTTCTGCGACACCATCGCTGACACCATCAGCACACACGTTCTCATCTCCAAGGACTACATACTGCTCGGCGACTTCAACTTTCACCTGGAAAACCCTCACGACCACAACTCCTCCTCCCTCCTAGACAACCTCACCAACCTTGGACTCAAACAACTGGTCACAGCCCTCACCCACTCGGCTGGACACACACTTGACGCAATCTTCACCTCAAGCCAACACGTCACCTACACCCACACCACCAAACTCCAATGGATGGACCACCATTGCGTCCACTTCTCCTACAACAAACCACCCACACACCACCACCAACACTCCACCCCCTACAGCATGTGGGATAAGATCCCCACAGAGCGCCTGAAATCCCAACTGACACAAACCCCCCCAGCACCACCGACCCCAACACCACCACACACAACCTCAACAAATGGATCGCCACCTGTGCAGACTCTCTTGCGCCCCTCAGAAAAAACATCACCACCCACAACATCAAGAACACCCATGGTTCACCACTGAACTCCAAGAGTCCAAACGCAAATGCCGCAAAGCAGAGAAAACTTGGAGACAAGAACCCTCCACCACAAACTTCTCCGCCCTCAAAACCACCACACGCAACCACCACCAACTCATACGCACCACCAAAAGAGCACACTACAAGGAACGTATTGACAACAACTCTCAAACCAGCAAAGAACTCTTTACCATCATCAAAGAGCTCTCCAAACCCAAAGCAAGCAACCTAGACCCCACACACACAAACCCTCTGCAACTCCCTCTCAAATCATTTTCACCGCAAAATCCAGGACATACACAACAGCTTCATATCACACACACCCTCCACACGCAGCCTCCACCCGCCCAACAGAAACCCACCACACACACCCCCCAACCTACTCACCACCTGGGCCCCCACCACCGACGAAGAAACTGAAAAGACAATGAACTCCATTCACTCTGGCTCCCCCTTCGACCCCTGCCCCCATCGAATAAATAACAAGGCCAGCCCCACCATCGCCCCCAAACTCCGAGCCATAATCAACAGCTCATTCGAAACCGCCATCTTCTCAGACCCCTGGAAACACGCGGAAGTCACTGCTCTCCTAAAAAAGCCCAAAGCCGACCCAGGTGACCTCTCCAACTACCGCCCCATCTCCCTCCTCCCTTTCCCAGCCAAGGTCACGGAGAAACTAGTCAACTCCCGCCTATCCCACTTCCTCGAGGCAAACCACACACTCGACCCCTCCCAATCTGGGTTCCGCCAGAACCACAGCACGGAAACCGCTCTCATCGCATTCACCGACGAAATCAGATCCAGAGTCGACATGGGCGAGACCATTGCACTCATACTCCTGGACCTCTCCGCAGCATTTGACACTGCCTGCCACCACACACTCTGCACACGCCTTCACAACGCTGGGATCCTCCACAAAGCCCTGGACTGGCTCACCTCCTTCCTCACCGACAGAACCCAAAAAGTCCGTCTCCCACCCTTTCAATCCTCCGCCACCAAACTCACCTGTGGAGTCCCACAAGGCTCCTCCCTCAGCCCCACACTCTTCAACATTTACATGACCCCACTAGCCAACATCCTCAAACCTCACTGTATCACCATCCTCTCATACGCTGATGACACACAACTCATCTTCTCCCTCACCCTCAACGCCACCACCGCCAAAGCCAACTTACACGCTGTACTCCTTGACACCGCTGCCTGGATGACAGCAAACCACCTCAAACTCAACTCTAACAAAACTGAGATAATCACTTTTGGCCCACACAAAAACACTTGGGACTCCTCCTGGTGGCCCACCACTTTAGGCCCCGCCCCCCGCAAACCACGCACGCAACCTCGGCATCATCCTGGATCCCTCCCTCTCAATGGCCCAACAAATCAACGGCATCACCTCCTCATGTTTTAACACACTCCGCACACTGAAAAAGACATTCAAATGGATCACCACAGAGACCAGAAAGACAGTCACCCACGCACTCATCAGCAGCAGGCTAGACTACGGCAACGCCCTCTACGCCGGCACCACACTCAAACTCAAGCACAAACTACAGCGAATCCAGAACTCAGCAGCACGCCTCATCCTCGACCTCCCCCGCCATGAACACATCTCACCACACCTCAAATCCCTCCACTGGCTCCCCATAGACAAAAAGATCACCTTTAAGATCCTCATCCACGCACACAAATCCCTCCACAACACCGGCCCAAACTACCTTAACGAAAGAGTGACCTTCCACACTCCCACACACCACCTCCGCTCCGCCGACCTCTCTCTCGCCACAGTTCCTCGCATCAAACACACCACCACTGGAGGCAGATCTTTCTCCTATCTGGCCCCCAAAGCCTGGAACTCCCTCCCCACCCACCTCCGCAAGACCCAGGACCTCCTACACTTCAGGAAGAGCCTTAAAACCTGGCTTTTCGAACAGTGATCTCCTGTACCCTCACCCCCACCCCGGAGCGCCTTGAGACTCTCACAGGTGAGTAGCGCGCTCTATAAGTCTCTTTGATTGATTGATTGATTGATTGATTGCAACTCCCTGCTCCAATCTATGATACTAGACTACACTATATCAGACAACATGCCACTACAATATATAGCAATTTACTACACTGTACGATGTGCCACTCCACTTTACAACACTCTCATCCACTGTACAGTACGACAGCCCAAACAGTAACACACCACTCAGCAACAGTAGACTATATGATTTGAAACATATTTTTATTACACAAAAAATTAAATTCAGTGAAAAAAAACAAAGGTTAAAGCTTATAGTTAGAAAAACCTTTTCCCTAGTATAAACCAAATTAAAACTACACAACCTTTAAAAAGTATATAGTTATAATTATAGCTTTCATTTACAATTTAGCCACCACCTTCAAATTATTATAAGTAGTGCACCTCACTACACACTGTATGCAGCTTGCTAACCAGACAACACTAATTATTTTAAATAAATTATATACATAATTTAAAATAATGTTTACTAAATATTAAATATACATAGATTTTATACTTTATTAGTTGGACATTTTTCATTTATATCTTAAGAAAAATTGCATTATTTGAATTTAATATAATTAGCTAAATATTTAATTGATGCTGTCTCATTTGTAATTGTGTTCTACATTTACAATAAATATTCTAGTTTAGTTACATTAATATTTAACGTTAAAATATTTTTACTAATTTGTTAATAAACATAGTAAACTTTCCCCGATACTTTTCTGTCCCAGTGGCGAAGACTTCCAGCAACATGTGAAAGTTACTAGGAGTAACTTAGACTTGTAAATTACACTCCACCAACTGAATCAAGCAGCTGAGGACATGTAAGTCTACACCTTCAGGTAACTTTATACTTGTAAATGGTGAATGGCCAAAGGCAGTTAATTTGCTCAAAAGGGCAAGAGTAAACTTACAGGTTTAGGTTTACTCATTTATAAGTTTACCTCTGTGAATATACCTCTCCCTGTCTAACAAAGCATAACTTGCTCCTTTTACTCAAGAAGGGTATGTTCCTTTTAGGGCTAAAGTGGTCTACCAGATGTGACCCCAATATTACTGGGGTGAACTCAACAATGAGGTACATATTACCTTTTCTATGTTCTTTGTTATGATTAACAATGGAGTTAAAGCATAATAGAGCTTAAGGGGCGGATTTAAGAGCCCCAGCGGTTCCTTGTGCTACATTAGCCATCATTTTTTTGGGTGCTAATGTGGCCCAACGATGCCAAAATCACCACGGCTAATTTACAAAGAGGAGCAATGCATGCATTGCACCACTTTGTAACCCTTTGCATACATTATGCCTGTGCCAGGAATAATGTATACAAAGGGGGCGTTACCCGTTAGGGGGGCCACAAAAATGGGGCAAAGAAATCTAAGAGATGTCTTGGTGTCATATGTTTCAGCACTTTTAATGCCTGATCTGTGCAGGCATTAAAAAGAGGCTTACCATTGTTTACAATAGGCTTTGCAGAATAAGAATCAACATTTTTTGCACTAATCCTGCAAAGCTCCGAACTAGTGTCAAAAGTTATTTGATTTAGTGCACACATGGTGGAGTTGGGGGGGCGCTAAGGGGTGCAAGAAAAGTGGTGCTGCACTGGGTGTTGAGCCACTTTTCTTAAATCTGGCCCTAAATGGCTTGCAAAGAACCGAGCTGCAGGAAACCCAAAATCAAATGATCACCTTAGACCTTAAGCAAAGGCTTCACATCTCCTCTGCGTTGATGACTTCTGCACTGTCTCCCAGTCAGACAAGTGGTTGAATTCAAAATATTTGCCTTGTTCAGAAGGTTGTCAATGATTCAGGCCCTAAGTATTTCACCATTCACCAACGTGATGGTGACTCAAGTGCCTAAGTTAGCAACCCAAAACAGATTACACCCACTAGGCGAAACACAGCCATGTTAGAGATTCCTACCTCTGAGGTGTAAACTGGACCTAAGGAACTAAAGGAAAATTCAGAAATCTCACCTGATACAAACAGTAGTTTTATCTTCATTACATTAAAACACAAAGTAACAACCTCTTCATTCTCATGTCTGCTCAAAACGTCTTCTTGCGTTACCTCTGAGTGCCCAAACACCATACTACAGTTTCCCTGCCCCCTCACCACCCCAAAGCACTCAGATATGAGTTCTGCCTCAGAATAGCACTATGCGAAACAATAAACAATATAGTCAACAACAAACCGTGCCTACTGACAACAAAGCGCACTATTCACTAGCTAAATAATACAAAAACTAAACTTCTTTGAGCACTTATAATTACCTCTTTTTTTCTAAATGTAATTTGGTAGCATAGCAAAGTAAGGTGTTATTAGGGAAAGATTAACTGGTACACTGTCATTCTGAACTGAAATTTTTAAACGGGCTTTCACCTTTTTCAAAGTTCAATGTCAAATATCTCTCTCCAGCAAGAAATTAATGAAAGACATCCCATTTCACAGAGGAGTAATAATGAAGTGTATTTCTTCACTTAGCAATCATTCGACAAATTCTCATTTGCAAACACGTCTGCCAGCAAAAATACCATAACAGATTGTACATTTTTAAGTGGAATAAATTGAGTTTAGGTTGACAACTTGTATGTCAACAATCAGCCAGATGCGCATAGATGTTATATACCCAGAAACACAAACGAAACAGCCACTACAATTAACTTTGCTTTTGCGCAAGATTGCTAAAGAGGTTTCTGTAGTTCCAAAAATCCATTTGGAAGAGGCACAAATAGCTTTTTTGCATTCATATCCTAAAGCATAAATAGCAGCTCATCAAATTGCACACCATCAGCATTTCTCTGTTCGGGAACCCCTACTGTTTTATGTAACAAATGTAAGATATATGCCGAAGTAATGGCAGTGGAAAAGAAAACAAACAACTCTGGAAAGGTAAATTCTAAAGAACAATCAAAATTTGAATTGTTCTTTTTTTTCTCTGTTGCATACTCCGAGGTAATTATCAGTACAATTAAATGATGAAGCTTCTGTAACTGCGGCAGTGGGCTTCTGGAGAGGTTTGAAGTAATTTGGACACGGTTAAGTATAACATAATTGTCTTTGTAACCCCGGCATGTGCAGTTTTTTGGGTTGCAGGGCGGTCATTCTCAGTCCGAATGTGTTTCCGAACCCAGATCTCTGAGCTGGCCAAGCACCTCGGAAACAGGTGTGCGCAGGATATGAGGTCTTGTTTTCTTAACATTTAAGCCCTGTGCCCAATTCTGACTTACACTTGCGGTTTCCAATTGTCACGACCACAGACAAAGCTAAAGCAAGCACGAAACTCATTTAGAAACTTCAGGGGAATGCATTGCATGCTCAGCAGTGACTCATTGGGCTGAAACCAAGAGACAAGGAAAGGAAATAATTTGTTTCAAATCCTGTCTGGAGGTAGGGGACCCCACTATACTATTACAGCAGGGCAGCAGCATCATGTCACCGGAGAGTGAGGGGGCACTGCACCTTACATTTTGGCTTATTACTAAACAACAAGATGGAAGAGGGTCTCATTTTGTTGTTTCAAGTGGGGCCCACGACAGCCTTTCTATGACACTTATCCTGTCGCGATGTGGGGACTCGCACTGTCAAATCAAATATTTTCTCCTCACAGCTCAATACATAATATATCACAAAGGAAGCAATATTAATTACTACTTTGATATACATGACAAAGTGACCTTTGCTCTACATAGTTTTTGGCTCTATGCATTGTCTTAAGTAGAGCAATGTTGACCTGCAGTATAGAAGACAAATTACAAAAAGCAGTAGATTATCAGGCGTCATAAAAGATAAACCAGAAATGAATGAGTACATTTTATGTAGCTACACTTTGAACAAGCAAAGACCTTTAAAGAATATGGCTCATTATAGACTTTCCTCTTGAATTGTTGATATTGTTGTCTACCACCATCAATTACTTAATTTGAAAAACCACTCATTAGAAGGAATCCTACTCGACACAGATATCCAGTGTACATACGAAACGCCCAGGGGACATGGGCATTTTTTATGCCAAGAATAATTTCTGTCCTTGCAGCTTGCTCCTGAATGGTTAACTTAGGGCCTTACTACAGAGCGAACATAGTTAGTGTAGGCCAGGGGTCTCCATCCCTTTCTGTAAAAATTACTACTTATAGTCAATGAAAACCCTCCTGAACTATTAATAGTATTCGAGATGTAGTAGTAGTAACATCATCAGAAAAGATTATATTAGTGACTATGATGTGCAAGATTCGTAGTAGCGATCAGCCCGTGCATGGTCACTAGCAGTAATGTAAAAAAAAAATTGTCAATGTCGAATGTCTCTACATGGGTTATGCAAAGCAGCCATAGCTGCAAAGTCCCTAGTACCAAGTAAATAAAATTAGTAATAGTCTCCTCATAACCTTATGATTTTTATCATTCAAATATCAGCATTAAATATAGTTGGGAAAGTCAGTCTTTTTTCTCCAAACATCAGATTATGAATTCTGAAAATACACGCATTTTTGTTTCAAACACTTGCATTTCCAGATTGATGCACATATAATATTAATTCAACCATTCCAAAGCTTCTAATTTAGTTCAGTGGGCTGCACACAGGAGAGCTACAGAACGGTACCTGGAGAGATACATTAGCTCATGAAGGACTCATTGGAGAAGCTTAATCTAGTCACATGTTCATGATGTACCAGTAGCAAGAGGCCTAAGAAAAATTATGGAGGTAAAGGTTGATGTTACTTGCAGTTTTGTTGGACTGAATTCAAATACTTTTCTGGTCGTTCACGAGAATGCCTCAGTTCCTACTGCAGGCCAGGATCACAGAACGGGAGTACTTCTTCATACGTCTGTATCCTATGTATGGTATTGCTGAATCCTAAAGATGTTGTAAAAAAACACTATTGTTTTGTGCTTGTTGGCTTGTGGGTCTGAGCTCTGCTGGAGTCTGGGGCCTCATGCAGGCTGGGCTGAAACAGATCACTTGTTTGGGACTGAAAAGTGTACAAAATCACTCCTACTGTAAATTAACAATCATTTGGCATGCAACGGCACGGTTAAAACATGTTTAGTTGTGGGAATATGAAACAAAATGTGATATTTACATAATCCTAGTAATTCTTCCCGTAGCCTAGGGATTAACATTGAGCTGAAAGTTATTTCATATTGCAGCTTAGTGTTCAAGTAATTTTATAAAACCGCACAGTAGAGTTAGATTCAATTTCCATGCTTTGGGGCAGAAATGAACAGATTATTGTTTGTTTTCCAGCCAAAGGTTAACTCTACCCATAATTAATTCTTCTTAGCTGGAGAAGAAACTCCAAAAAAACAAAAGTTAAGGGACACTTAGGGGATCATTACGACCTCGGCGGTCTTTTCGCAAGACCGCCGAGGTAATGCCATGCTGAAGACCGCCAGTGGTGGCAGTCTCCCGCGCCACGTATTATGACCGCTGGCAGCCCGCCGTCCTTTTCCGTACGGAAAGCCACCAGCAGCCATACTGGCGGACGGCAGGAAAGTGGATGTTGCTCAACCTCCACCGCCACGTCAACGGAACACCGCCCACTGAATCACGTCTCATGATTCGGTGTGGCGGTGTTCTGGTGACGGTGTGCTGGTGGCGGAGCTGCCCCCATGGATCCCGTCCCCTCCCAGAGGATCAACGGACAAGGTAAGTTGATTGTCTGTTAGGGAAGGAGGTGGGGGGGTGTTGTGTGCGTGCATGGGGGTGTGCGTGTGAGGGTTTAGAGGGGGTGAGTGAGTGAATGTATGCGTGCGGGGGGTGTTGTGTGTATGGGAAATGTGTGCAGGTCGGATGGTGTGCAAGTCTGTTTGTATGTGTGCGGGTATGTGTTGTCGGGGTGTATGTGTGCATGTAGGGGTGTGTATATGTGCATGTTGGGGATGTGTGCGTGTAGGGGTGTGTATAAGTGCATGTTCGGGGTCGGGGTGGGGAGGGGGGTTGTGCCACCTTTGGGGGCTGACAGGGGGAGGAATCGTAGGGGATAGCGGGGGAGACCCCTAACAGGTAGTCTCATGGCGGTTCCCAACCACCCGAGATCCATGGCGGTATGCAGGGTCCTGATACTGTCGGCGGTCTAGCGGTATAGTTTACTAATTCAATATAAACTAAAAAACGAATACCTGCCACCCAAGCCATTCTTAGGAGTTGGGGGCCCAGCATATTCTGAATTGTCACACTTGTAGGGTGTCATTGTCATTAGTTGTGCTGCTTCTGTCTTTGGTGGAACTGGTAGGGGCCATGGATGGTGCAAGCTGCAGTGGCCTCCTGATGAGGGCCCTGGCACTTAGGGCCTGATTACAACTTTGGAGGAAGGTGTTAATCCGTCCCAAAAGTGAGGGATATACCACCAGCCGTATTACGAGTCCATTATATCCTATGGAACTCGTAATACGGCTGGTGGTATATCCGTCACATTTGGGACGGATTAACACCTCCTCCAAAATTGTAATCAGGCCCTATATATTTTACAAACTAAGCACTGCTAAGGGGTCCCAGTCATTGCAGGCTTTTTCAAAGAATAAGACTCTGTCACATTTCAGACAGTGCGAAACTCAAGAAGAATGTACTGTTGTCTTTCAAAAGCATGTGAGAAATACTTTTTAACCTTTTATATTGAGCCTTTAGAGTTTTAGGAATTATTTGGTTCTGGTTATAACTCTTTTGCAGGTGGAAAGTAGGGGAGGGCATAATGCGCAGAGTTTCACTCCGCAGAATTCTGTGAAGTTACATGGAAACTTTGTGAGATTCCAAAAGTTATGCAAACTGGTGGAATTAGGCATGTTGCCCTGTTTGCCCTTATTTTTAGCATTAGGAGCTTGTTCTGTACTGAAAGAAAAGTGCAAACAGCACCATGCAGCGCTCCAGGGGGCGCTGCTGCTCCAATTTATTTTGCAGTCATTCAAGTAGATTTTCTACCTGAGCAGCACATTTCTGACTGCAACCCGTTACAACCATCCGCATTGTAAAAATCTCATTGGGTGCCTTCCTAGTGACTAAAATGTGCACTAGTGAATGCCAAGTCTTGCTCACACTCACCAAGTTACGGTTGGTGAGCCGCACATGAGAAAAAACTCCACCATGTGGCAGTTGGTGGAATTTAGTTGGAACTCTGTGTTATATGAGTAAAACAGAATGGAATTTATCACCCACTTCTACTTTCTTCTGATATTCATCAAATAAATGTTTGTGGAATTTAGGTAACAGCAAATCCTACAGGACTTCAATAATATTGTACTGAAAAGGAAGGTGTGTTTGGAAGTATTTTAGTTGTGGCTATACAGTCACAATCTATAGGCATATGGGGAGAGGATATGACGTTACCGATAGAGCTGTCCATTTTGGAACTGAGAAACGTGCTTCAAGTCTTGGCATCGGCTCAACATCCTGTGATTCTGGGAAAATCATTTAGGGGGTCATTCCGACCCTGGCGGTCAAAGACCGCCAGGGCCGCGAATGGAGGAAGCACCGCCAACTGGCCTGGAGAAGCAGCACAACATCAGGATGTGGGTCAGAAAATCTATAAACATATGTATATATATATTTATATTTGTATTTATATTTAAAAGGGATAGCCACTTTCTAGCTCTTTCAGGCAGAATGGTGGTAGATTATAGAAGAGGTAGAATAGTGAAGAACATTTCTCTACAATGGTGTAGTAAATACTTGATGAATTGTCCCAACCCATCTGATTGAATTCTTCTGCTGGCAATGACTTGCTGCAGGTTTGTAAGCAGCCTGTCTTTTTAACTGGGCCTCAAGGAGGCACCTTCATGGCTGTATTCTCTCTCGAAACTTTGGGCCTTAATTACAGGTTGGCAAATGGAATACTCTGTCAAAATGTGATGGCTATCCCGTCAGCTGTGTGACAAGTACCATAGAATATAATGTACTTATAATACAGCAGACGGGATATCCGCCATATTTGTGACAAAGAATCCTGTCTGTCAAATTCTAAACAAGGGCCTTTGACAGCTTGAGAACATTTGCCCATGAAAGCTGATGGCTAGGTATACCCACAGTTTGTAGCTCAGATCACTTCTCTTAGACCACTTCTCTATCAGATATCAACTCAATCCACCTTCAATTGGGTTATAGTCAACTTCTTAAGTGTTTCATGCCATTCAGAACTATTGGCATGGATTAAAATCTGCTATCATAACATAAGCAGAATGGTTAGCACTATAAGGTAAATTATTAACAATAGTCACCATTTATATACCTTAAAAACACAGGAACTTGACAGGAACCTTAGGGGTACTATTCAAAGCAAGACTGTGTTGTTGAGAAATGGTTAAAACTGCTTAAAAGAGAGATGAGAATTCCTTACAAATTGAGTCTATCGGTCAAGAAGTGTTGAGTGTGATGGATGAGAATGATGATGGTATCTCTAATGTGCAAGCTACCTTTATTGCTGTCCATTATTCAATGTTTGATAGTGTCATGATTTAGTAGGTGCAGTACTGATAGAATAGTATCATGACCATTTATATGTAAAAACGGGGCCATCCACTTATAATTTGTTTGTAACTCTCTTATTACCTTCATTACGGATAACTGAGAACTTCATTGTTTTCAAAGAATCTTTTTCAACTGTTTCGTTATTGCAGCTAATGATCAGATGTCTGTAATCACAATGACATGGGTTATCGGAACAATTTGAAAACATGATTGAAATAATGTAATCAAAACGTTCTAGAATATGATGAATATGATAACTTTATTAAAGCTGTATATCTTGATTTAGCGTGATGCAAAGAATTGCTAATATAAGGTATAATTGATATATAGAGATGTTGATTATTGAATCTCTAAAATTGACGCAACATGCAAACCATATTTATTCTTTTGTTCTTCTTAATTTTGTGTTATACTATATTCCTGCAAAAGTGATTCTGGTCAAGAAACATCTGTTGGTTAAAGGAAACTATATAACTTGGATGTGCCACCATTATAGAAAGGTTCCAAAAAGATAAATGAGTTGCATTTGTTTTGGGTGCATTAAAATTAATGCTGTTAGAAAAGAGTTGTATAAGAAATTTTGACTAAAGAAAAAGTACATACTCTGGAAATTATTTTAAATTCAGTCGAATGGGACATTAATAAAAAATAATGGCGAATTAATCAGTACCAGTGGTGCCTCTGCTATATTTTATTAATATCTTGTATACAAACTATGCTGATGGAATATAGTGCATATGTAGGAGCTCTATCACCGGGCACAACTATCCAACTGTTTTTTTATCTTTTCCTGCACCAAGGTCAATGTATAGCCCAAGTGTCTGACACTGCCTCATTGCTGCACTCTATGCTCCTCAGCAGCTGAAGGCCTTGCATGCCCATGCCCCCAGCGCACTACTGTCGCACTCTTTATTCATCTTCGATTGATGCTCGTGAGTCACAGCACTAATGAGCCTTTGCTCAGTTTTACAAAGTGACCGTCCTTAAAAACGGGTCTTTAACCTGGTCCACTGCTACTCATTATGGCCATGCAATGTAGCTGCAACTTCCTTCCATGACTAATGGACTTTGAACTATTCAGCCACTTCCACAGAGGTGCGGCCATGACTCGTGCCCCATGACAGTCATGTACAATACAATAACTGAGATTGAATCAAATATCAGGCTGTGTGTTAATGAGGATGAACAATTCAAAAACGCTGCTAAGCTATAGCAACACAAACATCTTTATGTATGTATTGTTGCTTGTATGTGTAAACTGGGGAAGGACAGAGATATTACAAGATAATGCTATGTGCAATGATGTCCCCTTTTTCATTTGAGGTAATTAACATATGATTTTAATAATAAAAAAAGTGTACCCCTCTTTGAAAGAGTAAAGCATTTGAATATTACATGTATTGTGAGGGATACATGTCCTGTTGGATTTAGATGTCCTACCCACACCATCCTTCCAGGGATGACTGGTACCCTTTGAAAGTGGTGGAGTGAGTGAAGTGCCAGCCACTTCCCAAAATAACAGAACAAAACACCTCTCCCTCTAAAACCCCAAAGTAAACCACCCTCCCTCCAAAAGCCCAAAATAAAATACACCCTCCTTTCTAAAAGCCCAAATAAAAACATAACGCTAAATGCAAAAAAAAGAAAAACCACTACACTGACATGCATTACACATCACATCATATCAAATAAAATAAAATAAAATAAAACAGCTCTTACCCACAGGCTGTGCATCGTCCTCTATGTTCTTCTTCTTCTCCGATGCATGAAGAACTCTCCTATCTAATCCAGATGCTGTGCTCATGCTGTTAATCAGCAAGAGAGAAGTGCCTGGATTGGATGGAGTGGTCTTCCTGGACGCATCTTCAGGCCCTGGTGGCCTGTGCTTGGTCTCCACCCAGCTGTTCTAAGACAGCTGGGTGGAGAGCTCCAAAGTGTGTATATGCAAAAAATCCTGCCAAAGTGACATGCAGACTTTGGAGTGTCCAGTTAGCCATGCTTCAGTCCTCTAGGGTGCTCCCAGCAAGTTTCTAGGATAGGGGCTAGCGCTGCTACAGTGCCTACTGCGCTGCTAAAAATAAACCCTCAAGAAGAAGCCGCCACAGCACCCTTCAACTGTCAGTCTTGAAGCTCAAGTTTGTTACCCACAGAAAGTCAAAGCCTAATGAAGATGTACTTGGCAATTCACTGAGGTAGGAATAAGGAATAGCATGTGGTTTCAGTGTTATTGTCAGAAAGTTTTATAGAAACATTTCACAAGGATTGCACTCTGCCCTTAAGTCACACTGGTCCATGAGAACTGGCCTGACAGATAGACTGGTTGTTTAAGAGCCAGCTGGTGAGGTGAAGCAGAGGTCCTAAGTTCTCCGGGTAACAGTCATGGTCAATTCAATGAAATTTCCTTTCTGTCTTCTTCATAAGCAGCAGTGGGTAGAATTGGCAGGGGACTGACTTGGTCTCAGACCCTTGTGAAGTTAATTGTACCAGAACCAGGTGGAGCTAAGCAGGTTTTCTGAAATGCAGTGAACCACATCAGGAAGGGTCAGAAAGTGGCCAGATTAGCTAATCTGGAACCAGTGACCCAATATTCATAATTTTAGGGAGGACCTGGAACACGTATGTGTTTTTAGCAGGCAGTGATTGTACGTACTGCCTGTGCTACAGGTGCCTGCCACATGGGAGCAATTTGGGTTGAACTACAGGCACACATGGTCAATTTACCGGCTGGTTATTCTATACTCAGACTTAACAAACTCAGTTTGGGCAATTAGTTATGCATTTCCTCAGTTATGGAGTTTGCTTTCAAAAGCAAAGCCATGCTAGAAGTTACACGTTAACAGTGATGAAATGTTTAAAACAGTTTTTAGTTTCTTGAGCTATCATGATGGTTTATTGAATTGAACGGTTGATGCAGAAAGTTGCAGTTAGGGTTAGATCACAAATTTTAGTCTTGGTAAGTCCTACTCAGCTTTTAGTACATTTATTGGTGGTAAATATAGTGTTAAATCAGCAATTGTAACAACTTGTATTCATATTTATTGTTTGTAATGGCCATTGTGCTCTTTATTCACTGTATTTTAAATTTTCTCACACGTGTTTGTTAGAAGTACCTCTTCAGAAAGGTCTCCTAATATGATAATCATTTCAATCAGGTGTTTTTATGTAGCTCATCATTCTAACAATGTTTGTTATATACTTGATTTGTAAAATGGGCAATTACTTGACTAAAGGTTTCTATGCTCAACCAAAGGCTTCTATTCTCAAGCTTCTTAAAGTGCTCAGCAGCCTTTTTCAATATTCTTCATTTATCATCTCAGTTTATGATATCATTTCAGGAAATCAGCCATGTATGAGCAAAGCAAGGGGAAGAATAGAGAACTGTTGAGTATCATTTGAGATCAACCTAAAAGATTATGAAGTTAATGGATTTAATTGTCATGTAGACTGTACAGCTACCCACAACTACAGCTACACTTCCTGGCTTTTGTCTGAAAATTAGCATTTCTCCACAAACTCTCAATTGTTTTCAGCAATTTTATTTAAAAGGCATGATTTCACAACTTTGAAAGAAAAACCCCTCTGCATCGATCTCATTGCAATGACCAACATTTAAATGGATCATATGGTCCATTCCAGTTGCTTGCCCCATTAATCCCCACCCCTTAGAGAATCTTCTTACCCTGTTTGTTTTATCTATAGCAATGTCTGGACTCAAGCCCTTTCCTCCCTTCAAAATCATAATGACAATTAGGAACATAAATTTAAATTAAAGAAAAACATTCATCTGATATCAACCCTTCTTTATATCAATTTTTATTGAGAATATGTCACTGAGAATGTTTATGAATCACTGTTCAGTAATAGAAGTTTTTTACAGTGTATAAATACCAAGACTGGATAAAAGACACTTGGACCTATATCCTAAATTTTTTAGAAGGATTATCTCAGCTACCATCACTTATCAACTTGAACCTAAAACAAAAGATAAACTGCGGGTTCTCAAAAACTTGAGTTATTTAAGAACAGGTACAAAGAAGTATTATTCACCCACTAGACAGCTATGAAAAACTCAAAAGTTGCCCTTAGGCCTTTGTTTTAGTTTAACATTGGTTGCCTGTTGCCTTGTGAGTGGGAGGAAGCAGGTTGATAGGCTTGTGGCATTATTTTGATTTGTTCCTCTTCAAAACATTCAATTGTTTTCAAAATGTATTCTGTCATATATTGTTCACAGTTCTATCTACGTTTCCCAACTCCCTCCACTACTGCAACAACCCTTAGATTTGAAAATCTGCTGTGCCTTTTTGAGACACTCTGTCATTGTCCTGAGACTTGAACTCAAAGAAATGGTATGCACACCCTGCACCAGATATCTTTCCTTCAGACAATTTATCGCATTGTTTACTTACATAATGTGCTGGATAGTCCCTGATAAAATACTATGGGGGTTATTCTAACTTTGGAGGAGTGTTAATCCGTCCCAAAAGTGACGGTAAAGTGACGGATATACCACCAGCCGTATTACGAGTTCCATAGGATATAATGGACTCGTAATACGGCTGGTGGTAAATCCGTCACTTTTCCGTCACTTTTGGGACGGATTAACACCTCCTCCAAAGTTAGAATAACCCCCTATGTGTTACAAATTGGGTTGTTGGTTGACTGTGGTGTATAAATTAGTCAAACAGCAACCACAATCCTAATCAGGGTAAGTGTCAGGCAACCCCTAAATTAACCTGTGCTCATCCTGTAGTAGCTCGGCACAGAGCAGTCAGGCTTAACTCAGCGGCATAGTGTAGAGTATTTGTGCAACACTTCAAACAGTAAAGCAGTGAAGACACAACACAAAAAGATACCCCACCTGATAAAAACTTAACTTAATAAAAAAATTAAGGCCAAAACAACAAAAATCAAATAAGTAGAACTTGAGTTATGAATTTATATAGATTAAACTTTAAGTAGCACTTAAGAGCAAGAAACTCCAATTGGGGATATTTGGTTGTGCCAGACTGGGACAAAGTCAAACGTTCAGGCTGACTGTAAAGGAGTGCATGCCGGATACTGGGACCCTGTCAGAACCGCCCGCCAAGCGGGAACCGCCAGAAGACCGTACCGCGGTCAAAAGACCGCGGCAGTATTCTGGGTTTCCCACTGGGCTGGCGAGCGACCGCCGAAAGTCTGCCCGCCAGCCCAGCGGGAAACACCCTTCCCACGAGGACGCCGGCTCAGAATGGAGCCGGCGGAGTGGGAAGGTGCGACGGGTGCAGTTGCACCCGTCGCGAATTTCAGTGTCTGCAAAGCAGACACTGAAATTCTTTGTGGGGCCCTCTTATGGGGGCCCCTGCAGTGCCCATGCCACTGGCATGGGCACTGCAGGGGCCCCCAGGGGCCCCACGGCACCCCATACCGCCATCCTGTTCCTGACAGGCGAACCGCCAGGAACAGGATGGTGGTATGCGGTGTCAGAATCCCCCCGCCGCCATGGCGGATTCCCATGGGCAGCGGAAAGTCGGCGGTACACCGCCGGCTTTCCGCTTCTGGCCGCTTCTGGCCGCGGCTGTACTGCCGCGGTCAGAATGCCCGGCGGTGCACCGCCAGCCTGTTGGCGGTGCTACCGCCAACCTCCACCCTGGCGGTATTTACCGCCAGGGTCAGAATGACCCCCTAAATCCTGGTTACGGAGATCAGTCACCATCATCGAGGTTACTGTTGATGGGGATGTGAGGACCTTGCACCAGGAAAATTGTCTCAGGCTAGGTTCTGAAGGTGATGCACCAGTTCTGTTCCACACAAAGGTGTGAGTCGTGGATTCTGCTCCTGCAGCAGAAGATGAGTTGGTTTCTCTGGAGCAAACACCTAACGCCTACTTCCAAAGGTCCTGGGCCAGGTTAGTACCACTTGGCAGGGCAGACTCACAGTTGGCAGAGTCCAGGTGGTTGAGCAGTGTGGTTGGAAGTCTTTTTTGGAGTCACTTTGGGGACAGTGATGGAGGTCCAGTCCTTCTCACCCAAGGGAGCAGCAGGTGGAACAGAAATATTGGGGGTCGCTCAAAGGAGCAGTTCAGCAGAGTGGCAGTCCTTCAGCAGCATGGCAGTTCTTCTTCCTGGCAGTGTAGTCACAGGTCTAGAAGTGGACTGAGTTGGTGGTGACAGAGGTCCAGTATAAGAGAGGCCTTTGAAGGGCATAGAGGTCCTGCCCTTCCTGGCCTGGCTCCAGACTCACTACAGAGGGGTATGGAGCCCTTTGTGTGGGGACAGGGCACAGCCCATTCAGGCATAGGTAAGGCAGTGTTGAGCCCCTCCCTCCCACCCTCCTAGGCTGTCCCATAAAGTCACACTTAAGCTCCCATTATGTGTGGCTGTCTAGGAGGAATATACACAAAGCCCAGGTCTCACCCACCCCAGACAAGTGATCGGAGTCACGGGTAGGCACAAAATACCTAAAGTATGAGCATGCCAACTTTAGAAAAGTGGCATTTTCAGAATTGCAACTTAAAATCTGATTATTTTTATCATAAGTTTGGATTTTAAATTGTGATTCCAGAGACACAAAATTTAAAAAGTTTATCTCTTCACATCGGGAATTACACTCATAAAATGCAATCAGATAATCCCAATGCTATCCCATGAGTGAGCTAGGCCTTGCAATAGTAAAAAACGACTATGGGAGTTTTTCATTACCACAATATGTTAAACTTAAAAGTACATGTCTTGTGTTTTAAATACATTGCACCTTGACCTCGGAGCTATCCAAGGTCTACTTTATGGGTGCCATATATTTATAAAAAAGGGAAGGTTTGGGACTGGATAAAGAGTTATTTTGCCAGGTCGACATGGCAGTGTGAAACTGTATATACATGCTCTGCAATGGCAGGTCTGAGACATGGTTAAAAGGGCTACATAAGTGGGTGGCACAATCAGTGCTGCAGGCCCCCAAGAGGCATTTAAATTACAAATCCCGGGCACATGTAGTGCACTTCACTATGGACTTATAAGTAAATTAAATATGGCAATTGGGGTTAAGCTAATGTTACCTTGCTTAGAGGAGAGAGTATAACCACATTAGCACTGGTTTGCAGAGGTAAAGTATACAGAGTCCTAAAGCCAGCAAGAAAGAGGTCAGAAAAGTGGAGGAGGCAGGCAAAATGTTGGAGGAAGCCCACCCTAAGACCATTGTTTCTAACACCGTGCATTTTCATCAGTACATGATTATATAGTGTTATTTTTCACCTTGTCAATCTATGTTAGTATATATGTTTGCAAGCTTTGGCTAAGTATCGGGTGGAGGAGGTTTAGTTAAATCTTACATCTGCTTTTTTTTTACAAAGTATTCAGTGTCCTGCTAGGTATTTTAAGTTTAGGAGACTTGCTGGTAACGAACAAGGAATGATATAGCAAACATGCCCTGCTGATTTCAGTTTCAGTAGCTGGTTGTGAGCTCTGACTCCTTCCTTACTGGCAGACATTGGCCTTCTGTTTGGGATCTTGATAATCTCTTATGTGGACCATACTCAACTGGTTTTTGCTCTTTCTCAATTTCTTGTGGTGCGTTGGAGGGCTGATTTATTCCTTCATCATAGTATGAAGTCTATTTGGATTTAATTTTGGAGTGATTTTTTTCTGGTAATATCTCTACATTTGGCTTTATTTAGTTTGCAAAAAACTTTTCTCCATAGCCTCTCTGCTTTCTTGCACATTTGCTATAAATCCCAGGGATAAGGGGTGCATCAGGGGGCTGTTTTGTTGTTTATGCATTTTGTTTGTGTTGGATAGGAATCACTTGATCCAGTGAATGAGTGATCCAAAGCGATGACTCATTACTTGTGTGTTAGGATCAGTATTAGGTTTGGGTCTAGCCTTATTAAGGGCCTGTTTCCATGTGTCAAGATGTAATTTGGCCCAGCAGTGGTCTTTCCATGTATTGTATCTAGTGGTGGTCGAGGGCAAGGGAGCTCCAAAACCATTGGGATCATAAAATGGTCAGTCCAGGTTACTGGACATGGATCTTGGACTTTTAAATAAGGATCATTAGAAAAGATGGGGTCGAGTAAGCAGCTTTTTTCATGTGTAGGCCCTGAAAACCTTTGAGTGAATTGTATGGCCAACAGGTTCACAGGAGTCCATCTGCCTTGACCACGACCAGTTTCCGTAAATGGATATTAAAATCTCCCAATAACGTGAAATTGGATTTCAGGTTGATTAAGTTGGAAACTACCTCTGCAAGGGTTTGTGAGAACTCCCAACAAGGGCTTGGAGGCCCACATAGGAAGGCTCCTGAAAAGGTAAATGTAGGGGATTTAGATATAGCAGAGTTCTTACTTTCACATCTGGAAAGTTGAGAGGGTTCAATGAGGTATCTAAGGTCAACTTTTAAAATTATGGATTTTCCCAAGCCTTTCTTAATATGCAATTAACTAAGAACATGTATCAGGTGGAATTATTAATGCAAATGGCCTCAGATTGAATTTTAATCAAGTTCCAAGCATGAATTTGAATGCATTTCAAGACAATAATCCCTTTTAACATTTTCCTATGTTTGAGATATTTGAGAGCTATGGCTCTGATCAGTCATCCAGACGGTGCCTGTGGGGGGTGGAAGATTGTGTACTTGGAGCAGTCTTGAAGGTAGACCAGTATTGTCCATTTATAGATGGTGAAGTGAATGGTTACCCTGTATCATGCTTGGTGAACACTGCTGCTAGCACTTGGTTGACACTGCTGAGAACAGAAGTCCCAAACCTACCCCTCTCTGTAAAAAAAGATCCAATTTATAGGAGCTGTGAATAAACAAACAACAACCTAAGAAATGAAAGAAGTGTCTATGAGAATAAGATCCTTTGAAGATAACCAATGATTTGTGGCATGTGATTCTAGTCCAGTGAGTCTCTTGGGAAGAGACCTACTTTGTAAATGGAACCGTGTCATACTGTAAAAGGTACAGAGATGCAGACTCATTATAAGGATGTTGTCTTCAAATTGGCGACTGATGATTCTTACACTCCATTGTTTACCATGCTGACCATTGATGATTTATTGCCAGATCTTAAGGATGCAAAAAGGTCTGAAATCTGGGATTTTTCAGGAATGGACACTGGGCTGATCACAGGTGTTGAACCAGTTTGAATCACAGTGGAGCCAAATGCTGAATATCTGAGAACATCACAATATGATTTGATACCTAAAACGATTGCTGGGATTACTCCAGTAATTGAGCCTATGATCCAACAAGGGGTCCTGAGGGAGATTATGGGGAGTCCATGCAATTCACCCATTCTGGGCTTACAGAAGTCAAGTGGGAAATATTGCATTGTTCAGGACTTGCGAAAAGTGAACAACATCGTTGTTCCCTGTTGTCCCATCATACTGAATCCAGCTGTGATGTTGCTTCAGATTCCATGTGAGGCTGGGTGTTTCACGGTCATTGATTTGAGCCAGGCTTTCTTTTCAAACCGTTGCATGAGGACAGGGAGTTCCTCTTCACATTTTGGTTTGGTAATCGTGTTTTGGCATGGTGCAAAGCCCCCAGGGATATATTGAGAGTCCATCCATCATTAACCAGATATTTAAGAAAAATCTAGAGTCCCTGATCATGCCTCACAACTCAGTCCTAGTCCAATATATTGACAACATACTGGTGGAGTTGAACACTCAAGAAGTCTGTAAACAAGATACCATTGCGTTGTTGAACTTAGCTGAGAATGGACATAAAGTGTTCCTAGGGAAGTTGCAATTGAGGAATGAACAAGGAAAGTGTCACAAGAGAGGATTTTGGCAATTCTTAAAATTAATCTGCCAACTACTCCGACAGATGTTAGGATGTTCTTCAGAATGGTGGGCTACTATCGCTAATGGATACCCAACCTTTCCCTAGTGGCCATGCCTTTGCAGAGGCTGACACACAAGGATGTGTCTGATCCGGTACCCTGGGATAACAATTGCTTGATTGCCTTCCTAGAGTTGAGAGAAAGTCTCTGTCAAGCCCCAGCACTGGGAATGTTTGATTATAGTAATCCATTTGCAGATTTCTGCAGTAAGAGGGAGGGCTGCACGCTCTTAGTGCCTACACAGATATGCAGAAATTCCAGAAGACCTGTGGCCTATTTCTCTGCTACACTTGATCCCATAGCTCCTACTCTGCCAGGTTGCCTTAAAGCAGCAGTAGCCAACAGTGTCAGCATAGAGAGGTGTGAAAACATAGTAATGGGTCACCCAATAATAGTTTATGTTCCCCACTCAATCGAACTGGTATTCACAAGAACTAGAACCCAGTATTTAGCAAATAGCCGCCTTACTAAGTATGAACAAACCTTACTTGCCACTACTTGAATCAGATTTTGTGCTATATCTTGATGGCCTGTGTTAATGAACCAGTGGAGGAAGTCTGAGGGCTTCTTATACCATCTGCACAATTTCAGTAGTTGTTGAAGCTTCCTTGCTTCAAGGAATATTGTCAGCACAAGTGGCTGAATTGATTGCTCTTACTAGGATATGCTGTGTTTCAGACCAGCTGAAAGTGACAATTTTTACCAATAGCCAGTATGCCTTTGGTGTTATGCATGACTTCAGACAATCATGGTCCCAGAGGGGTTCATGATGGTCTCCGGATACCCAACACAGAATGGGGAACAAGTGAGACATCTTCTTGAAGCGTTACAGTTGCCTGAAAAAGTTGCAATAGTCAAGTGCCGGTGTTGTCAAATAGCTTGTTGCCTCCAACAGTTAGGTATTTCAATGGTCCGGCTCATGTTGGTAGATATGATGGTGTGATTGTTTAGGCAAATATGATTTAATCCCAATGTAAGATTGAGGGCTGAAGTGTTGTTTCACGGATGTTTTGTGTGCCAGCAGACCAGCAACTGCAGTAACACTAAATCACACAGGAAGATCAGGAGGTCCATTCAGAAGGATGCAGTTGGACTTTATCGAGATGTCAGTGAGTAACGGGCTGACTTATGTCCTGGTGTTTGCATGTATCTTCTCTCATTGGGTTGAAGCTAACCCAACCAGTTACAATGACAGTCTCACTGTAGCAAAACTGTTGCTAAGAGAACTCATACCCAAGTTTGGCTTACCGTCTTCTCTAGAATCAGACTGTGGGACTTGTAGGAAAGTACCATCTTGCCTGGCATGTTACCCCCATACTACACTGTATGTATGTTGTT
This sequence comes from Pleurodeles waltl, assembly GCF_031143425.1. NCBI lineage: Eukaryota > Metazoa > Chordata > Amphibia > Caudata > Salamandridae > Pleurodeles > Pleurodeles waltl. The sequence goes on from NC_090439.1 coordinate 16,786,109, forward strand.
TTATCCTATGTGTCACTAGGACCCTGCCAGGCAGGGCCCCAGTGCTCATAAGTATGTGCCCTGTATGTGTTCCCTGTGTGATGCCTAACTGTCTCACTAAGGCTCTGCTAACCAGAACCACAGTGGTTATGCTCTCTCTGCTTTCCAAATTTGTCACTAACAGGTTAGTGACTAAATTTACCAATTCGCATTGGCATACTGGTACACTTATATAATCCCCTAGTATGTGGTACTGAGGTACCCAGGGCATTGGGGTTCCAGGAGATCCCTATGGGCTGCAGCATTTCTTTTGCCATCCATAGGGTGCTCTGACAAATCTTACTAAGGCCTGCCAGTGCAGCCTGTGTGAAATAAAGTCCACGTTATTTCACAGCCATTTACCACTGCACTTAAGTAACTTATAAGTCACCTATATGTCTAACCTTCACCTGGTGAAGGTTGGGTGCAAAGTTACTTAGTGTGTGGGCACCCTGCCACTATCCATGGTGCCCCCACATCGTTCAGGGCAAATTCCCCGGACTTTGTGAGTGCTGGGACACCATTACACGTGTGTACTATACATAGGTCACTACCTATGTATAGCGTCACAATGGTAACTCCGAACATGGCCATGTAACATATCTAAGATAATGGAATTGTCACCCCAATACCATTCTGGTATTGAGGTGACAATTCCATGATCCCCCGGGTCTCTAGCACAGTACCCGGGTACTGCCAAACTGCCTTTCCGGGGTCTCCACTGCAGCTGCTGCTGCTGCCAACCCCTCAGACAGGATTCTGCCCTCCTGGGGTCCAGGCAACCCTGGCCCAGGAAGGCAGAACAAAGGATTTCCTCTGAGAGAGGGTGTTACACCCTCTCCCTTTGGAACTAGGTGTGAAGGCTGGGGAGGAGTAGCCTCCCCCAGCCTCTGGAAATGCGTTGATGGGCACATATGATGCCCATCTCTGCATAAGCCAGTCTACACCGGTTCAGGGATCCCCCAGCCCTGCTTTGGCATGAAACTGGACAAAGGAAAGGGGAGTGACCACTCACCTGAACTGCACCTCCCAGACCTCTGCCATCTTGGAAACAGAGGTGTTGGGGGCACACTGGACTGCTCTGAGTGGCCAGTGCCAGCAGGTGACGTCAGAGGCTCCTTCTGATAAGCTCTTACCTCTCTTGGTAACCAATCCTCCTTCCTTGGTAGCCAAACCTCCTTTTCTAGCTATTTAGGGTCTCTGCTTTAGGGAATTCTTCAGATAACGAATGCAAGAGCTCACCAGAGTTCCTCTGCATCTCCCTCTTCACCTTCTACCAAAGGATCGACTGCTGACTGCTCAGAACGCCTGCAAAACCGCAACAAAGTAGCAAGATGACTACAAGCAACATTGTAGCGCCTAATCCTGCCGGTTTTCTCAACTGTTTCCAGATGGTGCATGCTCTGGGGGTAGCCTGCCTTCACCCTGCACCAGAAGCTCCGAAGAAATCTCCTGTGGGTCGACTGAATCTTACCCCAGCTAACGCAGGCACCAAAAGACTGCATCACTGGTCCTCTGGGTCCCCTCTCATCCTGATGAGCGTGGTCCCTGGAACTCAGCAATTCTGTCCAAGTGACTCCCACAGTCCAGTGACTCTTCAGTCCAAGTTTAGTGTAGGTAAGTCCTTGCCTCCCCACGCTAGACTGCATTGCTGGGTACCACGTGATTTGCAGCTGCTCTGGCTCCTGTGCACTCTTCCAGGATTTCCTTCGTGCACAGCCAAGCCTGGGTCCCCGGCACTCCTTCCTGCAGTGCAAAACCTTCTGCGTCATGGTGCTCCCTTTTGTGACTTCGCGTGGACTCTGGTTCACTTTCCTTTCAAGTGCCTGTTCAGGTACTTTTGCAGGTGCTGCCTGCTTCTGTGAAGGCTCGCTGAGTTGCTGGGCGCCCCCTCTGTCTCCTCCTCCAAGTGGCGACATCCTGGTCCCTCCTGGGCTACAGCAGCACCCAAAAACCTCTACCGCGACACTTACAGCTAGCAAGGCTGTTTGCAGTCTTTCTGCGTGGGAACACCTCTGCAAGCTTCATAGCGATGTGGGACATCTGTCTTCTAAAGGAGAAGTCCCTTGCTCTCTTCTTTCTTGCAGAACTCCAAGCTTCTTCCACCCGGTGGCAGCTTCCTTGCACCCTCAGCTGGCATTTCCTGGGCTCCTGCCCACTCTCGACACTGTCGCGACTATTGGACTTGGTCCCCTTGTCTTACAGGTACTCAGGTCCAGAAATCCACTGTTGTTGCATTGCTGGTGTTTGTTCTTCCTGCAGAATCCCCCTATCACGACTTCTGTGCTCTCTGGGGGCAGTAGGTGCACTTTACACCTACCTTTCAGGATCTTGGGGTGGGCTATTTTTCTAACACTCACTGTTTTCTTACAGTCCCAGCGACCCTCTACAGGCTCACATAGGTTTGGGGTCCATTTGTGGTTCGCATTCCACTTTTGGAGTATATAGTTTGTGTTGCCCCTATACCTATGTGCTCCTATTGCAATCTACTGTAATTCTACACTGTTTGCATTACTTTTCTTGCTATTACTTACCTAATTTTGGTTTGTGTACATATATCTTGTGTATATAACTTATCCTCATACTGAGGGTACTCACTGAGATACTTTTGGCATATTGTCATAAAAATAAAGTACCTTTATTTTTAGTAACTCTGTGTATTGTGTTTTCTTATGATATTGTGCATATGACACCAGTGGTATAGCAGGAGCTTTACATGTCTCCTAGTTCAGCCTAAGCTGCTTTGCCATAGCTACCTTCTATCATTCTAAGCTGCTAGAAACACCTCTTCTCCACTAATAAGTGATAACTGGACCTGGCACAAAGTGTAAGTACCTCTGGTACCCACTATAAGTCAGTTCAGCCTCCTACATTGGTTGTGCAGCGGTGGGATAAGTACTTGCAATTACTTACCACTTTGTCATTGTGTACTTTTCATAAGAGAATAATATACAAAACAGTTCATTGTATGTACACCTAACCAAAAAGTTTTGCTTTCCTCCTCTTAAACGTTTTACAAAGTTCTGAAAAGTTTTCCAAAACTTCTAAAAGTTTTCTAAAAGTTAGAAAATGTTTTTTCTCTGTTCTTTAAAAAGCTCTGAAACTTGTTCTTCCTTTTCAGTATTTCTAAACCTTTTACTATCATGTCTGTAGAACATTCTACTCTTAAAATGGTCAATACTACTTATGACAATTTGAATTACAAGAGCCTAAGGAGTCTCTGCTTAGATATAGGTTTAGTGATAGGAAAGAACCCTACAAAAGAGTTTCTATTTAACATGCTTATTGTGAATGATGTGTCCCAAGCAGGCACATCAAATTAGAGGTTAATAGAAGGTTCCCATTCTGACTCAGGAGATCTCCTTGAGGGAGGTGGGGAGGATTCTGAACTGGATCTGCCCCCTAGCTGGACACCCAGTAATGTTGGTAGTAATGGAGGTTCCCATCACAGTAGGGAAGTCTTTATTCCTAGAGGCCAAGTTGCTAGGGTCCAGTCAGTTAGGGACAGACCCCCCCCCCCCTGTTGTTTCCAATTTGTCTTCTGTGTCCAAGCATTCCCAACCCACCCACCCTGAGGATAACTTGTTAGAAAGGGAACTCAAAAAGTTGAGGGTTGAAGAGACCAGACTGAAGCTTAAACAGCAACAGCTGGCCTTAGATAGGGAATCCCTAGACCTGGAGAAGGAAAGACAGAGATTGGGGTTTGGACCCCATGGTGGCAGCAGCAGTATTCCTGATAGTAATCCTGTTAGAGAGCATGATTCCAGGAATCAGCACAAGATAGTACGCCTTTACAAGAAGGGGGATGACATCAACAAGTGGTTTGCTGCACTTGAGAGGGCCTGTATGGTACAGGGGGTCCCTCAAAGGCAGTGGGCTGCTATATTATGGCTATCTTTCACTGGAAAGGGTAGGGATATGCTCCTTACTGTTGGAGAAAGTGATGTTGACAATTTTGCAGTTTTGAAGGATGCTCTCTTGGATGGATTTGGCTTAACCACTGAACAATACAAGATTAAGTTCAGAGACACCAGAAAAGAGTCCTCACAAGACTGGACAGACTTTGTTGACTGTTCAGTGAAGGCCTTGGAGGGGTGGTTACATGGCAGTAGAGTTTCTGACTACGAAAGCCTGTATAATCTTATTCTGAGAGAGCATATTCTGAATAACTGTGTGTCTGACTTGTTACACAAATATCTAGTGGACTCAGATCTGACCTTTCCCCAAGAATTGGGAAAGAAGGCAGACAAATGGGTCAGAACAAGAGTGAACAGAAAGGTTCATACAAGAGGTGACAAGGATGACAAGAAGAAGGATGGTAAGTCTTCTGACAAGGGTGGGGACAAAAGTAAAACTGAGTCTTCATCAGGCCCACAAAGATCCTCTGGTAGGGGTGGTGGGTACAAATCCTCTTCTAATAATCAACCTAAAAAGCCTTGGTGTTATTTGTGTAAAGTCAAAGGCCATTGGACAACTGATGCCAGTTGTCCAAAGAAAAACTACAAACCTCCCACTACCACAACCCCTGCTGCAAATTCTAGTGCCCCTAGTAATAGCAGTGGTGGTGGGAGCAAACCTAAAAATAGCCAATCCAAGGGAGTAACTGGGCTCACTATTGGTAATGTAGTTGGGGTTCGTCTTGTTAGGGAGTCCACAGAGGCTGTGTTAGTCTCTGAAGGTGCCATTGATTTGGCCACCTTAGTTGCTTGTCTCCTTAATACGGATAAGTACAAGCAACTCCCCGTAATAAATGGTGTTGAGGCCTAGAGGGACACAGGTGCCAGTGTTACCATGGTGATAGAGAAACTGGTCCACCCTGAACAACACCTACTTGGTCAGCAGTACCAAGTGAGAGGCGCTCATAACAACACTCTTAGCCACCCCATGGCTGTTGTGAATCTCAACTGGGGGAGGTTGCTGGTCCAAAGAAAGTTGTGGTTGCTTCAGATTTACCTGTAGACTGTCTACTAGGAAATGATTTAGAGACATCAGCTTGGGCAGATGTGGAGTTGGAGGCTCATGCAGCAATGCTGGGCATCCCTGTGCATATTTTTGCTTTGACAAGGGCTCAGGTCAAAAAGCAAAAAAGACAGGGTAACTTGGATCCTGGAACAATGGACCAAGTTCTCCCTAAAGCTAGTGGTAGCAAGGGTAAATCCCTACCCACTATCCCTCCCTCTACAGATGATTCTCCTTCTGAGGAAGAATAATTTCCGCCCTGTGCAGAACCTTCACCAGATGAGCTGGCAGCAGACACTGCTGAGCTTTTGGGTGGAAGGGGGCCTGCCAGGGAAGAGCTGGGTGTGGCACAGCAAGCCTGTCCCACATTAGAGGGTCTCAGACAGCAAGCTGTCAATCAGCAAAATGGGGATTTCAGTGACTCACATAGAGTTTACTGGGAGGACAACCTCTTGTACACTGAGGCAAGGGACCCAAAACCTGGAGCAGCGAGGAGATTGGTCATTCCCCTGCAGTATAGAGAGTTCCTCCTAACTCCTGCACATGACATTCCTTTGGCTGGGCATTTGGGCCAGATCAAAACATGGGAAAGGCGTGTCCCCCTGTTTCACTGGCCTAGGATGTCAGAGGACACTAAAGATTTTTGCAAGTCTTGTGTGACCTGCCAAGCCAGTGGCAAGACTGGTGGCACTCCAAAGGCTCCCCTTATTCCACTGCCTGTGGTTGGGGTGCCCTTTGAAAGGGTAGGGGTTGACATAGTTGCCCCCCTTGACCCTCCTACTGCTTCAGGCAATATGCTTATTTTGGTGGTTGTGGACCATGCCACAAGATATCCTGAAGCAATTCCTCTAAGAACCACTACAGCTTCCGCAGTGGCAAAAGCCCTCCTGGGAATCTTTTCCAGGGTGGGATTCCCTAAAGAGGTTGTATCAGACAGGGGTAGCAACTTCATGTCTGCATACTTGAAAGCAATGTGGAAGGAATGTGGTGTAACTTACAAATTCACCACTCCTTATCATCCACAGACTAATGGACTGGTAGAGAGGTTTAATAAAACTCTCAAAGGTATGATAATGGGACTCCCTGAAAAACTCAGGAGGAGATGGGATGTCCTGTTACCTTGCCTCCTTTTTGCTTACAGGGAGGTACCCCAGAAAGGAGTGGGCTTCAGCCCCTTTGAACTCCTCTTTGGACACCCTGTAAGAGGTCCACTAACACTTGTGAAGGAGAGTTGGGAACAACCTTTAAAAGCTCCCAAACAGGACATAGTGGACTATGTACTTGGCCTAAGATCCAGAATGGCTGAGTACATGAAAAAGGCCAGTGAAAACCTTCAGGTCAGCCAAGAGCTCCAGAAGCAATGGCATGACCAGAAGGCTGTTCTGATTCAGTACCAACCGGGACAGAAGGTGTGGGTATTGGAGCCTGTGGCCCCAAGAGCACTACAGGACAAATGGAGTGGACCCCATCTCATTGTTGAAAAGAAGGGTGAGGTTACCTAACTGGTAGACCTGGGAACTGCCAGGAGTCCCCTTAGGGTGATTCATGTCAACCGCATAAAACCCTACTATGACAGGGCTGATCTCACCCTGCTCATGGCAACAGATGAGGGACAGGAAGAAGAGAGTGACCTTCTCCCTGATCTCTTTTCCACCACTGAATCTGATGCTTTAGTAGAGGGAGTAGTTTTGGCAGATTGTCTGACTGCAGAACAGAAAGACAACTGCATAAATCTCCTTGGACAGTTTTCTGACCTCTTTTCAATTGTGCCAGGAACAACTTCCTGGTGTGAACACACAATTGATACTGGAGACAGCTTGCCTGTCTAAAGTAAAATCTATAGGCAGCCTGACCATGTCAGGGACTGCATAAAACACGAGGTGCTGAAAATGCTTGATCTAGGAGTGGTTGAACCTTCTGAAAGCCCATGGGCGAGTCCTGTGGTGCTAGTACCAAAGCCTCACTCAAAAGATGGAAAAATGGAGATGAGGTTTTGTGTAGACTACAGAGGTCTCAATCAGGTAACAAAAATGGATGCTCACCCTATACCCAGGGCAGATGAGCTCATTGATACACTGGCATCTGCCAAGTGTCTAAGCACCTTTGATTTGACTGCACGGTATTGGCAGATCAAATTGGCTGAGGGTGCTAAACCTAAGACTGCATTTTCAACTATAGGAGAGCACTACCAATTTACAGTGATGCCCTTTGGTTTGAAAAATGCACCTGCCACTTTTCAGAGGTTGGTGAACACAGTCCTGCAAGGTTTGGAGGCTTTTAGGCCCATATTTATACTTTTTGACGCAAAACTGCGCCAACGCAGTTTTGCGTCAAAAAAATTAGCGCCGGCTAACGCCATTCTGAAGCACCATGCGGGTGCCGTATTTATTGAATGACGTTAGCCGGCGTTAGCCGCCGGCGCTGTCTGGTGTGCGTTAAAAAAAACGACGTACACCAGGCAGCACCGGCGTAGGGGGAAAATGGCGTATGGGCGTCCAGAAATGGTGCAAGTCAGGCTGAGGCAAAAAAATCGCCTCAACCCGATTTGCGCCATTTTTTTACGACGCCCATCCCCCATTGAAATGACTCCTGTCTTAGCAAAGACAGGAGTCATGCCCCCTTGCCCAATGGCCATGCCCAGGGGACTTCTGTCCCCTGGGCATTGTCATTGGGCATAGTGGCATGTAGGGGGGCACAAATCAGGCCCCCCTATGCCACAAAAAAAATAAAAAAAAATACTTACCTGGACTTGCCTTAATGTCCCTGGGGTGGGTCCCTCCAGCCTTGGGTGTCCTCCTGGGGTGGGCAAGGGTGGCAGGGGGTGTCCCTGGGGGCAGGGGAGGGCACCTCTGGGCTCATTCTGAGCCCACAGGTCCCTTAACGCCTGCCCTGACCCAGGCTCTAAAATCCGGCGCTAATGCAGGTTTTTTAGACCCGCCCACTCCCGGGCGTCATTTTTGCCCGGGAGTATAAATCCCACGCAATAGCATCGGAGTCATTTTTTAAGACGGGAACGCCTACCTTGCATATCATTAACGCAAGGAAGGTGTTCACGCAAAAAAATGACGCTAACTCCATGAACTTTGGCGCTAGACGCGTCTAACGCCAAAGTATAAATATGGAGTTAGTTTTGCGTCAAATTTGCGTCGAAAAAAACGACGCAAATTCGGCGCAAACGGAGTATAAATATGCCTCTTAGTGTAGCATATCTAGATGATATAGCTGTCTTTAGCTCCACCTGGGATGAGCACCTGGTCCACCTTTGGAAAGTTTTGGAGGCCCTGCAAAAGGCAGACCTCACTATCAAGGCCTCAAAGTGCCAGATAGGGCAGGGAAATGTGGTTTATCTGGGACACCTGGTAGGTGGAGAACAGATTGCACCACTTCAGGGGAATATCCAGACAATCATGGATTGGGTTCCCCCTACAACTCAGACCCAGGTGAGAGCCTTCCTAGGCCTCACTGGGTATTACAGGAGATTCATTAAAAACTATGGCTCCATAGCAGCCCCACTTAATGATCTCACTAGTAAAAAGATGCCTAAAAAGGTATTGTGGACAGCTAGCTGTCAGAAATCTTTTGAGGAGCTCAAACAGGCCATGTGCTCTGCACCTGTCCTAAAAAGCCCATGTTACTCCACGAAATTCATTGTTCAAACTGATGCATCTGAATTAGGGGTAGGGGCAGTCTTATCACAACTGAATTCTGAGGGCCAGGATCAACCAGTTGCTTTTATCAGCAGAAGATTGACGCCTAGAGAAAAGCGTTGGTCTGCCATTGAGAGGGAGGTCTTTGCTGTGGTCTGGGCACTGAAAAAGTTGGGGCCATACCTGTTTGGCACTCACTTTATTGTTCAGACAGACCACAAACCTCTACTTTGGCCAAAACAAATGAAAGGTGAAAATCCTAAATTGTTGAGGTGGTCCATATCTCTACAGGGAATGGACTATACAGTGGAACATAGACCTGGGAGTACCCACTCCAATGCAGATGGGCCCTCCAGATATTTCCACTTAGACAATGAAGACTCATCAGGTCATGGCTAGTCTTATTGTCCTTTGTTTGGGGGGGGGGGGTTGCGTAGGAAAGTACCATCTTGCCTGGCATGTTACCCCCATATTTCACTGTATATATGTTGTTTTAGCCTATGTGTCACTGGGACCCTGCCAGGCAGGGCTCCAGTGCTCATAAGTATGTGCCCTGTATGTGTTCCCTGTGTGATGCCTAACTGTCTCACTGAGGCTCTGCTAACCAGAACCTCAGTGGATATGCTCTCTCTGCTTTCCAAATTTGTCACTAACAGGCTAGTGACTAAATTTACCAATTCACATTGGCATACTGGTACACCCATATAATTCCCTAGTATGTGGTACTGAGGTACCCAGGGTATTGGGGTGCCAGGAGATCCCTGTGGGCTGCAGCATTTCTTTTGCCACCCATAGGGAGCTCTGACAAATCTTACACAGGCCTGCCAGTGCAGCCTGCGTGAAATAACGTCCACATTATTTCACAGCCTTTACCACTGCACTTAAGTAACTTATAAGTCACCTATATGTCTAACCTTCACCTGGTGAAGGTTGGGTGCAAAGTTACTTAGTGTGTGGGCACCCTGGCACTAGCCAAGGTGCCCCCACATTGTTCAGGACAAATTCCCCAGACTTTGTGAGTGCGGGGACACCATTACACGCGTGCACTATACATAGGTCACTACCTATGTATAGAGTCACAATGGTAACTCCGAACATGGCCATGTAACATGTCTAAGATCATGGAATTGTCACCCCAATACCATTCTGGTATTGGGGGTACAATTCCATGATCCCCCGGGTCTCTAGCACAGTACCCGGGTACTGCCAAACTGCCTTTCCGGGGTCTCCACTGCAGCTGCTGCTGCAGCCAACCCCTCAGACAGTTTTCTGCCCTCCTGGGGTCCAGGCAGCCCTGGCCCAGGAAAGGCAGAACAAAGGATTTCCTTTGAGAGAGGGTGTTACACCCTCTCCCTTGGGAAATAGGAGTGAAGGCTGGGGAGGAGTAGCCTCCCCCAGCCTCTAGAAGTGCCCATCTCTTCATAATCCAGTCTACACCGGTTCAGGGATCCCCCAGCCCTGCTCTGGCGCAAAACTGGACAAAGGAAAGGGGAGTGACCACTCCCCTGACCTGCACCTCCCAGGGGAGGTGCCCAGAGCTCCTCCAGTGTGTCCCAGACCTCTGCCATCTTGGAAACAGAGGTGTTGGCGGCACACTGGACTGCTCTGAGTGGCCTGTGCCAGCAGGTGACGTCAGAGGCTCCTTCTGATAGGCTCTTACCTCTCTTGGTAGCCAATCATCCTTCCTTGGTAGCCAAACCTCCTTTTCTGGCTATTTAGGGTCTCTGCTTTGGGGAAATTTTCAGATAACGAATGCAAGAGCTCACCAGAGTTCCTCTGCATCTCCCTCTTTACCTTCTACCAAAGGATCGACCACTGACTGCTCAGGATGCCTGCAAAATCGCAACAAAGTAGCAAGATGACTACCAGCAACATTGTAGCGCCTAATCGTGCCGGCTTTCTCGACTGTTTCCACGTGGTGCATGCTCTGGGGGTAGCCTGCCTTCACCCTGCACCAGAAGCTCCGAAGAAATCTCCTGTGGGTCGACGGAATCTTCCCCCTGCTAACGCAGGCACCAAAAGACTGCATCACTGGTCCTCTGGGTCCCCTCTCATCCTGACGAGCATGGTCCCTGGAACTCAGCAGCTCTGTCCAAGTGATTCCCACAGTCCAGTGACTCTTCAGTCCAAGTTTGGTGGAGGTAAGTCCTTGCCTCACCATGCTAGACTGCATTGTTGGGTACCGCGTGATTTGCAGCTGCTCCGGCTCCTGTGCACTCTTCCAGGATTTCCTTTGTGCACAGCCAAGCCAGGGTCCCCAACACTCCTTCCTGCAGTGCACAACCTCCTAAGTTGTCCTCCGGCGTCGTGGGACTCCTTTTTGTGACTTCGCGTGGACTCTGGTTCACTTTCCTTCCAAGTGCCTGTTGAGGTACTTTTGCAGGAGCTGCCTGCTTCTGTGAGGGCTCCCTGAGTTGCTGTACACCCCCTCTGTCTCTTATTCCAAGTGGCGACATCCTGGTCCCTTCAGGGCCACAGCAGCACCCAAAAACCTCTACCGCAACTCTTATAGCTAGCAAGGCTTGTTTGCGGTCTTTCTGCGTGGCAACACCTCTGCAAGCTTCATCGTAACGTGGGACATCTGTCTTCCAAAAGAGAAGTCCCTAGCTCTCTTCTTTCTTGCAGAACTCCAAGCTTCTTCCATCCAGTGGCAGTTTCCTTGCACCCTCAGCTGGCATTTCCTGGGCTCCTGCCCACTCTCAACACTGTTGTGACTATTGCACTTGGTCCCCTTATCTTACAGGTACTCAGGTCCAGAATTCCACTGTTGTTGCATTGCTGGTGTTTGTTCTTCCTGCAGAATCCCCCTATCACGACTTCTGAGCTCTCTGGGGGCAGTAGGTGCAGTTTACACCTACCTTTCAGGGTCTTGGGGTGGGCTATTTTTCTCACCTTCACTGTTTTCTTACAGTCCCAGCGACCCTCTACAAGCTCACATAGGTTTGGGGTCCATTTGTGGTTCGCATTCCACTTTTGGAGTATATGGTTTGTGTTGCCCCTATACCTATGTGCTCCTATTGCAATCTACTGTAATTCTACACTGTTTGCATTACTTTTCTTGCTATTACTTACCTAATTTTGGTTTGTGTACATATATCTTGTGTATATAACTTATCCTCATACTGAGGGTACTCACTGAGATACTTTTGACATATTGTTATAAAAATAAAGTACCTTTATTTTTAGTAACTCTGTGTATTGTGTTTTCGTATGATATTGTGCATATGACACCAGTGGTATAGTAGGAGCTTTACAAGTCTCCTAGTTCAGCCTAAGCTGCTTTGCCATAACTACCTTCTATCAGTCTAAGCTGCTAGAAACACCTCTTCTACACTAATAAGGGATAACTGGACCTGGCACAAGGTGTAAGTACCTCTGGTACCCACTACAAGCCAGGCCAGCCTCCTACAGGACTCATTTTAATAATGAGGCCCTGAGATTGTTGTGTGCACCATTGCAAGTGTAACAAAGACTACATTGTAGCTATAGACCTGATGCTTTGGGTCTTGTCAAACAAGTTAATGGGTCACTGATATACAGATTGGCAAAAGTGTGTTTTGCGACAGCCTTGAAATTTCCTGATGCTTTGCCTCTTGTGTTGATGAGTCATCACAGTGTACCTGATTAGAAGAGGGGACTGTCACCCCATGAGATAATCATGGGCAGAACTATGAGATTGTCAGCTATACCTACGAATGCACTTGTGAATATTACAGATGATATAATCCTTGATTACTGCAGAGAGCTAGCTAACATGGTACGTTCTGTGCCTCATCAGGTTGGAGCAGCCACAACCCCTCCACATCAGGAGCAGTGCCATGACCTCAGGCCCGGCAAATGGGTCCTGGTGAAGAAACATGTAGGAAAGATGCATTTGGAGCCTCGTTGTTGTGGGCCATATCAAGTGACCTTAGTGTCAACGACAGCTGTTGAGTGTCCCCTTGATGTGACAGCACCTGTTCCAGAAGTACCGGTGGTAATAGAGAGACAACGGGAGAAGGTTTGTCAAGCTGGTGGGGATCAAACAGAGCCTGAAACGGCACATGTGCGATCTGAGGTGGAGCTGGACAAAAGAATCTCAGTGTGTAGTGGTGAATTAGTCTAATTTAGATTCCATCCCTGACGAAGGACCTAGTGTGTGAGAAAGCAAGTGGAAGCTGGAGACCATTGGCACAGAAGACAAGAAAAAGAAAGCTGAACTCTCCTAAAAAGCATGTGCCTCAAACATTCCAGAGGACATTGAAACTGTGATCTAACTGAAAGTGCAAACAAAGAATTGTCACTGAGGATTTTCAAAAGAACTATAGTGCCCTGTCAGAGGCACTCTTCACCTGAATGGACATACTTTGCTGCAGATGATGGAGAGAGAAAATTTTGGGATAACGCTGCAGATCCAACTGAACCTCCTTGAAGTTAATATTGTGCTTGAGATCTACTTTGAGTTTTCTGTGCTGTTGAATGGACTGAGACATTTCATACTTGAATGTGATGAATAGTGATTTTGAACTGTGCCTTATTTGGAAACTTTGTGCTGATTTTGTTAGGGAATTAAGAAAAGTACTAAGGCCTGAGTCTGCAGAAGAGAACATTGTCCTTTAGAAGAATACCGAGTAGGGCTAAGGAAGACTCACAAAACCCTGCTAAATAAATCTGTTGCCATTTGTCACTTGGAGTTTGTTTAGCTGCTTTGCACAGATGGCACTCGACAGAGGATACTCTGCTGCTGCTGCATTCCACCATAAAGATAGGATTTTAGAAAAGTCATGGAAACTAACAAAACCCACAGATGCAAATACATTTTAGGAGCATTCATTTATTCATTATAGGTTTTTACGATTTTTTTTAAAATCATAAAACCACAACATAAAAACAATACGTAAAATCATATACTGCTAAAATGAGGAGTGACTCCTGTTCTACTTAAAAAGTGCAGACTTTCTATGTCTGACAATGTCCCACAGAATGTGGACCTAACCTTACAAATGTATATAGTCTGCAAAGATTGTAAGAAAATAAAAGCTGGATGGCACTTGGCCAATTTCATAGCTTTCAACAACAGCAATAGATGCCTCTTTCTTTGTGAGATATACAAGTTACAAAAGAGAATTACATGAAATGTATTTTGAAAGGACACATTATCACACGGACATCTATCCAAGGGTTTCGACCAATCGTTCATAGTTGGGAAGCTAACCAAGTGATGAAAGATGTCCAATCTAAACCTGGTAAGTACAAATCTATGCTGATCATTACTTACATCAGTGAGATACCCTTGCATGCTGACTGAGTTTAAAATCATCTGATGTTTTACCACACTTGGTTTAAGCAGCTCAACAGATAACCTCATCTCTTCCAGGTTGTTCAAACATTCCTGCTTCATGGATTTCCTTGAGACTGACTTTAACATTTCAGGTCTGAGGAAGTAATCTTTGTGCCCTAAATCAGTCAGGAAGTTCTTTACATATTGTAACCACTGTACTCTTCCGACTTAAGTGGAGCTAACGCAATCAACAATAATGGGCTGATTCAGTTTGGTATACTCAGAGGACCAAATCTTATGCCACAACAAAATCGGCTGAATCTTAACTAAGCTTGAGATAAAAGAAACCCCTAACTCAGCGTGGCAAATGAAGGAAGAACTTCCCAATAAAAGAAAAAGGAAGTATTTCAGAAAAGCATTTTCGGCAGTCTGCAAAAGTTCGCAGCCTGCATGGCCCCACAGGCCTGCTCTATACAGGGCAGCAGACATGTATTTAGCTCTGTATACTGCCAGTAGTATCCTAGGGTTTTTATGACAAGCTTACTTGCAAAACCACGCAATGCCAAGATGGCTCTCTTGAAATGTAGCCCCGTTGTCTTAATGGGCGTTGACTAAAAGCCATCACTATCAAACATGCCTCTAGGTATGAAAGTGACTTCACATAGTCAATTTTGGTTCCATTTGTCGTAAGACTATGAGAATTTGGTAGCGCCTTTCCACACCTCATTGCAAGAGTCTTGCTCTGATTAACTAATAATCCTAGCTCCTCCACATAAGAGGCAAAATGCGTTGATAACTGCTGGAGTGCTAAAGGTGTACTTGAAGCACAGCATCATCCGAATAAAGCAGAGAGGGGATAGGACGATGCCCTATTTGGGGGAGATTTTTACAATCAGCACTTAACGTGCTGCCCAGGCTCTTAATGTATAAGGAGAAAAGAAAGTGAGCCTAAACAAACCCTTTCCTTACCCTCCTCTCTATTCTGAATGACTGGGTACACTCACCCTACAATCCATACCGGACTCTGGCCCTATTTACCTCATACATTTGCCTGATGAAATCTATAATCGTTGGATCCACCCCAAGGTTCTTCATTATAATCCACAATTTACTGTAGATTATGCAGTCAAACGCAGCTGACAGATCAACAAAGGCCAAATATAATATCCCTTGTTTGATGGTACAATATTTCTCAACCAGTATCTTAAGGTTAAGACTCTGCTCAATAGTCCCCACCCCTTCGTGAAACCCATACGGTAGGTCAGATAGCATGTTATTCTCCTGGGCCCAATCCTGCAATCTTTCCAGTATGATGTTTCCCTCCACTTTCACCACAGAATCTAATAAGGAGATTGGCCTGTAGCAAGTTGGACTATGCCTATCACCCCTTTTTGAAGATTGGCACTATTTGGGCTTCCGACCAAGACTCCAATAGGCTTGTTTTACAGCAGGCATTTAACACTTGAGTAAGCAGAGGTCCCCAAAGGCTGGTGTCAGCTTTTAATAAATCTATAGGGATAAAGTCAGGGCCCGGTGCCTTCCCACCCTTGCTCGCATTTACAGCCATGACAGCTTCCTCTCAAGTGAAATCCAGGTTAATTGGAAGATTAACAAAGGCAAGGGAGCCACTGCTATAAGAACCACCGTCATCTAAACTTAGTTGGTCCGGGGGACAAGAATAGATGGCTGTAAAATGTGAGATCCAAACAGCGTCACTAATTGCACTTTCCAGGCTTGGGCCGTCATCAGGCCTAAGATAAGGTGAATTAATTACACGCCAGAAGGAGGCTGAATTTTTACTAAGGCTGGTTTCTTGAAGGTTATCCTACAGTTTTTCTTTCAGTCCTAGTTTCCTCTGCCTTAGAAGATAATTATAGTTTTTCCTGGCAGTCTGGATCTCATGAATGCTATATGGGCTATTATGAAGTGCTTTTCTCAAGGTATTATGAGCCTTAGTACATGCTCAAGCAAACTAACTCTGTTTATCCCCCTGCTGGAAACCCACAGACCCTCCTTAATGCCCCTAGAAATACTCTGGAAACTAGCTATGATCTCCTCAGGACTAGAGTCCAGATCCAGACATTGCTCAAAATGCTGTTTCTTGTGGCAGATAAGCTTTTTGAAAAACTCTAGGGAATCAATCTTTGACCATCTCAAAGTGAATCCATTTTGCCTTGAACTTTCCACATCGTCCACTATACAGGGATTTGGCTGTGCCACATGTGGTAACCCATCTTTGGACAAAAGATCAAATTCAATGCTTAGAGGGATAATGGTTGCTATACGCAATAGAGTGGGTAATAACATTTACGACCCTAGCGGCATGTCTACTTGTTATTACTATATAGTCTATTACCAAATTTGTCCCTAGTCCATTAAATGTATAAGTAAATGGGGCTGACAGGGAACAAATTTCATTGCAAAAAGCCAAATCAGTATTAAAAAGTAACTCATTTGATCGGTCACCATATGGGGAATGTATAAAGTGTGAAGGCCCATCAAAACCCTATCACTTAAACAACAATTCTTAGCAGCATCCTTAGTACATAGTTCTACATTAAAATCTCCACCCCACAGGATTGTTACATCCTTATTGCTATAATTTCTGATAGCTGTGAGAGCCTTTTTTAGTTGTCTCAGAACTGAGTTAACCTTCGTCTTTGGAATGTTGTTATAAAAATTAACCAATGCCAGCACGCATGTAGCTGAAAATACCATGGTCATGAGTTGGTAAATGGCAGTTGGGATACTACTGTTATACTAGAAACATTCACAGTATTCGATATGTAAGTGCAAATTCCCCCCTTCACTCTCCCCAAGTTTGATGGCACCACGGGGTGTGAAACGTTTGGTAGCCATTTAAGTGGATTGGAGTTACTACCCAAAATCAAAACCATTTACAAATTCACCCCAATCAGCTATTGCCAATTTAGTCAATAATCCTGCCACATTCCAAAATGCTACCATCATCATGCCTGTTCCAACTGTCGTTCTAGTAGCAGGAAGACCTTCCAGGCAGGTATGGCTTAGCCCTAACTCTTCATCTTGCAAACTGCACAGTGGATCTAGGAAGCCCCTATCACCAAGGCTAATGGATGTCATCTGATGGACTGAAAGGGGACAGCACCCTAACCTCTGACGGAGTAAATGTGCTTACATCCAGTCAATCTACACCTTCTAAACCTTCAAGATAGGAGAAGCGGTTGCTAGCTGTAAGCAGAGGGAAGCCTACATCCAATCGACTAGAACAAATAGAACCATCCCATTTGCTAAATGGCTGACGCAAATAACCCAGTGGGGGGATGCTCATACCTGATCTAGAGGAACAGATAGGGGCTTCCCAAACTCCATTAGATTGATAGAAGAATTCAACGGGCAGTACCGCTATGCAGTTTGGCTTCACCTCCCACATGCCCACTCTGTTTAATATGGTCTCCACCAGGCACGACGATTTAAAAACCATTATTACACAATCCCCTTTTAGCTTTTTGTGTCCTCTCCTAACCCATTTAACCCTCCTGACCATTTTGAGATCCTCAAACAGTTCACAAGAGACACCCCCTTTCTCCCCTAACCAATGTGCAGCTTTGTTCCTCAGCGATATCCAATTTTCTTTAGCCTCGACTGCTGGTGGAAGGATTGGCACATTAGCCAGCAAAACAGTATAAGATGACGCAGAAAGTGGTAAACTCTGGGTATGGGGTAACTATTCCTGAATAAACAGCTGTGGCTTTGCCTCTATTAGGCTTACCTTCTGGTGCAGCAATGCTGTAATCCAAGGTCGTGCAACCTGAGCTCATAGGAGTCGTCTGAACAAAATGATTACTCGCTGACTGATTACCACATGGACCAAATCCCTCCTTCTGCTGTACAGCTCCTCCTGTCAACTGTCTAAGCCTGTCTGCTACATCATTATCTGCTTCCAGGAGCGGAGGGGATGCATTAAGGGGTTTTACTGCTCTTGCTGATAGGGCTGATTGTAGGAGTTCTGTACAGGTGGAAATCATGCATTCCACCTGAGCCACTCTATTCAATAAGGATGTCAATGATAGTTTAACAAAAGCTTCCAGTGATTTCATAGTATTTAGTAACACCTTACACTCCTTTACTGATGCGTTAGCCATGCTTTTTCTAGTGGCAGGTTTTGTCATGCCTTGTTTAATAGGTGTATTGTAATCTTGCTTCCCAGTCTTAGTTGCCCCTAACACGGTTTATTGGCGTTTGTGTATGGGACCAGGTATTCTTATACATTTTAGCAGGGGTTCGTGGTCTATGCCCATTTAAAATAATGGGATTAATATCCTTGTCCCTGTCCCTGCTATCCAAATTATCCCTACCTATTAGAGCTACACTAGAGGTAACAGGTACAGAGTGGGTGGGTTCTAACACTTCCTCATTACAAGTGGATATAGAGTCTTCAACAGAGGTAATATGATTCTCTATTGCTCTCATTGCTCCTGTTATGTAATTTAGTAAGGAGGAACACGCACCCCTAATCTTGTGCCTTCCCACCCCACGCTGAGTGTTTTCTTTTCCCCATCATCAGATTCTCACTCTCATTCACTGTTCACTTTCCAACGTTTATCCTTCCTCCCCTGGCATGTCTCCACTAATTATACTCTAGATCACCAAAGGGACAAGTTAGAAAGCCAAAGGTGGTGGCCGTGACCTGCCGCCTCCTAGCGCTGACAAGAGCAGAACGGGCCTGCCCCTGGCCCGGACTTCCCTGCGCACGTCCCGTGATGTGGGACAAAGAGACGTACTTTAAGTGGCGAGATACTGCCACAGGTGAGCGCCATGCTCTGGCTGCCTCCTGGGATCCGCGGATGCTAGTAAATGTAGTTCCCCAATGTCTGCAAGGAACAAGCTGCCTGCGCTGCAGGACGAAGAGGCACACTTTAAGGCACAAGCTACTGCCACAGGTGAGCGCGGTGCTTGGGCCTCTGCACTTAGATGATTTTAGAGGAGATTATTCTGCAAATGTATCTTTTAGACTGCTTTATGAGTACATAGACACTATGGATGCAGGAAATTGCTATGTTTGCAACCAATTACTTGCTTCAGTTTCAGAAGGCATCACTTAGTACATTCCTTTGACATATGGCGTCTCTTAAAGTCATTTGTTAAATATATGTTAGTTTCAATATTATTTTTTGGAATTATGATTTAGTTCTTTTAGAAGTTCCTTTTAAAAAACATTTGAATAAAAGTCCTTATTTTAAAGGTGCAGAAATATCAGACAAATATTTTGTAACTCTGAAGCCACTAGAGACTGCATATGCACACAGACATAATTTGACTTGTTCAATGACAGATGTAGAAAATACATTTTTGAATCTATCAAAGGCAGAAGGATAGATTTTGAATCTAAATCTGAACAGATAAAGACGTTGAAGAAGCAACACAGGTGGAATATAGAAGAAAATGAACATCAAGTGAAGGGAAATCGGCCAGAATTATCTCTGGATTGAGAGCATAAGGGAAAGTTGTGCATACACATTGAGCAGAGTTATTTGGATACGTTATTTATAGAGACAAATGAATACAAACACACCTTTTATGCTAGAGGAAAGAGCAAATTCTTTTTTAGAAGGAAAGGATTCTGTGATTCATGGAGTACACTTGGAGTATACTTTATTTGTGGACAGTATGCCTATTTCAAACTACCCATAGGATGACATAGTACAGGTTATTTTGGTATTGTCTTCCCAAACATTTCCCATGTGGAACATTTCAATTTTCCTGTATGGGAAATTAAGCCTAGAACTAGACGAGCTGTTAGTGCTGGAGAAGTGGTAGGAGATATTTCTGGTGCATTGATCCCAGGGTGATTCTGAATTATTAGAAAGCTGTCTAGGATAGTGGATAAACTGGCAACTAGTATAGCAAACTCCTCATTGCTTGTGAACACTGAAATGATAGCGAAAAGATCCATGGTTTTGCAAAACAGAATTGTGTTCGACCTATTTAAAAAAGAAGGCAGAGTCTGCCAGATGCTAAAAGTTCAGCAATGCTGTACTTACATCCCAGACAAAAGTATGGATCTGTAAAGTATATTTACAACAAATCTGACTTGATGAAGTATTTGAAAGAGTTGGAAGCAACAGGTGCATGGGAGTCTATTGGAGATGGATTTGCTGCGGTAGGCTGATGGTTTAGAAACTTAGGGAGTGGAGTGGTTTAGCTCTGAAACCATTGTTGGTTATTGCCAGATTTCAAAATCTATCAGAGGATGAAAGTTGAACAGGCAAGGAAGAGAAAGAGAGCTGATGTTGAACTGGAAGAGAAACAGTATACGTGTTATGATGACATGAAGCATCTGGAGCAGTCTAGATGGAAACTGATCAAAACCCGTAGGTTTTAGTCGGTCTCATTAGAAGGTTTTATCCTGATTGTGATGACTTAATTCATCTTCAGAGTGGGGATTGGTAACGTATAATTTTGGTTGCACCATCATGTGTCACAGGAGTGACATAATGACATAAGAATATGATCAACATGTATTTTGTGCTTTAATGTTACTAATTTAAAGTGAAGTATCGAAAATGCATTCACAGTGGAAGATTAGTAATTCATGTATATAACATATATATATATTTCATATAATATATATGTATGTGTGTGTGTGTTCTAATGTTGATATTAACATGCTGGACTGTAATACTTATGCACATTTATATTCATGTACTATGACTGTGGTATTATGGTGAACTTGCATATGATTGCATTGCATTTATAATCATGTTGCAATTATAATTGGAGGTGCATGTATACTCTTGTATTTCGAATGTACATTGAAATGCCATGTTAAGTTAGCATAACTAAAGGCCTGAAAATGTTGGTTTTATGTGTTTTACCTTCAATGTGGAGTTTGCCTCATGTTGCAATATTCTTTATTTACTGGTATGTCCATCTGAGTCTACAGTTAATGAAAGGCATATTGTGTATCTATCATAGTGGGGTGCGGGAGGATACTTTGACAAGGACAAAGGAGCACTAACGAACTGAGAAAAAAAGACTACTGTGTGTGAACCAGGCTCTCTGACACATTCAAGGTCGTCCTGATGTTCGATTTGTGGGATGAGGACTTGATGGGAGTTGACAATTACAACTGCAAAGAAGATGGAAAACTACTGGTGTTGATGGCATGGATTTCATGTCGGTTCTGTAGGTTTATTTGGAATTCACCTAATGATGCAAGAGCAGATTCTCATTAGTGATTCCCCTTGAAACTTTGAGGAGTATTGACTTCTTTACTCTATCCCTTTGTGTGGCTTTATGCTATGCAATGCCTCTCTATCAGAAGTTCTACTGAGGTTTCTGTTATGCTGCCACTTTCCTTTTTTCCCATTATTTTCTATATTTCCTGAGAGATAATTAGGCTTTCCTATAGCTTAGTAGAGGGCACATCAAATCTTGTTTTCCATCTTTTGCATTGCTGAAACTGAAATTCTTTATGGAGCGGAGCTATGGGGACATGGTAACCTAAAGGATCTGGAGATTGCTGAAAACTCTTTTATAAAGTCTATTCTTAGAATACCCACTAGTTCCCCTACGTTTCCTGTCCGCATGGACGTGAACCTAGACTCTATTGCACACATAGCAGCGTTGAAACCAATATTATACTGGATCAGAATATGGTCCTTGGATACACTTAGCCCGTATAGGACATGGCTGAAAGCTCTGATTAGTGAAAACTACACGGAAAAAATCCCTTGGTGCAAATACGTTAGGGCTAGTCTGACTAAACTGGGGTTGGCCCAATTCTGGATGGTCCCTAATGATTTACCCAAAAATGCTGCACATGTTGTAAAGGATGTATATTGGCGGTGGCTAAAATTGGGAAAACTAGCAGAGGTCCCTTTAGTTAGTTTGACAGATAAGTTTACATCAGCCAAATGTCACTACAAGTTTGAATCATATATGGATCTGATTACATTCCCTCGAACCTGCGCCCTTTACATCAGATTCAGGCTAGGCTCGCTACCGCTACGTTCTTTCATCTGTACTTGGTCTAAAGATGATCCTTATGCCAATATCTGTCCGATGGGCTGCTGCCTTCCTGAATGTAGTGCACATGTACTATTCCATTGTCCTGCTTATGATAAACAACTAATCAAATGGATGTACCTTTTTGTAGAATCATGGGCTTCCAGAATCGTTTTACTGCCCTTAGAATTTTTAGGTCTAATACCGAGGGCATGGTGGCATTTGCCTTAGCAAGCTATTTAGATGAAATTTGGCGTGCTAGAACAAAAATGTTAAAGTCATCTCATTAATAGGAGCCCATAATGGGAATGCTTTGTACTTTTATTCTATCTGTCGTTTTTAACTAGGAATATATTTGTTTTACGATATTTATTATGGAAAATGTAAAAAGAAAAATTCATGATTTTATATGGCATGATCTTAAAGGGAAAATGTTCTATATTCTATTACTTTTATCCACAGTCTATTTTTGTAAAATTGTGATTTTAGTGATGTGCTTTTATGGTATTTGTGTCTTACCGAAATAAATCTAACAATAAATGAATGAATGAAATTCTTGTACGCCTCATGCTTTTACTATTTATTTTCATTCAATGGTTTACTTCACCTTAGGTGATTTGGCACTTACATAGCATGTTTTTGAGATTCATTTACATAACCTTGGCTCTTAATTTGTAATAAACATTTGAACTTTACTGTCTGTTTCCGGGATTTAATGTGTGACCAAATAGGTTACACTGTTAATTGATTTGAAGTGTTGATTCAAATTCCCTTTTATCCCTCGAGACTCCTAAAAAGGTCTGTCAGAAGAAAAGAAGCAAGAATATAGGCCTGAGCCTCGTCAAGGCTGAGTAGCTCTGCCATACTGCTCAACCCCCACAACCTTAGTTTGAGATGATCGCTCTTGAAAGTAAAGCTCGGCAGAAGGCAAATTGTCAGTTTCCAAATTTCCCTCAATGTTGTAATTTGTAAGACATCTAAAATGTAGGCGACATACCATACAGAACTATCAGACCTACGGTTTTCTCATATACTTTAATCATTGGCTGAAGCAAAGAGCCATCATGCAAAGCTATGGAAGCACCGGGCATTCTCTCAATGTGCCATGCAATTTCTTCTAAAATTAAAAAATGGCTTTTGAAAATCTTGCTTTACATGGGCGATCCAGTGGTCCTTTATTGAACAGCCATCAGTCCTCAACGTAACTTGAATGATCATTATAATTACTGAAAGTCTAATTGCTTGACCATAATCACATTAAAGACACAAGCAGTTCTGTATGGTAAGAAGATATCTACATTTAAGTGAAGAATAGGCAGGGCCACGGTAATTGTGTGTCAGGGGTAGACCAAATTATGCAACAAAATTTACTAAATTATGTGGGAAGAAAAGGCAAATGATGCAGTGTAATGCGGCACATTTTGTGATAGTATTGCCTCATTATTTTGTTATGTTTACACATTTTTTCATTGTTTGGCCAACATTCCACCTTATTAGTACCAGCTTGACACTAAATATAGCAATAAGCAACAGAAATATAACCAGTCATCCTTTCCAAAGGGTCTTCCGCTGCATAGCAACACGTGGCCATGCTTTTGATTTCTTTTGATCCGTCTCAGCTACAAAACATTTTTTTGTGTTAAAATCAAAAAATTATGGAGCATTTGATGGATTATGTGGCAACTGTGGCAAATCCACAATTAAGCATGGAATGCAGCAGCTGCAAAAAGTGTGTGAGGCTATCTTGAAGCTGTTAACCAGTAAAGATATTTAGGAGAGCACATTTATTGGAAATGCTGTATAAGAATCGTAGGCAGCACTTTGCCTTCTATGAATGACAAGGTGACATTCCATCTGCCTTGTGCTCTGCTTGCTTTTTTTTTTACCCTGTCAGACCCCACTGCTGTTTGTTCCATACCAGGTCTACTCCATAGTAGAGCATGACCCCTCTCTATTCCTGTGTCCGCTTGCTGTTATCCATTGTCTGTCTTTTTTTATCTATAATGGTTCTGCTTTTGTTATGGACCATGTCTCAATGTCAAGCTCAACCTCTTTATCTCTTTTTCCCTCTTTCTGTTTCATGTTTCCTCTGTGGTCTTGTCTGCTGCTCCGTGATCAATCTCTGACCCATAGAAGGTCTGATCTAGTTGGAGAGCAATGCCCTGGGCATGTTGTTGTAGAATATATCTCCCTTCTCATTTTCTTGTTTCACATGTGATCTTTTTCCCACCATCTCTCAGATTAGCCTTTAACCTCTAGCGGGCTGCCTTTGTAGGAAGCATATACATGTTTGTTTTTCTTGTTCATCTCTTGATTTCCCTTTTGACGTAGTCTCCTCACCTCCTGCATTGCTCTTTAACACATATCTGGCTCCCTTTGTTGGAAAGAGTTTCCCCCCTTTTCTTTCCCATAGATATAATCTTTTAAGAATGTTTTAAATATTTTTATATATGCTTATTTAATGCTTAATTATACTCTGGGCATTTTTTGCATATCTACCTGATCAATACAGTGTTAATAGTGAATTTTTCATAACCAGACTAATTATATTTATAAGGATTTTTAGTGTAGCTACACGCCCCTTTCAGGCTACAGTCATTTGGTCAGCTAACAGGGCCCACACTGTACATATGTACATTCTTAGAAGCATTGGAGGTCATATCTTCATGGCTTACTGCAAAGGCAAGTGAATCAGGTGGTCTCCAGTCTCAGCAGTGAGATGTTTATTCAGTGAACTATCCAACTGTAGTTAAGCTTGCAGACAGTGATGCAGATTCATTTCTAGGGAGGTTTGTATAGGCAATGGTGCCAAATCAAGGATGGAGTTTGGGGTCCTGACAGGGAGTTGTTACATAATATGACAGACGTGTGTGTGTTCTTTCAGTTCCAACATGGTACCCACTTGCATACTAGCCAACCATTTGAGAATTGCCAGGCAACTGCTCAGCCTTGTGTATTTTCTGCTCATTGCTCCAGTTTTCACCTGGATGCCACTGGCATGGTATTTTCCAGGATCCCTCCTCAGGCCTCTTCTTCACAAAGTGAGACAGTAAATTTGTTTTGTTGTATTTTTATTTTTTTTGTTTCCTGTCATTCAGGATATCTTGTTCGATAACTTGTCTGTTTGTATTCCTTCTGAAGGAACAACTTTCATTCAACCATTTAAGAATCCCCAGGCAGCTACTCGGTCTGGTGAATTCTCTGCTTACTGCTACGGTTTTCACCTGGTCGCCAATGCCATTCTATTTTCCAGTATGGCTCTTCTGACCTCCTCTTCACAAAGTGAGACAGTAATTTTGTTTTGTTGTATTTTGTTTTATCTTTCCTGTGTTTCAGGATGTTTTGCTGGATAACTTGTGTGACTGTATTCCTTCAGAAGTAACAACTTTCCTTCGGCGGAGTAGAAGCCTCGTAATTGAACTGCTAATAACATTCTACTTACTAGTGACAATTATTTTTTGTTGGATGTATGTGTGTGTTTGTGTCTATTTCTTTATAAGGGTGTGTGTGTGTGTGCATGCGTGTGTGTGTGTATGTGAATTACCATTCATTGAACGTCTGTAACTTGTTTTGGTTCTCAGGTAATCTGGCTATCCTTTGTTTCTTCAAAACTTGACACAGTGGAATTGCTTAGTTTCCTAAATGTCAGAAAAGCATTTGGGGTGTATTGTCACATCCTGAATTTAGCAGAGACCACTGTCATACATACTTGCTTCTCCTTTGTTTTTATAATAGTATTTACTTGGCCTTTTTTAGCCTCCTTCTAACACCTCTCTCTTTTTCTAATATCATTATCCCTTAGAAGAGGAAGCTCACTCAATTGCTCTGCTATAGCTCATTTCTACTCTTGATTCTGCACACAGGCAGAAAGAGTATACATGTGCACATTCTGCAACCAGACACAGAGAACAATGAGTACGAGGCATACTCTAAGGATAACTTATTTGGAACTAAAACAAGTTTAACAGACAGACCTCCAGATTAGGAGCCTATTTACATTACTTCTCCTTGGGCACAGCACACAGAAATGGGTTACTGAAAAGCCAATTTTAAAATCCAGAAGGAAAAAAATCTGTGAGAATTATAATTCTAACCTTTAAAAATGAGAGGGGACATGCAATTATGTTCTATTTAGGAGAATTATGTCTGCAGAAGATAGCTGTAGAAATTCCTTCTGCCTCATACTGTATTCTATAATTTCTTTATACCTTCATTTTGATCTGCGCTGAGATCTGTGGTCTCTTTATTCATATTAATTTATGTGATTGCCTATAGCATTGCTTCAGCTGTGGAGTGGTTGTATAGACTTGGAACAATATCTGCAAGATATGTTTACACAAGAACACAATCAAACAGTCCATGGGGGATGGTTTGAAAGGGAAGTCTTGGCTCATTTCCACATGCTGTGCTTTGCTTTCAGTGAGAAACATATCATCTGATTCACAAAACTAAACTTAGACCTGAAGTCTAAGTTTCGACCTGAAGTCTAAGGGCCCAATTCACAACAGGAAACTTAGACTTCAGGTCTAAATTTACCTTTGTGAATTGAGCCCTTAGACACCTGGCCCAAACTTAAACTTCAAGTCTAAACTTAGACTTTAGGTCTAAATGAATGGCCTGATTCACAAAGATAAACTTATACTTTTGTGTAAGTTTAAGATTGTGTGGTTTTCAAAAAGGAATTTATGACTAGTATTACAAGTGCAGAGTGCGGACTATCCTATCTTTGTGTGTGCAGAGAATCTGCATTCGTAAAGATACTACTCATAAATACTTTTGTGAATACTACACAATCATAAATGTACATAAAAGTGTAAGTTTACCTTTGTGAATCAGGCCCCTAGACTTCAAGTCTAACTTTATCTTTGTGATTTGGGCCCATAGTGCTTGAGGATATACTTCCATAATGCAGAAAGATTAATTGAGTTTGGGCAGTGTCATCGTCAGGGTTTTTGGGGCCCAGGGCAAGAGATATCTTGTGCCCCCTTTAGGGAACAATTTTGAAGTTTATTACACATGTCGGAAAATTTAAGCCTGCAATATACCAAATAATATTGAGTTATTCATTACATTATCAAAAACAGATTTTCATACAGCCAAAATCTGTCTTGTCTGGGGCGCAAAAATCCTTAGGATGAAACTGGGTAAAGAGAGACAGTCAGCCTAGAGGTAAGCAGACAAAGTGAAGAGGTTGCGATAAACACAGGTGACTGTCCTTTCTGCTAATGTCTTAAAACTTCTCTAAGTAAGTAGGGGTGCTGGTATAGGCATACCAGGTTCTTGAAGCCACAAAGATTCTTTGTGAGTCTGTACCTCACCACTGGTTTAGCTATTCCATAGGATGTGCAACTCCATGTGTGTGCCATTTATTTCTGAAACATCCATTAAGCCGTTTTCTGTCATGCCCTATCATTTTTAGGTTGAGCCCGCAAGCGCTTGGACCTGTTGTAAGTATTGTGGGCTTTTAACCATGCCCACCTCAGTCCCATCAATTTCAATATTTCATAGGCTCACCTTTCAAAAATCACTTGACGTAATTGGTAAATGCTTTACATTTGTCGCACCTTGGAGTGGTTTGGTTACCGCCTTGGACACTGACCCTGTTACAGGAATAGTTGCAGGATTGTCGATATACTGCAGCATGGGCGAACTACTTTTTTCTTTTGTGTGTGCTTCATGGTTGCCATAGCATTCAGAGCACAAACTTGATCGGCAGTATAGTTTTTACATTATGTGCACTCTGATCTACTTATTGCACATTCTATGAAGGAGGCATATTAATCCTCAGTGCTACCTAATGAGTCCAAGCTTCCACTAGACAAAATTATGTTCTCTTGTCTGCCATGGCACTCAGACACGAACTTGATCGGTGGTATCATTTTCACATTATATGCACTCTGATCTGCATAGTATACTTTCATTGCAGCAGGCCTATTAACCCTGTGTGGTACCTTATGATGACTCCAAGCTTCCACTTTCTCTCTCTAGAAAGAACATACATCGCCAGAGTTATTTTGACATTTTTACATGACATGCACTTTGTGATTTGCCTAGTACACATTCTGTGCAACAGACACATTAACCCTGTGTGCTACCTTATGATGACTCGAAGCTTCCACTAGACAAAAGTACATTCTCTCTCCAGAAAGAACATAAATCGCTAGATTTATTTTGTCAATTTTACATTACATGCACTTTGTGATTTGCCTAGTACACATGCTTTGCAGCAGGCACATTAACCCTATGCGCTACCTTATGATGACTCCAAGTTGTCAGGAACTAACCTGTGCGTCCCACAGAGACACAATGTTGACCAAGCTGCTTGTTCCCAATTCCACCTAAACGTTGCATGCCTCCCACTTAAATATAGATGATCAGCACCTCAAAGTCCTGGGAGAAAGGGGATGCATGAGAGAAGGAGAGGGACACTGGAGTCACAGGGCTGGAACTGGATGTGTAGTGATGATTCTTGAAGAGCAGTTCTTTCCTGTGATAAATTACACATCAGTCAAATAACAAACATCTCATAACCCATGTGTACTCTACTGTTAAACTACGATGTGCAAGCTAGATGTACCTGTTGGGGTCCCCTTTCCAGCTTTTTCAATAAAAAATTGAAAGCAATATTTTAAAAAAAGGTATGGAAGTATCAGAAAACCAAAGAATAATGTGAGGAGAATAGGGAAGGGCATGAAAAAAGAGAATCATCGGAGAGGGAGATGAAAACAAAAGAGAGCATGAAATAGAGTGGAAACAAATTACAAATAGGAGAAAGTAAGAAAAGAAAGGGAAAAATGCAAGACTAATAGACACCAACATAAACGGACAACAAAGTTAAAAAACATTATAAAGTATATGATGCCATGCTGTATAATAAAGATGAGATGAATATTGTCATATCAAGGAAGAACGTGACTTACCACCTGCTGGCACAAAGGTAGCTGGCGAAGTGGTGGTGACACTTATGTGGGATTCTTCCTCCTTAGTCAAATGAAGACAATGGTTCAACCATACTGTAGGAGAGGCTTGTGCTATAAATATCCACAATTAAATTTCTCTTTTTCTACTTTCATACATTTTTTTCTGTTGTTACTAAAGCTTCTCTCAAAATCACAAAACTTGCACCTCATGGAAATGGAAACTGTGCAGTGACAGAATAGTGATGGAGAAGTCCAACCACCCTCATTACATACCCTCTGTCTTCTAACTTCTTACTCATTTATCTAAGCCCAACCAAATGTGACCACTAGGCTGCCTATTTGCTTCAGAGGTCCCCACCTCATCCCAATATTTGTTGACAAAGAAACCAGAATGCAGCTTAAATTGACTTTAATTAGATTTAAAAACATTGATCTTAAGAAACCTGGACACTTTTGTTCTGTCGCCAGCCTGTCAGGGGCCAATAGAAACCACACGAGTGTGCAGAACTATATACTAAAAGCATAACAATTCAATGCCAATAAAGCCACTTTCCAAGCATCCTCCAGTGCTGTGTCACCAAATTGAAACTCCTTCCCAGTCAAGAAATGGACTGCTGAGTCCCTAATGGTCTTCGACTCAAACGCCACATTTTCAAGATACACCTAATCTAGTCTATTGATCCACTTTAATGTTTTCTGTCACTTGCTGGTTAACTCTGAACAGTCCTGTTCCTTCTGTCATCATTTTGCCATCCTCCAGATCTCTCTCCTGACGCCTCCTCTCCTAGGTGCCACACTTATTGTTTTTTTGGTTTGATTTTATCACTCCCCTTGTTGCCATGTCTCTTTTCATTCTTTAGCTCTCAACACCTCCATTGACACGATTCTCCTCTCTTCTCCCTCACTCAGTGCTTGAAATGGAAAAATAGAAGTGCCGGTACGTTGTACCAGAGTATCTACTCATTTTTGAGAAGTGCTGGTACTCTCCAATTAAAAGACTTACGTTTTTCTTGAGAAGTGCAGGTACTCTCCCTCTAAAAATGAAAAAGTGCCAGTACTCAGTACCGGACAGTACCGGGCCATTTAAAGCACTGCTCTCACTAGACTCACTCGCTATAATTATGTGACATTGTCCCTGGTTGGAGTTTCTCTTGATGCCGACTATCACACATCTGTTTACTGCACAGCACAGGATGCCCTCGAGTGGAGTGCGATCTATATAAGATGCAAAAATACAATAAACATGTGTGTTCTGTGTTATTTTGGTGCCTACCTTTACCTAAGCAAAATTAGCCATCACAACTACAGGTTGCAGTACAAAAATATAGCTCTGGTACATTACTGCACAAGAGCAAACTGTTTAATTGTATTGTACCATACTTCCTAACAATGCGCCAACAGCTACACTTACTACCTCATTTTTGTGAGCTATGTCTTTGCCACACTATTTGTGTATGTGTAATATCTTTAGTGAAGATATTTTGTAAAGAGAGACAGCAATGAGCCTGCCTTATGGGCCTGCTTTATCTGTCAGAATAAAATATTCAGTTACATTTTTTACACCAGCTGTGCAATTGATCTCTCTGTCTAGTTTCAATAGATGACAAAAAGTGAGTATATATATATATATATATATATATATATATATATATATATATATGTATATATATATATATATGTATATATATATATATATATATATATATATATATATATATATACATATTAATGCTACTTCCCTCAGAACCTCGCCCCTCAAGAAGTAGGTATCCCACTTCATATCACTGTAACGTTTTTAAACATTGTACATTTTTAGTGCCTTGTAATGTTCTGAAATGTAAAATACACTGTTTGGGGATTTGTTGACTTTTCGCTCTGCAAAAGCGATTGATGCACAGGAATGTGGAAAAACAGTTTTTAAAAAACATGAATGAACGTTTAACGACCCAGCTGGCCCAACATGCCCTGGTGGTCAGTGCAGTATTTATATAAATTTTGGCTCGACTATGCCAGTGCAACTTGTGTACTGCTGGCTAGTGAGCGAACAGATGTTTAGTGTTTCCTTGAAAGGTGTCTGCTTTGGGAAATTGAAGCCGTAGCTCAGCGGCTCAAGACATCTGTTGAAAGATCTGCACACCCACTGGTCACATGATTTAATCCTGCCTTGTATATTGGTAGATCTTTCTTTCTTTTAAGGGAAATGCACTATTTTAGAAGCAATGTCGAACAATGCAATTATAAAAACGGCAAACCTTTTTCCATTTCGACATCGTAGTAAGTAACACAGATCACTGGGTACCACTACATATGTCTAGTCAAAACGTTGCTGACTTCAACAGTAATATTACACAAAATAGAATCTATTGCGAGTCTAGAGACTCATTTATAAACAGCACTTCTTTACTTACTCATAAAGCAGTGAGGGACAACCCACCTAAAATTATATTTCCATTTGAAATGAAAGAACAACGATTTCTTATCACTATAAAACTTATCAAGCCAAGGGGCGGGACGTGACTCAGTCGCCTCACAAAAAAGTCTGAGAATGGTTTTGCGTGGTGTTTGATACACTCACATTGCTTTCAGAGAGCTCCTAATTAAGGACACATCTCACTTGGTTGACACATTTTCACACTTTCCCAGTTACACAGGATATGGCCACAATTGAAGTTATTCAAAAGGTGTTCTCACTATACTTTGACTACGGTATTTGTACAGCCTTGAAAAAGCCTTAGGAATGTTCCTCCGCAGAGGTTAAATATGTATCTACTGTATGAAGGCCATAAGTGGAGTATCATGTAGGGCCCTACAGTACAGAGGTCCCACCACTAGTGCGGATCCCCACCACGACTGCGCAGCATCTGCCAGGAGTGCAGAGGCCATTTGTGAATCGGGCCGTCAGTTTTGGAGCCTCTGGGACAGAATTACTTGCCTACAGGAGCCAGGTTGAAATTTTGTATAACAATGTGTGTTCCTTTGTCTCATTAAGAGAAATATTGATTGACACTCAGATAATGCAATATGGTTAGTGCATCTATTTTCGTGAAAATCTGATTTAACTGTTTAGTTTTATAGATTTTGAGGGCTACTGCTTGGCTAACCAAATAAAAAAAAACATTTTTGTGGAACAAAAAATACATTTTCTTGGAGAAGTTCCTCACATCTTGCTTTCCTTACCATCTCCTGTTATCTCTCTGGCCTCAGCATGTTAGAGGCAACTCAACTATGACTGGGACCTTTCCTTTTCTTGAAATTAAGTAGGGCTGGGCTCCTGAGGTGACCTTCTTAGATGTTTGGGACTAGGAGTACGTTTGTAAAATGTACCCTCACAGTAGAAGGATGTCGTGAGGAGCTGTTGGCAAGCACAGTATATGGACAGGAGAGATACCACACTTGACCCTAGATATAGCTTTCAGGTTAATGGATTATACTATGGTAATGTAGTGTACATCTCTGTCACTTGATAAATTAATTGTTGAGCTACCTCCATCACAGCAGTATACGCATTTATTAGTAGAGCAGTTAGTTAAATTCTGCTGCAGAGCTAGAGGTGACTCACTCCAGTATTCACAGAGATACGAAGATGTCGCAGAAATATAAACATGCAGATATTTCCTCTAAGGGTTTACCTCCAGTCATTTCAGGGCAACTGATCCTAGAATTATCCCTTCACTCATCCTACTGTGCTTGTGCATTGAATGGGTTGCCTCTCTCTGATTTTTAGGTCATACATACATTTTGGTGGTGGTAATGGAGATACAGGCATGCTACAAGAATGGGAATAGAACTGCAGGGTAAGTCTGTCTTAAATGCCCCTGGTGCTCCTTATTGAATTACATTGTATTGTAATACGAATTGATTTCAGCATCCAAAATCTTCTGAATAGTTCCTTTGCAAAATCAGGGATTTTGTGGTTTGGGTCATCTCTAAGAAAAACCACCAGTTTAATACATTAAGGCAGTAATGTCTTGGAACAGGTCTTCATGATAAAGTTTCAGAAGCACCAGAGGCATGCCCATCTAAGTGGCATTTTGGCTTAGATTAAAAAAAAAATAGATGTAATTTAAGTCATGGCATGAAAAGAGATTAAGGGGGTCATTCCAACCCTGGCGGTCGGTGTTAAAGCGACGGCCAACCCGCCAACAGGCAGGCGGTCAAAAAAATGGAATTCTGACCCTGGCGGAAACCGCCAACACAGACCGCCACTTTAACACTCCGACCGCCACGGCGGGACAAACAAACAGCGCGGCGGTCACCGCCAACAGATAGGCGGGAGACAATGTACCGCCCACCCCATCACAACTCACCAATCCGCCACATTTTCCGGGGCGGGAGCCCCGCCGATAAAAACATGGCGGGAAAACGCTCACCTCTACACACTCCACGAGGAATCTGGACAGCATGGAACCAGAACTACACATCATACCAGCTATTGTCTACCTGCTCCTCTATCAGGAGCACGAACGCCGGCGCAGAAGACATCGGTGAGTACTGCACACACATACGCGACACACCCACCCTCACCCACAACTACCTACACATCAATGCAGAGCAACAACTCAGAGTGACACCCTCCAAACCCCCCGGAAGAATGCAAAGACAAAATAAAATGATCATGAAATTCAAATATATTGTAAGGCTACGTAATTTTTTTTTTCAAACATCTATAACTATACAGTATACACATATGTAAATTGTCCTGTCCAAATTGGGTTTCAGTCATTGTACGTGGGCCGATGGGCCTCAACACATGGGCAAAGCCCACACAGGAGACCCAAAGCCATTGGATAGAACACTGCAGGGGCATCAGATAGAAAAACTACAGGCACCTCAGGGGGAAGGGAAGGGGAGGCACCTCAGCCACATGTGTCCACGACACCAGATCCACGAGGGGCCTCCATGCCCACTGTCCCATCCTGGGGAGTGCAAAGCCACAGTCTCACAAGTCTCTACAGTGGGTGGCTTGCCCACTGTGCCATTCTGGGGAGTGCAAAGCCACAGTCTCACAAGTCTCTACAGTGGGTGGCTTGCCCACTGTGCCATCCTGGGGAGTGCAAAGCCACAGTCTCACAAGTCTCTACAGTAGGTGGTTTGCCCACTGTGCCATCCTGGGGAGTGCAAAGCCACAGTCTCACAAGTCTCTACAGTGGGTGGCTTGCCCACTGTTACATCCTGGGGAGTGCAAAGCCACAGTCTCTCAAGTGGATTACAGACTCCACTGGTACTGGAGGAGGCATGGTGCCCAGAGTGCATCGTGCAGCCCTGCCCGACACAGATCCGGGCCTGCCCCTTCTGCCAATGGGCCAGCGGTGCTTGAGATGAAGGGCCCAGCGGAGCGGTGCTTGTGACGGCAGTGCCCAGCGGAGCGGTGCTTGAGACGGCGGTGCCCAGCGGAGCAGTGCTTGAGACGGCGGTGCCCAGCGGAGCGGTGCTTGAGATGAAGGGCCCAGCGGAGCGGTGCTTGAGAAGAAGGGCCCAGCGGAGCTGTGCTAGAGATGAAGGGCCCAGCGGAGCGGTGCTTGAGATGAAGGGCCCAGCGGAGCGGTGCTTGAGATGAAGGGCCCAGCGGAGCGGTGCTTGAGATGAAGGGCCCTGCGGAGCGGTGCTTGAGACGGCGGTGCCCTGTTCAGCGGTGCTTGTCTTGAAGGGCCCTGTTCAGCGGTTCTTGAGACGGCGGTGGCCTGTTCAGCGGTGCTTGTCTTGAAGGGCCCTGTTCAGCGGTGCTTGAGACGGCGGTGGCCTGTTCAGCGGTGCTTGTCTTGAAGGGCCCTGTTCAGCGGTGCTTGAGACGGCGGTGCCCTGTTCAGCGGTGCTTGTCTTGAAGGGCCCTGTTCAGCGGTGCTTGAGACGGCGATGCCCTGTTCAGCGGTCCTTGTCTTGAAGGGCCCTGTTCAGCGGTGCTTGAGACGGCGGTGCCCTGTTCAGCGGTGCTTGTCTTGAAGGGCCCTGTTCAGCGGTTCTTGAGACGGCGGTGCCCTGTTCAGCGGTTCTTGACATGTGTCTCCAGGGCACCATATCCGGCCAATATATGGAGTTCACTCGCCATCCGACTTCTCGCTTCCGGGGCCCTCCTGTGCTGGAGTCCCGGGCCCGTGGGTGTCCTCCTTCACACCCGGAATGGGGCTGGTGGGGCCCTCCTGGGAAGCTCGCCTGCTGCCGGACTTGTCAGCCGTGCTGCCCTTGCCATCTTTCCGTGATTCTCTGTGGCCCTTGCCTCCCTTTGTAGATGTGCCAGGTGGCACCCCACTTCCTGACAGTGCCAGGGTAGTGCCTTTGGAGGCTGCCGTCTCTGGCCTCTCGCGCGGGGCCTTGCCTTTCTTGGTTTTCTTCCCAGGGGGTGGGCTAGCTGTCCATTTACTGCTGGCCGATGTTGCTGTCCTTGAAGGTGGTGGACTCCAATATCCCTGTACTATGGACCTTGTAGGTCCAGGGGTTGTGGTGGCTGAGGTGCTGATTGGACTCTTACGAGATGGAGGGGGTGGGTCAGGTGATGGAAAGAGGTTAATTTTGGACAGGAAAAACTTTTTAGGAGCAGTGGGAAGGGTAGGTGCAGGGGGTATGGGAGTGGAGGAAGAGGATGTGGTTGTAGGAGAGTCAAGTGTGGTGTCTTTGGGTGCAGGTGCTTGTGACGGAGGCTGTCGTGAGGTGGATGGCTGTTGGGTGGGTGGCTGCCTGCGTTTGTGTGGTTTGGAAGAGGGGGTGACAGACACACTGGGAGAGGACACAGGGGACGTGTAAGTGGCAGTGGGGGTTGTGACTGCACGTGTGCGGAGTGTTCTGGTGGGTGTGCTGGTGATGGACGTAGTGGCTGATGATGTTGTGCATGAAAGTGTGAGTGGAGATGTCACAGGGAGGGAGACGAGGAGGAGGGGGACACAGAGGAGGCAGTGGCTGTTGGTATTTCTGCATGTGGCTGTTGCTTGTGTGAATGCTTGTGTGATGTGTGGTGCTTATGTCTGGATGAGCTGCCCTTGGGTGTTGAGGTGTGTGCAGGCTGGTCTGTAGGTGTGTCTGGGATAGGCAGAGGAACAGGGGAGTGGGACTGGGTGGAGGAAGTTGGAGGAGGGAGGCAGGAGACAGGGACAATGGCTGCCATCATTGCTGAGGCCAGAGCGTTGAACGATTGCTTATGGGCAGCCTGACCCGAATGAATGCCCTCCAGGTATGCATTGCTCCGGTGCACCTCCCTTTCTACCCCCTGGATGGCATTCAAAAGGGTAGACTGCCCAACAATGAGCATCCTGAGGAGGTCAATGACCTCCTCACTGAGGGCAGCAGGGGTAACTGGGGCAGGGCCTGAGGTGCCTGGGGCGAAGGAGATGCCCGTCTTCGTGTGCGAGCGGGCACGGGGTGATCGCAGAGGGGCTGCTGGGAGGGCGGAGCTGGTGCGCTGGGTGGCGGCTGTACCTGTTGTTGCGGTGGGCACGGATGTTGCCACCACCACAAGGGAGCTCCCTTCCGAGGACGTGTCTGTGCCGCTGATGTCTCCACGTGTCCCCGTTGTGGAGCTCCCCTCGCCCTCCGTCTCACTGGTGAACTCCGAGTCGGTTGCATGGCCCTCCAGGGCCATGTGAGATGCAGCTCCCTCGTGCTCCGATGCCACTTCTCCTCCGCCTGATGATGCTAATGCACACATGAACAGGAAGAGCAGCAAAAAAGGGGGGGGGGAATGAAGACATGTTGAGTGCATCCATTGGCAACACAGTTGGCGGAGAGGACAGACACAGAAGCCCCCTGCACTACGCCGCGCACTTGGGGTACACTACTCAATCATTGGGACTTGGCCTACAAGCCTATGGACGACAACTGCACACATAGGTGACATAGGGCCATGGATAGCTGTACTTGGCACCCTACAGAGGTGGGGGGCGGGGGCACAGGGCCATGCCTTACGGAGGGGCCTAGCCTACAGAAATCGCCCTGGCCTAGGGATACCCACAGCCCTCCTCCCCCACCCAGACACCTCCACTGCGCGCTAAGATAGCAGAATGTGCTGGTACTCACCCCCTTGTGTCTGCTGTGATGTCCTCACGCGCCCATCCAAATCTGGGTAGGCCACCGCCAGGATCCGAGACATCAGGGGGGTCAACTGACGAGTGGCACCCCTCCTACGTTGGGAGGCCATCCCCAGCAGAGCCTCCGCAGTCTTCCTGCTCCCGCAGCGGATGTCCTCCCACCTCTTGCGGCAGTGGGTGCCCCATCTGTTGTGGACCCCCAGGGTCCGGACGTCCTTGGCGATGGCACGCCAAATGTCGATTTTCTGATGGGCGCTGACCTATGTGACATGTACAGGGGGAGAAATAACATTATTATAATTTTCTGCATGCTCGATGTGAGTGGCCCCCCATCCCCACCCTTGCCATGTGGCACATGCTCTCATCCGTCGTTTGATGCATGCCTCAATCGCTCCCCTCCCCACCATCTTTCATCCACCCGACTCAACACAGGCATTGGCCACAAAGCATGCTCCCAGTGTACTTACCTGTTGGTC
This sequence comes from Pleurodeles waltl, assembly GCF_031143425.1. NCBI lineage: Eukaryota > Metazoa > Chordata > Amphibia > Caudata > Salamandridae > Pleurodeles > Pleurodeles waltl. The sequence continues at coordinate 16,823,393 of NC_090439.1, forward strand.
TGGAGGACCGTAGAGTAGCGCATACTGGGGGAGGACCCCATCCCTGAGTTTCTCCAATTCGTCAGAAGTGAAGGCAGGGGCCCTTTCCCCAGTCGCAGCAGCCATTGTCCCTTCCAGACCGAGGTCACAGCAGCACTTGCAGTATAGGTCCTCTCCTGTGGATGATCAGGTCTCGAGTGATTAAGCAGAAAGAAAATGGCGGTCACGTCCGCGGCGGTGCGTACTGCGGCGGTGCGTCCCGCGACCGCCGGCGCACTTCGTCATTGGCTCCTGAAACACATAGGGTTCAATGTTAACCAATGCGACTTTGCGCCGCGGTCTTCGACCGCCTACCGCCACGGTGTGCCACGCCAGCGCATTGACCTTACATCCCATTGTCGCACTTCACAGGTCAGGCAGCTGCCATTTCAAGGGCCCACATGGCTTAATTTCTACTGCGTCACACATGCCTAGGCCTTGCAGCGACACTCATACAAGCCATTCAATGCATAGAGAATCGTGTACTGTGCAAGCTGTGGGAACTTACCTGTGGGTTGATTGACTCTGTGCTCGCTGTTGTCCTTCCTAGGCACCGTCCGCTGGGACTTGCGAGGAGATGGAGGAATGTTCCCGTGTACAGACCGCTGGTGGACCTGTCGACAATGGAGGAAAGACATGTCATTCTGACATACAGGCTTGACCGAGCCACTATACATGAACTGTGTGCCCAGCTGGAGGCAGACCTGATGTCACCCATCCGCCAACCCACAGGGATCCCCCCTCTAGTGCAGGTGCTGGCAGTACTCCATTTCTTAGCAAGTGGGTCATTTCAAACAACAGTTACCATTTCATCAGTGATGTCTCAGCCTATGTTTTCCAAGGTGTTGTCCAGAGTGTTGTCTGCCTGCTCAAACACATGCGGAGATACATCGTTTTCCCTGAGGTGGGGGATTTGCCTACAGTGAAGGGTGATTTCTATGCCCTTGGACATATTCCCAACATCATTGGTGCCATTGATGGGACACATGTGGTTTGGTACCCCCCAGTGAAAGTGAACAGATGTACAGGAACAGAAAAAGTTATCATTCCATGAATGTCCAGGTGGTCTGTTTGGCTGACCAGTACATCTCCCATGTAAATGCCAAGTTCCCTGGGTCAGTGCATGACGCGTACATCATGCGAAATAGCAGCATCCCTTATGTGATGGAACAACTACAGAGACACCGTGTGTGGCTAATTGGTGACTCAGGTTAACCCAACCTGTCGTGGTTACTGACCCCAGTGAGGAATCACAGGACAAGGGCAGAGAAACGCTTCAATGAGGCCCATGGGCGAACTAGGAGGATTATAGAAAGAACCTTCGGCCTCCTGAAGGCCAGGTTTAGGTGCCTGCATATGACAGGTGGATCCCTAATGTACTCACCAAAGAAGGTGTGCCAGATCATCGTGGCCTGCTGTATGCTTCACAACCTGGCATTGCGACGCCAGGTGCCTTTTCTGCAGGAGGATGGTCCAGATGGTGGTGTTGTAGCAGCTGTGGAGCCTGCGGAGAGTGAAGTGGAGGAAGACGAAGAGGACGACACAGACAACAGGGACACAGTGATACAGCAGTATTTTCAATAACACACAGGTAAGAATCAACACCGACATTTTACATTTACTTACAGTCACCTGCCTCTCTACTGTCTGTCCTTTTCACCCAGTGTATGCTAACAGAGTTGTGACTTTCCCTTCCAATTTCAGAGATGTGGGCCCCACTGCGTGACCTCTGCTTTGTTTGCCCATGGACTACAGCTGTGTGACAGTGGTATGTTGTCATCACAATGTAACTGGTCATTTTGGCACATTTATGTCTAATACATATTTTCAAAAATACAGGCAGACTCCAGATTATTTGTGTGCAATAAGTGTGTTTATTAAAGTGCTCAATTTTGGGACATGGTTGAAAATCGGTGATGGGTGATGGTGGAGGAATGTCCATGGCAGAGTCCAGATTCTCAGTCTCACAGGTGCATTGTCCATATGCCTGTGGAAGGTGGAGCAGGGGCAGTTTAAGGTTGGACAGGGTGACAATGTGGGACAGTGGGATGACATCATGGGGTATCCTTTCCTGGCGGGGGTCTTGGAATCCTACTCTGTCTTCTTCATAGATCTCAGGCACCGCTTGCGGGGTGGTTCTTCTTCTGCAGGAGGTGGGGTTCTGGTGGCCGGTTGTTCCTGTGTCGGGGCCTCCTGTCCACTAGCGCCGGCGGAGGTGGTAGCCTGTTCCTGGTCCATGCTAGTGACAGGGGCCCTTTGTGGTGCCACATGGTCCCGCAATGTGGTGACAATCTGGTTGAGAGCCACAACGATGGTGCCCATTGCGGAACTAATGTTTCTCAGTTCATCCCTGAACCCCATAAACTGTTCCTCCTGCAGTACCTGGATCTCCTGGAACCTGGCCAGGACCGTCACCATCGTCTCCTGGGAGTGGTGGTATGCTCCCATGATGGAGGTGAGGGCCTCGTGGAGAGTGGGTTCCATGGGCCTGTCCCCCCCTGTCGCACAGCAGCCCTCCCAGTTCCCCTGTTTCCCTGGGCCTCTGTCCCCTGGACCCTGTGCCCACTACCACTGCCCCCAGGTCCCTGTTGTTGTTGGGGTGGTGGGTTAACCTGGGTGCCCTGTAGTGGTGGATACACCGCTGATTGACATGTCCTGGAGACAGAGGCATGGGCCCGCTGGGTGGGTGCTGTGCTGGTGTTCCCAGAGGGGGGTAGGTCTGCTGTAGCCTGTGGCTGTCTGAGGGGAACCGACTGTCCCGAGGTCCCCGATGGGCCGGGCTGGTCATCTGGGTCCAGGGAGACAGCGCTGCTGTCATCACCGGGGGCCTCTTCTGGGGGTGGGATGGACATTTCTGGACCCTCCTGGGCGGTGTGGTGGCGTTCGGGTCCTGCAGGGGTATAAGAGTATGGTTATTGCTTCTGTGTGTGCCATAGCGTGCAATGGGTGGGTGCCCGTGTACCCCAGTGCTGGCATTCCTTTGTGGGGGCTGTTGTGACAGCGGTTTGTGGGGGAGATGGGTATGTGCAGTGGACATGCTTAGGTGATGGCTGTCGATGGTTTGTGGTGGCATGCAGGGTTTGGTGTTGGGATGGGTGGGTTGTGATGGTGAGACATTAGCAATGAGGATGTGTGATGGTGGTGGGGGGGAGGGTGGGGGTATGAGTTGGCATGCTGGTGGGGTGGGGGGATGAAGTAGTGAAGATGAGACTTACCAGAGTCCATTCCTCCGCCTACTCCTGCGAGGCCCTCAGGATGCAGGATGTTCAAGACCTGTTCCTCCCATGTTGTAAATTCTGGGGGTTGAGGTGGGGGTCCGCCGTCAGTCCGCTGCACCGCGATGTTGTGCCTGGATACCATGGAACGCACCTTCCCCCGTAGGTCATTCCACCGCTTCCTGATGTCGTCCCGATTTTGTGGATGCTGTCCCACAGCGTTGACCCTGTCCACTATTCTTTGCCATAGCTCCATCTTCCTGGCAATGGTGGTGTGCTGCACCTGTGTCCCGAAGAGCTGGGGCTCTACCCGAACTATTTCCTCCACCATGACCCTGAGTTCTGCGTCTGAGAAACTGGGGTGTCTTTGGGGTGCCATGGGGTGGTGTGGATGAGGTGTGGGGTGGTGTTTGCGGTGATGAGTGTGGTGAGTGTAGTGGTGTGAGGTGTTTTGTGCGTGGTTGTTGTGTGGGTGATGGTGTAGTGTGCCTCTGTGTGATGGTGTTCTCTATTCTGTGCTGTCTCTCTCTGGGCTTCTTCTCTGATTTGTGGTCGTAGGGGTTTGTGGGTGATGTGGGTGTGTGTTTTATAGTTAATTGGGTGTGTGGGAGTGTTGTGTGTATGTGTCTCAGGTGTGTGTATTTCAAATTGTCCAATGTGGCTGTGTTTTGGAGCTGTATGTGTATTTTGAGCGCGGCGGTGTGTACCGCCAATGGAATACCGCGGTTGAAAGACCGCCGCGTGGATTCGTGGGTCGTAATGGCATGGGCGTATTTCTGTTGGCGTGACGGTGGAGGTTTGGTCTTCACCAGTTTAACGCTGGCCGTTGGAGTGGCGGACTTTTGTGGATGTCGGGTTTTTGGCGGTTTGCCTCTTGAGGGTCAGAATGACCGTGGCGGTTTATCGCGACCGCGGCGGTGTTGTGGCGGCCTTCTGACCGGCGGTAAGCGCCTTTTACCGCCGAGGTCAGAATGACCCCCTAAATATTTTGGGTAATGTGGTTGAAATTGTGGAATTATGTGGAGTGTGCCTGCCAATGCACAATGTAGGTTCCAACATGAGGTTGGGGGGTGTTGTTCTCATAGATCTTGTCCAAATGAAGAAAAAAAAAAATATATATATATATATATATATATATATATATATATACGCATATATATATATCACTGTGTAAGATTTTATTCATATCACATGTACATTTATTTAAACATATGCATTATGCATCCCTAATATGCTCCAATATCAAATAATTATTAATTAATATTAAATAATCTTAAAATGCATTTTGGGGTGGGACTCTCCATTTGGAGGCTTTAATTAGTATTTTTCATGGTTCACACCTATATAACCTGTGCAAAAAAACCTATTGTATAGTTTGCAGTGGTTAGAGTACACAAAGCAGTGTGTCAAATTACGTCAAGTTTTGTGGGACTAAAAAAACAATAGGTGGTAAAATTATACATGACTCTTGAAACTGCAGATATCACCAATTGAAATTCTTCCATGAGACAAGTTCTGGATGGAATCATTTTATATGCAGGTTCAGAGAAGGTGTTTCCATTGGAGACAGCATAATTCCTCTGAAATTCACATAACTATTGAGAGAGCAGAACTTGGCTGTGCCATTGTGCAATATAGATGGTACATTAAAATGTAATCAATTAAGTGGGTAACTTGTGCTCTAGGGTATTCATGTTAACATGGTAGATCGGAAATCATATTACTTAGGGTGCACTCATAAATAGAAATTCAGAAAGGTAATATGAATGTTTCTGTAATGAAAAATAATGCATGTATGTAATGTATTATGATTACAACATTGTGTTTTAATGTTATATCATTATAGTTATTCATCATTTATTGTGCTTGTGAGGGGACATGCATGTATAGCCATGTATTTGAATGTTCATTGAATTCTGTGTTAAATCTACATGAGCTAAGGCCTGACATGTTTTCCTATGCTGCACCTTCAATGTGGAGTTTAGCTCGAGCTGCATTTTCTTTATTTGCAGGTGCATCTGTAATGGTTTACAGTTAAGGAAAGGCCTGTTGTCAGTTTGAGGTAAGGTGGTATGGAAGGGTTTGTCCACAAGGATGAGGAGAGCTAACTAGAGGATGAGAGAGAATAACTCCTCTCCACTCTCCAGGACAGAGGAGGTACCCAAGGATGCGATTATGTTTGGTTCATACGATGAAAGTTTGATGGGAGTTGCAAATTTCAAACTGTGCATGGAAGATGGAAAACTACTGTACATGGTAATGTGGACTCTCAAAGGTTCTGCAAGGTCTAAAGTGGTGTTCAGTTAGTTAGGTGAGACAGACCCTTTTTACCCTTTGACTGTAGCAGATCCCTAGAGACTTAGGGCCTGATTACAACTCTGGAGGAGGTGTTAATCCGTCCCAAAAGTGACGGTAAAGTGACGGATTTACCACCAGCCGTATTACGAGTCCATTATATCCTATGGAACTCGTAATACGGCTGGTGGTATATCCGTCACATTTGGGACGGATTAACACCTCCTCCAAAGTTGTTATCAGGCCCTTAGTAGGGTACAGATCTCTCTACTTTACCTTGGCTGAAGTGGCTTCATGCTGTGCACATCTCTCTTGCAAAACGTCTACTGGGGTTTCTGTTATGCTGATACTTTTGACAATTTTCCTATTTCCTACATTTCTGAAGAAATCTTTAGGTTTTCCCTTAGCTTAATTAGAATAATCAGATTTATTTAGCTGGACAGGAAGATGACAATTTAGATCCTGATTATCAAACATTGTTTCTCATCTTTTGTATTGCTGCAACAGAAATCCTTGTACATCTTATGTTCATAGAATTCCATTCATTAGATGCTACAATTCTCCTTTAGTAATTCTGTACTTATATAGTATATTTCTGAGGCTCATTTACATATGTCTGGCCCTAAATTTATAATAAAACCTATGAACTTGAACTTCTGCCTCCGAGATTTAGGGGGTCATTCTGACCCTGGCGGTCATGGACCGCCAGGGCCAACGACCGCGGGAGCACCGCCAACAGGCTGGCGGTGCTGCCATGGCATTCTGACCACGGTGGTACAGCCGTGGTCAGATACGGGAAACCGGCGGTGTACCGCCGGTTTCCCGCTGCCTAAGGGAATCCTCCATGGCGGCGCTGCAAGCACCGCCGCCATGGGGATTCCGACCCCCTTACCGCCAGCCTTGTTCTGGCGGTTTTGACCGCCAGAACCTGGTTGGCGGTAACGGGTGTCGTGGGGCCCCTGGGGGCCCCTGCAGTGCCCATGCCAATGGCATGGGCACTGCAGGGGCCCACTAACAGGGCCCCACCAAGATTTTCAGTGTCTGCCACGCAGACACTGAAAATCGCGACACCCGTCGCACCCCTTCCACTCCGCCGGCTCCATTCGGAGCCGGCATCCTCATGGAAGGGGGTTTCCCGCTGGGCTGGCGGGCGGCCTCCTGGCGGTTGCCCGCCAGCCCAGCGGGAAACTCAGAATTACTGCGGCGGTCTTTTGACCGCGCAGCGGTATTCTGCCGGCGGGACTTTGGCGGGCGGCCTCCGCCGCCCGCCAAAGTCAGAATGACCCCCTTAATGTATGACTAAATGGGTTACACTATAAACTGATTGAAAAGGTATTGATTTGTTTATCCTTACCTCTTGGAGCCCCCAAAAAGATTCATCGGACCCACGGAAACTAGATAATAGACCAGATGCATTTTCATATTGTAAGAGAGTAGGAGGGTTAGGAATCCGAAGTAAGGAGGGCGAGAAACCTGTTTTCTAGATTAGCTAGTCCGAAGAGCCCAGTCTCAAGCACCAATGCCCAGGCTTTGGAGGACCACTATAGTTTTGGTGATTCAGAAGAGAGTCATGTTGGCAAAGGAGGAGTCAGTATCAATAAAATTGCTAATTGCAGGGGTTCATGTTTAGTTTGTGGTGTTTGTGTATCTGGATGTTGTTTTACGGAGATCTTCTGAATGTTGCATGTGTATGTGTGGTGATTAGTGAAGAAGTTGGATTTGTTATCGGGTCCAAGATGGCCTATGGTCCCAGGATAATTTTAAAAAGTGTAGAAGACACCAAATTGTAAATGTCTGTTAAGTTTGGTAGAGCTCTTCGTGAGACGTCATCAACGTCTCAATTGAGATAAGGATTTATCTTTGTCTGAACATGAGGTGATTGGTATAGTGCATCTTAATGCGCAGAATTAATATATACTAATCTGGATGATACCCCGCAGGTCGAGGTTTCATTCAAAGTTTTTGATATTCTTGTGTGACTGAATACTGTTGATGTTTTAGTGGAGCAAACAAAAGTTATTGTATTATAATTCATTTTATACGTGTGTGATGTTGAAGAGAGTGCACGCATGTAGATTGTTAAGGAGGGTGTAGTGCTGTGAAGAGCGAAATTGATGTCACAGGGTGCCACAGTGGTATAGGATGATTGGTGTGTTGCCTCACTGCTATTGGTTGTGGACGTCAAAAGGTGTAGCACTGCGAATGGTTGCTATTACTGAACAGGGGATTGTGGATATGGTATTTCCTGATTCAAAACTAAATATTTACAGTGATTGTTGATATTTGATTGGCAAAAATGAAATGTTTCAATGTTATGCAGACTTGTTTATAGGAAATTTGCTTATACCTAGTAGAGAGGGAGATGACTCACCACCTGGAGATATCCTAGGTCATTATATTGCTATAAATATATGGCTTATGCATGTGTTTAACTTAGTCATTGAGGTTTCCATGATATGGCACATTTAATTTGAGAATTATCAAACTTCTGTGGAGGGTGTTCTATGGATTGAAACCACCTCCACAATATCGGGCACTAAATGCTATGGAATGTGCTGCTCACACCGGAGACAAAGAGAAACATGAGGTTAGAGCCCGAAGAGCTGTGTGCACCTATGCGGATGCTAGGTTGGATGCTGAATAGAAAAGGTGGAGAACTGACATGATAGAGGCAATTAGATGGTATCCAACTTTGACAAGCGAAACAATTGAGGGAGAGAAGGAAAAAAAGATGACAAAACAAAAAGAGGGAAAGCAAAAGGAACCAGAAGATATTAGTGAGGTTAGTGACAGTGATTTTGGAGGCTGCCTTCTAAATGTTCTACTGTCTGAATGTCCATCCCCATATAATGAGACTCAGGAGGAGGGTGGAAACAGCAGGTAGTAGTTGAAAGGTTGTGTTCTCATAAACAATTATTAATGAGTGTTCATGTATTCTGAATAATGGGTTTGTGTAGAAAATACAGTAACGCATAAAAAGAATGCACACATTTGAAAAAGTGATTATGAAGAGTGGCTGTCAATGTTCACAAAGTGTACTTATTAGTAGTTTAATATTGTGAAATGTGAATATATGTTTGACTAATGTAGTAATATGTTATATTAAACTTTATGTATTATGTCCTAGATTTAGTAATTGTAGGCTTTAACTTAGTGAAGGTCTTGGCCTACTTGCCAGGCCTCTTGTCAAAGCTGTATTTCTTAATGTTTAATTAATGGCTGTCCTAGGGAGTTGAACTGTGATTTACCATTTTGCATTGTTTAAATATGCTCATAACTAAAGGTTCTCATGAGAACCAACTGATAGGAGATGCTGTTCTTGCTAAAGTAACATTTTGTGTGTAATGCGTGCAAGACTGACATTCTTAGGAGGAGCACGATGGAAATAATGACAGGAGTGAAAGCTGCAACAATATTGTTACCTGACAAGCCAGATGATGAAGGACATTGCAGGGCAACCAATCAACGACATGTGGACGGAGTACTAGTAGAATTCAAAGATTTGGAGTTTTAGTTTTATTGGACAAAGTGTGAACATGCGATTAACTGACCAACAGGGATTTGGGATATAACTTTAATAGTTTTAATTTAACAGAACTGCACTGAGAAGAGCGCAGCATTCTAAATTTGCCATAGCTCATTCTTGCCCATTTTGCATCTCGACAAGAGATGTGCTTAACTTTACTGCTTAAAGACTTTTTCTGAACTTTGATGCTGAATCCTGATGCCTTGCTGATCGACTGATGTCCTGAGGACGAAGACTGACTCTGCTTGCTGATCCACACTGAGGATAGGCATTATGAATTAGAAGTTGATTATTATGCATAGTTGCTTTTTCTTTCTAGGTACCAACTGCACTGTTTTGATAGAGACCATAGTTAGATGTTTTTCCAAAATTGTGTTACAATTTTTTTTGCATGAAGCCCAACATGTTGAGGCTAATCTGATGTTAGATAAGGATCCTCACTAACAGGAAATAGGGAATAATTCTTGATAAATTTCTCTGTTGAATTTTAATGTATGTAATCACTTTGACGCAGTTGACTTTGCTATTAATTTGCATCGTAACCTTAGAATGGTTTGTAATTTAAGCTTTGATTAGATTACGGTTCTTCCGCCGCTTTGGACAGACTATTTTGTTAATATAGGGAAATAAATATTCTAACTTTTACTAAAAGGTGTGGTTATTCATGACTGAAAGGTCATGGTGCGTGACAATTACTGACTCTGTTGATTATTACTGTTATTGATTGTTTTTGATTATTGATATTGTGTATTGATCAGTGAATATTGATCTGCATGTACTGGAGCTATGGTAAGAACAACTTAATTGCGAGTCAAAAGGTTCATCGACCTATTCGCATCCCTTTGTAAGTTTACTTCTTAAGGTCATTCGCGCTAACAGTGGAAACAGCATAGTTGAAAGGTTGTGTTCACCACTGCCCCAGCAAATGTGACTCCTAATCCTGTGGGGGACACTCCGCTAATGTACACTATGGGCCAAGGAGAGAAGGTTCAGGAATGCGTGCTCCAGCTGATTACAACTCTGGAGGAGGTGTTAATCCGTCCCAAAAGTGACGGTAAAGTGACGGATTTACCACCAGCCGTATTACGAGTCCATTATATCCTATGGAACTCGTAATACGGCTGGTGGTATATCCGTCACATTTGGGACGGATTAACACCTCCTCCAAAGTTGTAATCAGGCCCTTAGTAGGGTACAGATCTCTCTACTTTACCTTGGCTGAAGTGGCTTCATGCTGTGCACATCTCTCTTGCAAAACGTCTACTGGGGTTTCTGTTATGCTGATACTTTTGACAATTTTCCTATTTCCTACATTTCTGAAGAAATCTTTAGGTTTTCCCTTAGCTTAATTAGAATAATCAGATTTATTTAGCTGGACAGGAAGATGACAATTTAGATCCTGATTATCAAACATTGTTTCTCATCTTTTGTATTGCTGCAACAGAAATCCTTGTACATCTTATGTTCATAGAATTCCATTCATTAGATGCTACAATTCTCCTTTAGTAATTCTGTACTTATATAGTATATTTCTGAGGCTCATTTACATATGTCTGGCCCTAAATTTATAATAAAACCTATGAACTTGAACTTCTGCCTCCGAGATTTAGGGGGTCATTCTGACCCTGGCGGTCATGGACCGCCAGGGCCAACGACCGCGGGAGCACCGCCAACAGGCTGGCGGTGCTGCCATGGCATTCTGACCACGGTGGTACAGCCGTGGTCAGATACGGGAAACCGGCGGTGTACCGCCGGTTTCCCGCTGCCTAAGGGAATCCTCCATGGCGGCGCTGCAAGCACCGCCGCCATGGGGATTCCGACCCCCTTACCGCCAGCCTTGTTCTGGCGGTTTTGACCGCCAGAACCTGGTTGGCGGTAACGGGTGTCGTGGGGCCCCTGGGGGCCCCTGCAGTGCCCATGCCAATGGCATGGGCACTGCAGGGGCCCACTAACAGGGCCCCACCAAGATTTTCAGTGTCTGCCACGCAGACACTGAAAATCGCGACGGGTGCAACTGCACCCGTCGCACCCCTTCCACTCCGCCGGCTCCATTCGGAGCCGGCATCCTCATGGAAGGGGGTTTCCCGCTGGGCTGGCGGGCGGCCTCCTGGCGGTTGCCCGCCAGCCCAGCGGGAAACTCAGAATTACTGCGGCGGTCTTTTGACCGCGCAGCGGTATTCTGCCGGCGGGACTTTGGCGGGCGGCCTCCGCCGCCCGCCAAAGTCAGAATGACCCCCTTAATGTATGACTAAATGGGTTACACTATAAACTGATTGAAAAGGTATTGATTTGTTTATCCTTACCTCTTGGAGCCCCCAAAAAGATTCATCGGACCCACGGAAACTAGATAATAGACCAGATGCATTTTCATATTGTAACAGAGTAGGAGGGTTAGGAATCCGAAGTAAGGAGGGCGAGAAACCTGTTTTCTAGATTAGCTAGTCCGAAGAGCCCAGTCTCAAGCACCAATGCCCAGGCTTTGGAGGACCACTATAGTTTTGGTGATTCAGAAGCGAGTCATGTTGGCAAAGGAGGAGTCAGTATCAATAAAATTGCTAATTGCAGGGGTTCATGTTTAGTTTGTGGTGTTTGTGTATCTAGATGTTGTTTTACGGAGATCTTCTGAATGTTGCATGTGTATGTGTGGTGATTAGTGAAGAAGTTGGATTTGTTATCGGGTCCAAGATGGCCTATGGTCCCAGGATAATTTTAAAAAGTGTAGAAGACACCAAATTGTAAATGTCTGTTAAGTTTGGTAGAGCTCTTCGTGAGACGTCATCAACGTCTCAATTGAGATAAGGATTTATCTTTGTCTGAACATGAGGTGATTGGTATAGTGCATCTTAATGCGCAGAATTAATATATACTAATCTGGATGATACCCCGCAGGTCGAGGTTTCATTCAAAGTTTTTGATATTCTTGTGTGACTGAATACTGTTGATGTTTTAGTGGAGCAAACAAAAGTTATTGTATTATAATTCATTTTATACGTGTGTGATGTTGAAGAGAGTGCACGCATGTAGATTGTTAAGGAGGGTGTAGTGCTGTGAAGAGCGAAATTGATGTCACAGGGTGCCACAGTGGTATAGGATGATTGGTGTGTTGCCTTACTGCTATTGGTTGTGGACGTCAAAAGGTGTAGCACTGCGAATGGTTGCTATTACTGAACAGGGGATTGTGGATATGGTATTTCCTGATTCAAAACTAAATATTTACAGTGATTGTTGATATTTGATTGGCAAAAATGAAATGTTTCAATGTTATGCAGACTTGTTTATAGGAAATTTGCTTATACCTAGTAGAGAGGGAGATGACTCACCACCTGGAGATATCCTAGGTCATTATATTGCTATAAATATATGGCTTATGCATGTGTTTAACTTAGTCATTGAGGTTTCCATGATATGGCACATTTAATTTGAGAATTATCAAACTTCTGTGGAGGGTGTTCTATGGATTGAAACCACCTCCACAATATGGGGCACTAAATGCTATGGAATGTGCTGCTCACACCGGAGACAAAGAGAAACATGAGGTTAGAGCCCGAAGAGCTGTGTGCACCTATGCGGATGCTAGGTTGGATGCTGAATAGAAAAGGTGGAGAACTGACATGATAGAGGCAATTAGATGGTATCCAACTTTGACAAGCGAAACAATTGAGGGAGAGAAGGAAAAAAAGATGACAAAACAAAAAGAGGGAAAGCAAAAGGAACCAGAAGATATTAGTGAGGTTAGTGACAGTGATTTTGGAGGCTGCCTTCTAAATGTTCTACTGTCTGAATGTCCATCCCCATATAATGAGACTCAGGAGGAGGGTGGAAACAGCAGGTAGTAGTTGAAAGGTTGTGTTCTCATAAACAATTATTAATGAGTGTTCATGTATTCTGAATAATGGGTTTGTGTAGAAAATACAGTAACGCATAAAAAGAATGCACACATTTGAAAAAGTGATTATGAAGAGTGGCTGTCAATGTTCACAAAGTGTACTTATTAGTAGTTTAATATTGTGAAATGTTGAATATATGTTTGACTAATGTAGTAATATGTCATTTTAAACTTTATGTATTATGTCCTAGATTTAGTAATTGTAGGCTTTAACTTAGTGAAGGTCTTGGCCTACTTGCCAGGCCTCTTGTCAAAGCTGTATTTCTTAATGTTTAATTAATGGCTGTCCTAGGGAGTTGAACTGTGATTTACCATTTTGCATTGTTTAAATATGCTCATAACTAAAGGTTCTCATGAGAACCAACTGATAGGAGATGCTGTTCTTGCTAAAGTAACATTTTGTGTGTAATGCGTGCAAGACTGACATTCTTAGGAGGAGCACGATGGAAATAATGACAGGAGTGAAAGCTGCAACAATATTGTTACCTGACAAGCCAGATGATGAAGGACATTGCAGGGCAACCAATCAACGACATGTGGACGGAGTACTAGTAGAATTCAAAGATTTGGAGTTTTAGATTTATTGGACAAAGTGTGAACATGCGATTAACTGACCAACAGGGATTTGGGATATAACTTTAATAGTTTTAATTTAACAGAACTGCACTGAGAAGAGCGCAGCATTCTAAATTTGCCATAGCTCATTCTTGCCCATTTTGCATCTCGACAAGAGATGTGCTTAACTTTACTGCTTAAAGACTTTTTCTGAACTTTGATGCTGAATCCTGATGCCTTGCTGATCGACTGATGTCCTGAGGACGAAGACTGACTCTGCTTGCTGATCCACACTGAGGATAGGCATTATGAATTAGAAGTTGATTATTATGCATAGTTGCTTTTTCTTTCTAGGTACCAACTGCACTGTTTTGATAGAGACCATAGTTAGATGTTTTTCCAAAATTGTGTTACAATTTTTTTTGCATGAAGCCCAACATGTTGAGGCTAATCTGATGTTAGATAAGGATCCTCACTAACAGGAAATAGGGAATAATTCTTGATAAATTTCTCTGTTGAATTTTAATGTATGTAATCACTTTGACGCAGTTGACTTTGCTATTAATTTGCATCGTAACCTTAGAATGGTTTGTAATTTAAGCTTTGATTAGATTACGGTTCTTCCGCCGCTTTGGACAGACTATTTTGTTAATATAGGGAAATAAATATTCTAACTTTTACTAAAAGGTGTGGTTATTCATGACTGAAAGGTCATGGTGCGTGACAATTACTGACTCTGTTGATTATTACTGTTATTGATTGTTTTTGATTATTGATATTGTGTATTGATCAGTGAATATTGATCTGCATGTACTGGAGCTATGGTAAGAACAACTTAATTGCGAGTCAAAAGGTTCATCGACCTATTCGCATCCCTTTGTAAGTTTACTTCTTAAGGTCATTCGCGCTAACAGTGGAAACAGCATAGTTGAAAGGTTGTGTTCACCACTGCCCCAGCAAATGTGACTCCTAATCCTGTGGGGGACACTCCGCTAATGTACACTATGGGCCAAGGAGAGAAGGTTCAGGAATGCGTGCTCCAGCTGATTACAACTCTGGAGGAGGTGTTAATCCGTCCCAAAAGTGACGGTAAAGTGACGGATTTACCACCAGCCGTATTACGAGTCCATTATATCCTATGGAACTCGTAATACGGCTGGTGGTATATCCGTCACATTTGGGACGGATTAACACCTCCTCCAAAGTTGTAATCAGGCCCTTAGTAGGGTACAGATCTCTCTACTTTACCTTGGCTGAAGTGGCTTCATGCTGTGCACATCTCTCTTGCAAAACGTCTACTGGGGTTTCTGTTATGCTGATACTTTTGACAATTTTCCTATTTCCTACATTTCTGAAGAAATCTTTAGGTTTTCCCTTAGCTTAATTAGAATAATCAGATTTATTTAGCTGGACAGGAAGATGACAATTTAGATCCTGATTATCAAACATTGTTTCTCATCTTTTGTATTGCTGCAACAGAAATCCTTGTACATCTTATGTTCATAGAATTCCATTCATTAGATGCTACAATTCTCCTTTAGTAATTCTGTACTTATATAGTATATTTCTGAGGCTCATTTACATATGTCTGGCCCTAAATTTATAATAAAACCTATGAACTTGAACTTCTGCCTCCGAGATTTAGGGGGTCATTCTGACCCTGGCGGTCATGGACCGCCAGGGCCAACGACCGCGGGAGCACCGCCAACAGGCTGGCGGTGCTGCCATGGCATTCTGACCACGGTGGTACAGCCGTGGTCAGATACGGGAAACCGGCGGTGTACCGCCGGTTTCCCGCTGCCTAAGGGAATCCTCCATGGCGGCGCTGCAAGCACCGCCGCCATGGGGATTCCGACCCCCTTACCGCCAGCCTTGTTCTGGCGGTTTTGACCGCCAGAACCTGGTTGGCGGTAACGGGTGTCGTGGGGCCCCTGGGGGCCCCTGCAGTGCCCATGCCAATGGCATGGGCACTGCAGGGGCCCACTAACAGGGCCCCACCAAGATTTTCAGTGTCTGCCACGCAGACACTGAAAATCGCGACGGGTGCAACTGCACCCGTCGCACCCCTTCCACTCCGCCGGCTCCATTCGGAGCCGGCATCCTCATGGAAGGGGGTTTCCCGCTGGGCTGGCGGGCGGCCTCCTGGCGGTTGCCCGCCAGCCCAGCGGGAAACTCAGAATTACTGCGGCGGTCTTTTGACCGCGCAGCGGTATTCTGCCGGCGGGACTTTGGCGGGCGGCCTCCGCCGCCCGCCAAAGTCAGAATGACCCCCTTAATGTATGACTAAATGGGTTACACTATAAACTGATTGAAAAGGTATTGATTTGTTTATCCTTACCTCTTGGAGCCCCCAAAAAGATTCATCGGACCCACGGAAACTAGATAATAGACCAGATGCATTTTCATATTGTAACAGAGTAGGAGGGTTAGGAATCCGAAGTAAGGAGGGCGAGAAACCTGTTTTCTAGATTAGCTAGTCCGAAGAGCCCAGTCTCAAGCACCAATGCCCAGGCTTTGGAGGACCACTATAGTTTTGGTGATTCAGAAGCGAGTCATGTTGGCAAAGGAGGAGTCAGTATCAATAAAATTGCTAATTGCAGGGGTTCATGTTTAGTTTGTGGTGTTTGTGTATCTGGATGTTGTTTTACGGAGATCTTCTGAATGTTGCATGTGTATGTGTGGTGATTAGTGAAGAAGTTGGATTTGTTATCGGGTCCAAGATGGCCTATGGTCCCAGGATAATTTTAAAAAGTGTAGAAGACACCAAATTGTAAATGTCTGTTAAGTTTGGTAGAGCTCTTCGTGAGACGTCATCAACGTCTCAATTGAGATAAGGATTTATCTTTGTCTGAACATGAGGTGATTGGTATAGTGCATCTTAATGCGCAGAATTAATATATACTAATCTGGATGATACCCCGCAGGTCGAGGTTTCATTCAAAGTTTTTGATATTCTTGTGTGACTGAATACTGTTGATGTTTTAGTGGAGCAAACAAAAGTTATTGTATTATAATTCATTTTATACGTGTGTGATGTTGAAGAGAGTGCACGCATGTAGATTGTTAAGGAGGGTGTAGTGCTGTGAAGAGCAAAATTGATGTCACAGGGTGCCACAGTGGTATAGGATGATTGGTGTGTTGCCTCACTGCTATTGGTTGTGGACGTCAAAAGGTGTAGCACTGCGAATGGTTGCTATTACTGAACAGGGGATTGTGGATATGGTATTTCCTGATTCAAAACTAAATATTTACAGTGATTGTTGATATTTGATTGGCAAAAATGAAATGTTTCAATGTTATGCAGACTTGTTTATAGGAAATTTGCTTATACCTAGTAGAGAGGGAGATGACTCACCACCTGGAGATATCCTAGGTCATTATATTGCTATAAATATATGGCTTATGCATGTGTTTAACTTAGTCATTGAGGTTTCCATGATATGGCACATTTAATTTGAGAATTATCAAACTTCTGTGGAGGGTGTTCTATGGATTGAAACCACCTCCACAATATCGGGCACTAAATGCTATGGAATGTGCTGCTCACACCGGAGACAAAGAGAAACATGAGGTTAGAGCCCGAAGAGCTGTGTGCACCTATGCGGATGCTAGGTTGGATGCTGAATAGAAAAGGTGGAGAACTGACATGATAGAGGCAATTAGATGGTATCCAACTTTGACAAGCGAAACAATTGAGGGAGAGAAGGAAAAAAAGATGACAAAACAAAAAGAGGGAAAGCAAAAGGAACCAGAAGATATTAGTGAGGTTAGTGACAGTGATTTTGGAGGCTGCCTTCTAAATGTTCTACTGTCTGAATGTCCATCCCCATATAATGAGACTCAGGAGGAGGGTGGAAACAGCAGGTAGTAGTTGAAAGGTTGTGTTCTCATAAACAATTATTAATGAGTGTTCATGTATTCTGAATAATGGGTTTGTGTAGAAAATACAGTAACGCATAAAAAGAATGCACACATTTGAAAAAGTGATTATGAAGAGTGGCTGTCAATGTTCACAAAGTGTACTTATTAGTAGTTTAATATTGTGAAATGTGAATATATGTTTGACTAATGTAGTAATATGTTATATTAAACTTTATGTATTATGTCCTAGATTTAGTAATTGTAGGCTTTAACTTAGTGAAGGTCTTGGCCTACTTGCCAGGCCTCTTGTCAAAGCTGTATTTCTTAATGTTTAATTAATGGCTGTCCTAGGGAGTTGAACTGTGATTTACCATTTTGCATTGTTTAAATATGCTCATAACTAAAGGTTCTCATGAGAACCAACTGATAGGAGATGCTGTTCTTGCTAAAGTAACATTTTGTGTGTAATGCGTGCAAGACTGACATTCTTAGGAGGAGCACGATGGAAATAATGACAGGAGTGAAAGCTGCAACAATATTGTTACCTGACAAGCCAGATGATGAAGGACATTGCAGGGCAACCAATCAACGACATGTGGACGGAGTACTAGTAGAATTCAAAGATTTGGAGTTTTAGTTTTATTGGACAAAGTGTGAACATGCGATTAACTGACCAACAGGGATTTGGGATATAACTTTAATAGTTTTAATTTAACAGAACTGCACTGAGAAGAGCGCAGCATTCTAAATTTGCCATAGCTCATTCTTGCCCATATTGCATCTCGACAAGAGACGTGCTTAACTTTACTGCTTAAAGACTTTTTCTGAACTTTGATGCTGAATCCTGATGCCTTGCTGATCGACTGATGTCCTGAGGACGAAGACGGACTCTGCTTGCTGATCCACACTGAGGATAGGCATTATGAATTAGAAGTTGATTATTATGCATAGTTGCTTTTTCTTTCTAGGTACCAACTGCACTGTTTTGATAGAGACCATAGTTAGATGTTTTTCCAAAATTGTGTTACAATTTTTTTTGCATGAAGCCCAACATGTTGAGGCTAATCTGATGTTAGATAAGGATCCTCACTAACAGGAAATAGGGAATAATTCTTGATAAATTTCTCTGTTGAATTTTAATGTATGTAATCACTTTGACGCAGTTGACTTTGCTATTAATTTGCATCGTAACCTTAGAATGGTTTGTAATTTAAGCTTTGATTAGATTACGGTTCTTCCGCCGCTTTGGACAGACTATTTTGTTAATATAGGGAAATAAATATTCTAACTTTTACTAAAAGGTGTGGTTATTCATGACTGAAAGGTCATGGTGCGTGACAATTACTGACTCTGTTGATTATTACTGTTATTGATTGTTTTTGATTATTGATATTGTGTATTGATCAGTGAATATTGATCTGCATGTACTGGAGCTATGGTAAGAACAACTTAATTGCGAGTCAAAAGGTTCATCGACCTATTCGCATCCCTTTGTAAGTTTACTTCTTAAGGTCATTCGCGCTAACAGTGGAAACAGCATAGTTGAAAGGTTGTGTTCACCACTGCCCCAGCAAATGTGACTCCTAATCCTGTGGGGGACACTCCGCTAATGTACACTATGGGCCAAGGAGAGAAGGTTCAGGAATGCGTGCTCCAGCTGATTACAACTCTGGAGGAGGTGTTAATCCGTCCCAAAAGTGACGGTAAAGTGACGGATTTACCACCAGCCGTATTACGAGTCCATTATATCCTATGGAACTCGTAATACGGCTGGTGGTATATCCGTCACATTTGGGACGGATTAACACCTCCTCCAAAGTTGTAATCAGGCCCTTAGTAGGGTACAGATCTCTCTACTTTACCTTGGCTGAAGTGGCTTCATGCTGTGCACATCTCTCTTGCAAAACGTCTACTGGGGTTTCTGTTATGCTGATACTTTTGACAATTTTCCTATTTCCTACATTTCTGAAGAAATCTTTAGGTTTTCCCTTAGCTTAATTAGAATAATCAGATTTATTTAGCTGGACAGGAAGATGACAATTTAGATCCTGATTATCAAACATTGTTTCTCATCTTTTGTATTGCTGCAACAGAAATCCTTGTACATCTTATGTTCATAGAATTCCATTCATTAGATGCTACAATTCTCCTTTAGTAATTCTGTACTTATATAGTATATTTCTGAGGCTCATTTACATATGTCTGGCCCTAAATTTATAATAAAACCTATGAACTTGAACTTCTGCCTCCGAGATTTAGGGGGTCATTCTGACCCTGGCGGTCATGGACCGCCAGGGCCAACGACCGCGGGAGCACCGCCAACAGGCTGGCGGTGCTGCCATGGCATTCTGACCACGGTGGTACAGCCGTGGTCAGATACGGGAAACCGGCGGTGTACCGCCGGTTTCCCGCTGCCTAAGGGAATCCTCCATGGCGGCGCTGCAAGCACCGCCGCCATGGGGATTCCGACCCCCTTACCGCCAGCCTTGTTCTGGCGGTTTTGACCGCCAGAACCTGGTTGGCGGTAACGGGTGTCGTGGGGCCCCTGGGGGCCCCTGCAGTGCCCATGCCAATGGCATGGGCACTGCAGGGGCCCACTAACAGGGCCCCACCAAGATTTTCAGTGTCTGCCACGCAGACACTGAAAATCGCGACGGGTGCAACTGCACCCGTCGCACCCCTTCCACTCCGCCGGCTCCATTCGGAGCCGGCATCCTCATGGAAGGGGGTTTCCCGCTGGGCTGGCGGGCGGCCTCCTGGCGGTTGCCCGCCAGCCCAGCGGGAAACTCAGAATTACTGCGGCGGTCTTTTGACCGCGCAGCGGTATTCTGCCGGCGGGACTTTGGCGGGCGGCCTCCGCCGCCCGCCAAAGTCAGAATGACCCCCTTAATGTATGACTAAATGGGTTACACTATAAACTGATTGAAAAGGTATTGATTTGTTTATCCTTACCTCTTGGAGCCCCCAAAAAGATTCATCGGACCCACGGAAACTAGATAATAGACCAGATGCATTTTCATATTGTAACAGAGTAGGAGGGTTAGGAATCCGAAGTAAGGAGGGCGAGAAACCTGTTTTCTAGATTAGCTAGTCCGAAGAGCCCAGTCTCAAGCACCAATGCCCAGGCTTTGGAGGACCACTATAGTTTTGGTGATTCAGAAGAGAGTCATGTTGGCAAAGGAGGAGTCAGTATCAATAAAATTGCTAATTGCAGCGGTTCATGTTTAGTTTGTGGTGTTTGTGTATCTGGATGTTGTTTTACGGAGATCTTCTGAATGTTGCATGTGTATGTGTGGTGATTAGTGAAGAAGTTGGATTTGTTATCGGGTCCAAGATGGCCTATGGTCCCAGGATAATTTTAAAAAGTGTAGAAGACACCAAATTGTAAATGTCTGTTAAGTTTGGTAGAGCTCTTCGTGAGACGTCATCAACGTCTCAATTGAGATAAGGATTTATCTTTGTCTGAACATGAGGTGATTGGTATAGTGCATCTTAATGCGCAGACTGAATAGATACTAATCTGGATGATACCCCGCAGGTCGAGGTTTCATTCAAAGTTTTTGATATTCTTGTGTGACTGAATACTGTTGATGTTTTAGTGGAGCAAACAAAAGTTATTGTATTATAATTCATTTTATACGTGTGTGATGTTGAAGAGAGTGCACGCATGTAGATTGTTAAGGAGGGTGTAGTGCTGTGAAGAGCGAAATTGATGTCTCAGGGTGCCACAGTGGTATAGGATGATTGGTGTGTTGCCTCACTGCTATTGGTTGTGGACGTCAAAAGGTGTAGCACTGCGAATGGTTGCTATTACTGAACAGGGGATTGTGGATATGGTATTTCCTGATTAAAAACTAAATATTTACAGTGATTGTTGATATTTGATTGGCAAAAATGAAATGTTTCAATGTTATGCAGACTTGTTTATAGGAAATTTGCTTATACCTAGTAGAGAGGGAGATGACTCACCACCTGGAGATATCCTAGGTCATTATATTGCTATAAATATATGGCTTATGCATGTGTTTAACTTAGTCATTGAGGTTTCCATGATATGGCACATTTAATTTGAGAATTATCAAACTTCTGTGGAGGGTGTTCTATGAGTTGAAACCACCTCCACAATATGGGGCACTAAATGCTATGGAATGTGCTGCTCACACCGGAGACAAAGAGAAACATGAGGTTAGAGCCCGAAGAGCTGTGTGCACCTATGCGGATGCTAGGTGGGATGCTGAATAGAAAAGGTGGAGAACTGACATGATAGAGGCAATTAGATGGTATCCAACTTTGACAAGCGAAACAATTGAGCGAGAGAAGGAAAAAAAGATAACAAAACAAAAAGAGGGAAAGCAAAAGGAACCAGAAGATATTAGTGAGGTTAGTGACAGTGATTTTGGAGGCTGCCTTCTAAATGTTCTACTGTCTGAATGTCCATCCCCATATAATGAGACTCAGGAGGAGGGTGGAAACAGCAGGTAGTAGTTGAAAGGTTGTGTTCTCATAAACAATTATTAATGAGTGTTCATGTATTCTGAATAATGGGTTTGTGTAGAAAATACAGTAACGCATAAAAAGAATGCACACATTTGAAAAAGTGATTATGAAGAGTGGCTGTCAATGTTCACAAAGTGTACTTATTAGTAGTTTAATATTGTGAAATGTTGAATATATGTTTGACTAATGTAGTAATATGTCATATTAAACTTTATGTATTATGTCCTAGATTTAGTAATTGTAGGCTTTAACTTAGTGAAGGTCTTGGCCTACTTGCCAGGCCTCTTGTCAAAGCTGTATTTCTTAATGTTTAATTAATGGCTGTCCTAGGGAGTTGAACTGTGATTTACCATTTTGCATTGTTTAAATATGCTCATAACTAAAGGTTCTCATGAGAACCAACTGATAGGAGATGCTGTTCTTGCTAAAGTAACATTTTGTGTGTAATGCGTGCAAGACTGACATTCTTAGGAGGAGCACGATGGAAATAATGACAGGAGTGAAAGCTGCAACAATATTGTTACCTGACAAGCCAGATGATGAAGGACATTGCAGGGCAACCAATCAACGACATGTGGACGGAGTACTAGTAGAATTCAAAGATTTGGAGTTTTAGTTTTATTGGACAAAGTGTGAACATGCGATTAACTGACCAACAGGGATTTGGGATATAACTTTAATAGTTTTAATTTAACAGAACTGCACTGAGAAGAGCACAGCATTCTAAATTTGCCATAGCTCATTCTTGCCCATTTTGCATCTCGACAAGAGACGTGCTTAACTTTACTGCTTAAAGACTTTTTCTGAACTTTGATGCTGAATCCTGATGCCTTGCTGATCGACTGATGTCCTGAGGACGAAGACTGACTCTGCTTGCTGATCCACACTGAGGATAGGCATTATGAATTAGAAGTTGATTATTATGCATAGTTGCTTTTTCTTTCTAGGTACCAACTGCACTGTTTTGATAGAGACCATAGTTAGATGTTTTTCCAAAATTGTGTTACAATTTTTTTTGCATGAAGCCCAACATGTTGAGGCTAATCTGATGTTAGATAAGGATCCTCACTAACAGGAAATAGGGAATAATTCTTGATAAATTTCTCTGTTGAATTTTAATGTATGTAATCACTTTGACGCAGTTGACTTTGCTATTAATTTGCATCGTAACCTTAGAATGGTTTGTAATTTAAGCTTTGATTAGATTACGGTTCTTCCGCCGCTTTAGACAGACTATTTTGTTAATATAGGGAAATAAATATTCTAACTTTTACTAAAAGGTGTGGTTATTCATGACTGAAAGGTCATGGTGCGTGACAATTACTGACTCTGTTGATTATTACTGTTATTGATTGTTTTTGATTATTGATATTGTGTATTGATCAGTGAATATTGATCTGCATGTACTGGAGCTATGGTAAGAACAACTTAATTGCGAGTCAAAAGGTTCATCGACCTATTCGCATCCCTTTGTAAGTTTACTTCTTAAGGTCATTCGCGCTAACAGTGGAAACAGCATAGTTGAAAGGTTGTGTTCACCACTGCCCCAGCAAATGTGACTCCTAATCCTGTGGGGGACACTCCGCTAATGTACACTATGGGCCAAGGAGAGAAGGTTCAGGAATGCGTGCTCCAGCTGATTCTACCCTGAATACTGTCGCTGCTCTTACTGTCCCAGTTATATTGGTCCTGTGGTCCTTATGTATAAACCTGAAAACCCAGGAAAGATTACTTATAATTTGGCTGTCCCAAGTGCAGTTAGTGGATCAAGTAAGGTTGCAGCAAGTCTTGATACTAGAGAATTCATCCCTTTGGTTCCAACACACACAAGTACTCCATGCGTGGCAAGTGCAGACTCAACTTTGAACCTTTCAGGGTGTGCTTCTATAGGTACCTACCAGACAATGCCAAATAATTGAACACCGATATGGGAACCACCTTTAAATCTTAGTAGCAGTGCACATGGGAATGGAAATGTACCTAAAATTCCGGTAGTAACACAGACTCTTAGTGCCAAAGAAATAGATGAGTGGGTGAAGGCTTTCAACGGTGATACCCCTTCAAGGAAAAGTATGAGTACAGAGTTGAGTCAGGGAACGATTCAGTTGCTGCCAAGAGAGAATTTGGTAGATGTGGCAAACTTAACATTAGAGTTAGATGAGATGATTAGTGGAAATCTTGAATTGGCTGATTTAGACACCTATCAGGAGAATGAACTTGTGTTCATGTGTAAGGACATTACAAATAAAGCAGGACAGGTGCATGACAAGCTATCGGAATAAGACCTAAGGTATGGGATAGATGTGAACAAGACCAAAGCCATACAGAGAAGTTATCGGGTGTGTTTGAATGAAAAGGACATTATTGATATGATGATTCCAGGGATGAAAGCGCAAATTAAAGAAGTGATTCAAATCATTCGGCAATAGAATGAATTGGACAAGTAGGAAGCTTGATGGAGTAATAAAACAGATTCAAAGAAACCCCTAGGGCTACCACCCCCCCTGTAGTGAGGGGGGGGTGCAACCAACTTCCCATTGAGAGGAGTGCCTGGGAGAGGTTATGTACATGTGCCTTGGAGTAAAAGTGATCATGCATCATTCACTAATGATTTCCCAAAACTAAGAGAAAAAATAGTGGAGAGGTACAAAAAGGTTGAGAGGTTTGCACAAACTTTGTTGGTATTGTGGGTCAATTGTAACACCTTGTTTGTCATTGTGGTCCTGAGTGACTTGTGGACAAATGTAAGGTGTTTGTTCAGTTGCCAGAAGCAGAGCCACCAAGACGCCTGGTGATGAAAGGTTCTTCGCCATGTGTGATTAAAAGAAGTATTAGCAGGTTATGACATTTTCGAAGTCAAAAGCACCACCCTGAGATATAGATTGGGTTAAGATTGATAGAATGACTCAGGAACCCAAAGAATTGATTCATGCTTACTATGACAGATTGTCACAGGCATTCAAGCAGTATAGTTGAATGAAGACGCTTGAGACCAAGGATATGGGACATTTTGTGTCAAGGTTTGTGACAGCAGACCTGAGATTAGCATGATGATTCAGAAACATTTCATCTGTTGGCAGAATAAATCTCTTGATGAGATTTTAAGATATGCAAAGTACTGCAGTGATGAACTTGAGATAAAACAGAATAAGCTGAAGGAAAAGTTGATAGTTTCTCAGATGAAGGTGGCTTAGAGAGGTAGTCAGATTCAGCCATTTGTATGGAATTTTGATATTATGGAAGATGTATATCAACAGGGACCAAAACCAATGCAGGGTAGAGGTTGAGGAGTCCCAATGAATTCCTGTTCTGGGATGGATGTCAATGGTTTGAAGAAGACAACTCCTTGCCATATCTATAACAGGTAGGGGCATTGGTAGAGGGAATGTCATCCTAATCCAGCTAATTAGCTTCAGAACTCAGGGTTTGTGCCATCACAGAATAACTCTGCACAAATGCAAAATGTATAAATACAGAGAGTTGAAAAGTTACAATGTGCCCCAAGCTCAAGTGATACAAGTTACACAACCCCCAATGCCACAACAGAACTCTAATGGTCCTAGACTAACTTTAAACCAAGTCCTGAATATGAACACAAATGTGTTTCAAGACAACAATCCTCTCCAACAGTGTCCTATGTTTGAGACACTTTACTGCTATGGCTCTGATCAGTCAGCCTGATGGTGCCAGAGAGGGGAGGAAGATTGCATACTTGGTGCAATCTTGGAGGTTGACTAGCATGGTCCATTCGTATATGGTGAAGTGAATGGCCACCCATGTCATTTCTGATTGACATTGTTGCTACCCATTCTACTTTGAGATCAGTAGAATTCCCAAATCTCGGGAGAAATGGCCGAAGTTGTAGGAGTAGCAAATAAACAGATGATGACTGTAGAGACCACAGAAACACCAGTGACAATAGAGTCTTTTGAAGAGAATCACTGATTTGTGGTGCAGGATTCCAGCCCCATGAGTCTTATGGGAAGGGACCTTCTCTGTAAGTTGAACTGCATCATCTATTGTAGGCCAACAGGCATAGAGATGGAGACTCATGATGAGGATGTTGCCTTTCAACTGGTGAATGATACATTTTACAGTACATTGTTTACCCTGTTGACCATTAAAGACTTACCACCAGATATTAAAGTCACAGTTAGATCTGAAGCATGGGATTTCTCAGGAAAAAACATTGGCAGACTGAAGGTGTTGAGTCTGTCCAAATTACAGTTAAGTCAAATGCTGAGTACCTGAGAATTCCTCAATACAACTTGACATCTGACATGATTGCTGGGGTAACCCCAATGATTTAGTCCATGATTCAACAGAGGAACCTAAAGAAAAGAATGGGAAATCCTTGCAATTCACACATTAATGGCTTACAGAAGCCAAATTGGAAATACAGGATTGTACAGGACCTGCGAAGAGTGAACAACATTGTTGTTCCTTGTTGTCCAGTTGTACCAAATCCAGCTGTGATATTGTTTCAGATTCTATTTGAGGCTGAGTGGTTCACTGTCATTGAGTTGTGCCAAGCCTTTTTCTCAGTACTATTGCATGAGGACAGCCAGTTCCTCTTCGCATTTCAGTTCAGAAATCATGTTTTGGCACAGTGCCGAATTCCACATTGGTATACTGAGAGCCCTTTCATTTTCAACTAGATTCTTAAGAAACATCTGAAGTCCCCGATCATGCCTTGTAACTCAGTACTGATATAATACAGAGACAGCCCATTGGTGGTGTTGAACACTTAAGCAGCTTGCAAAGAAGATTTCATCGCACTGCTGAACCACTTGCCTGTGAATGGACATAAAGGGGGTCATTCTTACTCCCGCCGGCCGCGGTAACCGCAGGGCCGGCGGGAGCCGGCAGAATACCGCTGTGCGGTCAGAAGACCGCCACGGTTATTCTGGGTTTCCCGCTGGGCTGGCGGGCAACCGCCAGAAGGCCGCCCGCCAGCCCAGCGGGAAACACCCTTCCATGAGGATGCCGGCTCCGAATGGAGCCGGCGGAGTGGAAGGGGTGCGACGGGTGCAGTTGCACCCGTCGCAATTTTCAGTGTCTGCATGGCAGACACTGAAAATCTTTGTGGGCCCCTGTTAGGGGGCACCTGCAGTGCCCATGCCATTGGCATGGGCAATGCAGGGGCCCCCAGGGGCCCCACGACACCCCATACCGCCAACCTGTTCCTGGCAGCCGAAACCGCCAGGAACAGGATGGCGGTATGGGGGTCGGAATCCGCAGGGCAGCGGAAAACCGGCGGTACACCGCCGGTTTTCCGTTTCTGACCGCGGCTGTACCGCCGCGGTCAGAATGCCCATGGGAGCACCGCCAGCCTTTTGGGGGTGCTCCCGCGGTCCCCAACCCTGGCGGTCTCGGACCGCCAGGGTTGGAATGACCGCCAAAGTGTCCCCAGGAAAGTTGTAGTACTGTCAGAAAGAGGTTCAATATCTTGGACATTACATTGAGAAAGGAGTGAGTAAAGTGTCATAAGAGAGAATTTCAGCCATTGTCAAAATTAATCCCCAAACTTCGCATTGAGAAGTCACGATGTTCTTGGGAATGGTGGGCTACTGTCACCAGTGGATACCCTCATTTTGCCTAGTGGCCAAGCATTTACAGAGGCTGACATACAAGACGTGTCTGATTTAGTACCTTGGGATGACAATTGCTTAATTGCCTTTTTAAAGCTGAGAGAAAGACTTTATTGTGCCCAGCACTAGGAATGCCTAATTTCAATAAGTCATTTGCACTTTTCTGCAGTGAGACGGAGGGCTGCACTCTCTCAGTGCTTACAAAAAACACATGGAAATACTAGAAGGCCAGTAGCTTATTTCTCCACTACACTTGAACCTGATGCTTCTGAGCTGCCTGGTTGCCTTAAAGCAGTGGCAGCAGTCAGTGTTAGAGAGGTGTGAGAATATACTTATAGGTCACCTTTTAACTGTGCCCAAACTGATTCCATGCATGCGGGTTTAGCCACTACCTGAATCTGACTTTGTGCTCTATGTTGATGGCTCATGTTTACGAGACAGTGGGGGAAGTCTGGAAGCTGCTTACGCTGTATCTACAATTTCAGGAGTTGTTGAAGCTTCTTGGCTACAAGCAGTATTCTCTACACAAGTGGCTGAATTGATTGTCCTTACTAGGGCATGATGTGTTTCTGACCAGCAGAGAGTGACAAGTTTTACTAAAAGTCAATACGGCTTTAGTGTTGTTAATGACTTTGGACAATTATGATCCCAGAGAGAGTTTATGACATCGTCTGGATCCCCAATTCGGAATAGCAAGCAAGTGAGAAATCTCCTCAAAGTGCTACAGTTACCTGAACAGGTTGCAGTAGTCAAGCGCCCCACACATTGTACTGGGTCTCATCATGTGACCTTAGATAACAATTATGCAAATGAAATTGCAAAGTACTGTGCTCACAATGTTTATACTTTTATTTGAGAATAGACAAATGAGGGAACGGATTACACCAATTCTAACCTTTCATTGAAACCAGCAGATACTTGGGAAGAGGTAAAGAGGCTTCAGGAAGAAGTGTCAGAGGAAGTACAACAGAGTTGGACTAAAGCAGGTTGTGTCAAAAGAGATGATATCATTTGTGTTTCAGTGGATGGGAGACCTGTGTTGCTGAACAGTTTGTAACCCCCGATGCCTAGGAATTTTCACTGTCTGGCACATGTTGGTAAACACACCACAGTGAGGTTGTTCAGGCAAATGTGATTTAATCCCAAATTCAGATTGATGACTGAAGCATTTTGTCACAGATGTGTTGTGTCAAGAGAACAATGTTGGAAGGAGAATTGCAGTAACACTAAGGCCCTCATTCTGACCTTGGCGGGCGGCGGAGGCCGCCCGCCAAAGTCCCGCCGTCAGGTTACCGTTCCGCGGTCGAAAGACCGCGGCGGTAATTCTGACTTTCCCGCTGGGCTGGCGGGCGGTCTCGTTCAGACCGCCAGCCAGCCCAGCGGGAAAGAGGCCTCCACGATGAAGCCGGCTCGGAATCGAGCCGGCGGAGTGGAAGCTGTGCGACGGGTGCAGTTGCACCCGTCGCGTATTTCACTGTCTGCGCAGCAGACAGTGAAATACATGTAGGGGCCCTCTTACGGGGGCCCCTGCAATGCCCATGCCAGTGGCATGGGCACTGCAGGGGCCCCCAGGGGCCCCGCGACCCCCCCCTACCGCCATCCGGATCTCGGCGGTCCGACCGCCGGGATCTGGATGGCGGTAGGGGGGGTCAGAATCCCCGCGGCGGTGCAGCAAGCTGCGCCGCCGCGGAGGATTCAATGGGGCCGCGGTACACTGGCGGGACCCCGCCAGTGGTGCCGGTCCGACCGCGGCTTTACCGCCGCGGTCGGAATCCCCATTGAAGCACCGCCGGCTTGTCGGCGGTGCTCCCGCGGTCCTCCGCCCTGGCGGTCAAAGACCGCCAGGGTCAGAATGAGGGCCTAAGTCACATAAGGAGATCAGCAGAACCCTCTAACAGAATGCAGTTGGACTTTATTGAGATGCCTATGTGTAACGGCCTGAGTTATGTCCTGGTGATTGTGTGCATTTTCTCGCATAGGGTTGAAACCTCCTTGACCAGGGGAAATGATAGTCTCACTGTTGAAAAATTACAGTTGAGGGAGTTTATACCTAGGTTCAGCTTCCCAACTTGTCTGGAATTAAAATGGGGGACTCGTGTTCATAATAAAGTCTCAAGTCTGTTGTGCACAGGATTGCAAGTAGAACAAAGATTATATTGCACCTACAGACCTGAGGCTTTGGGTCTTGTTGAGCAAGTGAATGGGATGCTGAAATCCAGATTGGCAAATGTGTGTTCTTTGACTGCTCCAAAATAGCCTGATGCTTTGCCTCTTGTGTTGATGATTCTTTGCAGTGTACCTGATCAGAAGACAGGACTATCTCTCCACAAGACAATCATCAGGAGGGCGATGAGATTGGCAGCAATTCCTGCAAATCCACTTGTTAACATAACAGATAATATGATCCTTTACTACTGCAAAGGGCTAGCTAATGTGGTGCATTCTGTGTTTCATCAGGTTGGAGAAGCTACAGCCCCTTTACATCAGGAGCAATGCTATGACCTCTGCCCTGGTGACTGGTTCTTGGTGATGAAACAAATAAGAAAGACTTGTTTGGAACCTCGTTGGCGTGATCGTACTAAGTTATCTTGGTCACAATGACTGCTGTGAAGTGCGGAGGTCTTCCCAACTAGATTCACAGAGACAACAGAAGTGGGTTAGTCAAGCTGTCGGGCATGAAACAGAACCTGAAACAGCACATTCTCAGTCTGAGGTAGGCCTTGAGTAAGCCACAGTTGAAGCTGAAGCAACTGAATCCTGTCCTGTGGTGGTGAATGAGTCAAACTCAGATTCAGTCCCTGACGAAGCACCAAATGCTGGAAGAGGGAGATGGAAGCTGGAGGCCGATGGCCCAGAAGTCACGAAAGAGAGAAATTGACTTTGCCTTAAAGACATGTGCCACAAACAATCCCGGAGGATACTGAGAACTCTTATCTAATTGAAAGTGAGAATGAGGGTATAACACTAAGAAGGTCAAAGACAAGAGTGCCCTGTCATAGGTATTCTTAACCTCAATGGACAGACTTCACTGGAAATGATGGACAGAGAAAGTTTTGGGAGTTTAATACGGCAGATCCAACTGAACCTCCTTGAACTGAGTGTTGTGTTTGAATTCTTTTTTGAGGTTCCCATGCAGTTTGATAGACTGAGATATTTTGTTCTTGATGTGCTTACCAGTGACTTTGAACTGTGCATATTTTAAAGACTTTTCATAAACTTTGAATGAGAATACGTAGGCCCGAGTTCAAGAAGAAAAAGAGAGTTGCCTGTAGAAGAACACAGAGTAGGGCTAGAAAAGTCTCATGAAGAATTTGTATACATACATATATCTGTTATTCATAATTTGGACTTTGTCCTGCCACTTTGCACAGGTGGAATTGATGGAGAATACTCTGCTTCTCAAACATTCTACCCTAAAGATCTGATTTTAGAGGAGTCATGGAAGAAAAGTAGACATAGTTACATAATAGGTACAGTATTGCTTATTTCCCTCATTGAATAGTATTGTTAATAAATGCATTTCCCCCTACACCCACTGTTGAGAAAGAGTTGCCCTATAGCATTCCCCTGCAAACAGTGAGTCCTGGAGATAATAATCTTTATAGGCTAGATGAAAAGGCTTTGCATATAGATGATTCTAGAGGGAATTATTCTACTAGTGTATATTTTAGCTTGCTTTATGAGTACATTGACACTGTGGATAGAAGGGATTGCTACATGGGCACATAATTACTTGCCTCCATTTCTGAGGGCATCACTTACCATCACATTCCTTTGACTTACGGAGTTTCTTGTAGTCTTATATTGAATATATGTTATAATAAGGAAAGTTTCCAAGGTTATTTTTCGAATTATGATTTAGTATTTCCAGCAATTCCTTTGTTTAAACATTTGAACAAGAACCCTCATTTTAAGGGTGTAGAAATAGCAGGGAAATATTTTGTATCACTAAAGTCTTTACATACTGCAGATGCACACAGGCATATTTTGACCTGTTCAATGACAGATAGAGAGAAGAAATACCTAAATTTAGTAGAAGACAGAAGAAGGGAATTGGAGTCCAAATTCAAAACTGATCAAGATCTTAAAATACAACACATGTGGAATAAAGAAGAGATTAAACATCAAGTGAAGGGAAAATCTACCAGATTTAACTTTACGTCTGCAACACAAAGAGAAGTTGTGCATACACATTGAGCAGAGTTATATAGACACATTGTTTATAAGGAAGTGTGATAGTGAACATGTTTTTGACATTAGAGGAAAGAGTGAGTTATTTTTAGACTGTAAGGATTCTGTGATTCCCGGAGTGTATTTTATTTGTGAACAGTATGTCTATTTTAAATTGCCCAAGGGATGGCATGGTACATGCTACCTTGGTATGTATAGTGTTCTTGAAGATTTATCATGTGAAGCATTTTGAGAATCCTGTGTGGGATTTGAAACTTAGAACTTGAAGAGGTGTTATTGCTGCAGTGGTCGTGGGAGACATGTTTGAGGCATGGATTCCATGTGTAGGTGTGATATTGAATGACCTGAAGATTAGAAAGTTGTCCACAACAGTGAATAAGCTTGCTGCTAGCAAATCAAACTCCTTATTGGCTGTAAACACAGAGATGGTAGCAATTAGTTCTATTGTTTTGCAGAATAGATTTGCATTAGACCCTTTGCTCACAAAAGAGGTGGAGTCTGTTGTATGCTGAACGTACATCACAGTCAAAAGTAAGAAGCTGGAAAGCTGGAAGAGTATATTTGGAACCTTTATGGGTTGATAAAAGATTTTTAGGAATTAGAAGCAATAGGTGCTTGGAAAGCAACTGGAGAAGGATTTGCTGCTGTAGACTATGGAATAGAAACTTAGGAAGCAGACTTGTAGGTTTTGTTTTGAAGTCCCTGTTGATTATTGCTGCATGTGCAACAGGTTCTGATGGTGGGATTTAAAATCTTTCAGAGAATGAAGGTTGAAAAGGCAAAGAAGAGAAAGAGAGCAGATGCTGAGCTGGACGACAGTGCTAATATTATGATGATATTAAGAGTCTGTAAGAATCCAGACGAGAGCTGATGAAAATGACAGGGTTTTAGTTGGTCTCATTGGAGAACGGAATAGGACTGTGATGACCAAATATGCCATCAGGGGGTGCGGGGATGAGAGAGCATAACTTGGCTGTACCATCCTATACTATAGAGGAGATTTTAAAATGTACTCAGTGACATGGGTAACTTGTGCTCTAATTTATTCATGTTAACATGGTGCATCTAAAATCATATTAATCAGGGTGCACTCATAAGTAGAAATGTAGAAACGTTGATGACATTTATTGACTGAAAAATAATACATATACGCATTTATATTTAATGAATTGGGATTACGGCATTACTTTTAAATGTTATATCATTACAGTTATTCATCATTTATGGTACTTGTGAGGGGAAATGGAAGTATAGCCATGTATTCAAATGTTCATTGTATTCAGTACTAAATTGATTTGAGCTAAGACCTGAAATGTTTTTTTATGCTAAACCTTCAACATGGAGTTTTGCTGGTGTTGCATTTTCTTTATTTGCAGGTGAGTCTGCACAAGTATACAGTTAATGAAAGGCCTGTTGTCAGATTGCGATAAAGAGGTATGGGAAGGTATTTTGACAAGATCGAAAGAACTCCATTTCAAGCTACTGGACACAGGAAGTACCCAAGGTCATCCCGATGTTTGGTTTGTGGGATGAAAATCTGATGGGAGTTTCAAATTTAAAAACTGTGTATGAAGATGGAAAGCGACTGGTGATAGTGATGTGGATTCTCGAACGTTCTGCAAGGTCTAAAGTGGTGTTCAGTTAGTTAGTTGAGACAAGCCCTTTTTACTCTTAGATTGGAGCTGATCCCTGGAGACCTAGGGGGGCCAGATCTCTCTACTTTACCTTGGCTGAAGTGGCTTCATGCTACACACATCTCTCTTGCAGAACTTCTACAGGAGTTTCTCTTATGCTGACACTTTTTACTATTTTCTTGTTTCCTACATTTCCAGAGAAATCTTTAGGTTTTCCCTTGCATTAATTAGAATAAGTAGACTTATTTAGCTTTCAAATGATTAGACAGGTGGATTGCAATTTGGATTCTGATCATCATGTTGTTTCTCATCTTTTGTATTGTTCTGACTCAAATCCTTGTATGTTTAATGTTCATATGATTTAATCTGATTAGACACTTCAATTCACCTTTGGTGATTCTGTACTTATATAGTATGTTTCTGAGACTCATTTACATAAGTCTGGCCTTACATTTGTAATAAAACTTTTGAACTTGAACTCCAAGATTTAGGCCTTCATTATGACCCTGGCAGTGAGTTATAAAGTGGCTGTAATACCGCCAACAGGCTGGCAGTAAGTACCGCCAAATTATGACCATGGCTGTGATAACTCCCATAGACAGCCAATGTACCACACCAACTGCCAGGGCAGAAGCAACACTCACCACGGCGGAAGCTGCAACAGCCAGGCAGAAGACAAAGTTCCACCCACCATATTAAGACACATCACTCTGCCACCTTTTACGGAGCGGAACCAACGCCATCAAAACCCTGGTGGAAACGCATCACTGAAGAGAAAGGACTCACCATCGGAGACACAGGGAAGAACAACACAGCCATAGAACACAAACTGCAAGTCTTTCCGATGATCTTCTACGTAATGCTCCACCTGGAACATCAACGCCGAAGAAGACGACAATGGTGAGTACAGCTGCCTACCACACAAGAGAGGGTGGGAGGAAAACGAGAGTGACAGACACATGCATGACACACACCAGACACACACACCACACACACGTCGAGCTGCACACGAAAAACACATTTTCTCTGAAAAACAGCAGAATAATGCAATGACAACAGGAATGGACGAAAGTGATTGTAATCAGATCAACATCAAAATAACTAATTCGAATTGTCAACAGATAGGTACATATGTGCACGAAGGGACACTGCCCAGTTCAATGTTCAAAGGGCCCACATGGCCACATGGCACAGTCTAAGGCCCAACTCGAATCCTGACCACATCCGGATAGTACACTGCAGGGGCATCAGTTTGCAAATAGGCAGGCACCTCAGGGGGAGAGGGGCACCTCAGCCGGATGTGGGAACTAGCACACTGGTTCTGGAGTAGGCTCCATGCCCATTGCTCTGTCTTGGGGAGTGCAATATCACATTCTCCCAGGTGGGTGATTTGCCCATTGGTTCTGGAAGGAGCTCCATGCCCACATTTCTGTGCTGGGGAGTGCAAGGCCACAGTTTCTCAGGTGGGTGACTTTCCCACTGGTTCTGGGGTAGGCAACTTGCCCATTGCTCTATCCTGGGGGGTCCACGGCCCCAGTCCCTGCAGTGGGTGAGTTTCCCACTGGTTCTGGAGGGGGCAACTTGCCCCTTTCTCTATCCTGGATACTCCAAGGCCACAGTCTCTGGAGTGGGTGACTACCCCACTGGATCTGGAGGGGTCAACTCGTACAGCAGCCCCTGGAGTGTGGCCTACATGGTGTCCGCTGGCGGTGACGGCTCCAGTGTGATGCTGGGTGGAGGAGCCTCCTGGGCAGCTTCTGCACTTTCTTATGGCTGCAATTCATCAGCTGGCGGTGGGGGCCTGTGACAGCTGGTGGTGGTGGAGGTGTCACTCTGACAGTCTCCGCTGGAGTAGAGGGCTTTTTCTCCTCCAGTACATGGGGCGTGGGTTCCTTACCCTTCCTGGCAGGGGTGGATGGGCTCTTCCCCTTCCTGCCTGGTGGTGCAGGCTCCTTCCCCTTCCTGTCTGGTGGTGCGGGCTCCTTCCTCTTCTTGCTTGGTGGTGCACGCTCCTTCCCCTTTTTGGCTGGTGGTGCAGGCTCCTTCCCTTTCTTTGATGGAGGTGCGGTATCCTTACCACCACGAGTAGGTGGTGCTACCACTGTCCACGTGGACTGTTTGGCTGCGGTATAGTAACATCAGAGGCACTCACTCAAAAAATAATTTTTCTTAGCTTTCGTAATTTATATTATAGTCTATATATATCTATATCCTCCGAAGTGAAGGCAGGGGCCCTTTCCCCGGTCGCATGGGCATAGTAGGTTCCAGACACAGGTCACAGCAGCACATGCAGTGTAGGTCTTCTCCTGTTGAAGGAAACAAGTGAGGATTGAGATAGACAATGGAGGTCACGTCTGCAGCAGTGTACACCGTCACCGCCGGCATAGAACCCCATTGGCCTCTGTACTCCATAGAGCCCCATATTATCCAATGAGGAATTGCACGGCAGTGCAAGACCGCCTTCTACCACGATGCCCAACCTCAGCGGAGTTACCTCACTTCCACCTATCCCTACATACAGGACAGGCAGTTGCCATTTCAGGGGGGTAACAGGCATATTGACAATTGCTGCGTCACAGATTAGATTGGCACATTCTTTGCCATTAACACTGTCCAATACATAAGTGCACCATGTGGACTGCTGGTGTTGTTATTCAAATTGTGACAGCCTACTCACTCTTGTGTCCCTTAGATACCTAGCGCTGCGGGTGAATAGGAGGTGGAGACATACCCCCGTGTACAGACCCCATGTGGACTCAGCTATACTTGAGGACAGGCACATTATACTCACCTACAGACTGGACAGGCCCACAATCACAGATCTGTGTCCCCAGTTGCAGCCAGACCTGATCTCATCCATCCGTCATCCGACTGGGATCCTCCCTCTTGTGCAAGTGCTATTAGTGCTCCATTTCCTTACGACAGGTTCTTTCCAAGTGACAGTTGGTTTGGCAGCAGGAAAGTCACAGCCAAGGTTCTCAATCGTGCTGACAAGATTGTTGTCTGCCCTGATAAAACACATGTGCAGCTACATTGCTTTCCCCACTGTGAAGGCCGGATTCCATGCAATGGGACATATCCCCAGTATTATGGGGGCAATTGATGGGACACATATTGTGTTTGTTTCCCCCCACCCGGAACAATGAACAGGTGTACAGGAATCATAATAGTTTCCACTCACTGAATGTGCAGATGATGTGCTTGGCAGACCAGTGCATCTCCCACATCAATGCTAAGTATCCTGGGTAGGTGCATGAAGCCTTTGTCCTGAGGAATAGCAGCATCCCAAATGTGATGGCCCAACTACAGGGGCACAGGGTGCGGCTAATAGGTGAGCCATGGTCCCTACCCGCTGTATATTAGTGAATGCCTCTGGTGTTGACCCCTTAGGATTATGTGTGGCTAAATGTTGTCCCTCCTTACGTGCAGGTAACTCTGGCTATCCAAACCTATTGTGGCTGCTGACCCCTGTGAGGAATGCCAGGATAAAGGCTGAAGAACGTGGTAATGAGGCACATAGGTGAACCAGACAGATAATTGAGAGGACCTTCGGCCTCCTGAAGGCCAGGGTCAGGTGCCTCCATCTGACAGGTGGATCCCTGAGCTACTCACCAAGAAGGTCTGCCAGATAGTTGTGGCATGCTGCATGTTTCACAACCTGGCCCTCAGGCACCATGGACCTTTTCTGTAGGCGGAGGAGACAGGAGATGCCCCCGTGGCTGCAGTAGACCTGATGACAGTGAGGATGAAGAGGCTGAGGATGAGGATGAGGACAAGTTATCGGTCAGTACTTCCAATCAGGTGAGACAGTGCAACTTCACATTTCTATTAATATTTGTGTATTCTGTGTGGCTGTGGCATGATGGCATTAACTTCCTTTTACCTCTACTTACTTTCACCTATGGTTTATAATTTTACAGATATTGGTGCTATGACAACTGTGTACTGATGTGCTGACTACAGCCAGCTACAGGTCATTATTTCTATGCTCTCACAATGTACAGCTCATTTGCAATGGATGTAACTGTTTCCATAAATACACTTTTTCAACACATGACATACAAGTAGTAGAGTTGTGTTCAAGTGTGTTTATTTGAATGCTAACACATTGAGGGAAAAGTGCAATGGTGATGGAGGAAAGTCCAAGGTATTGTTCCAGTCCATTTGTAGCACAGGTGCAGTGTCCAAGTGGCCATAGGAAGGGGAGCAACAGCAGTTCAAGGTGGACAAGGTAACTGAGTGGAACACAAGGGGTCAATCAGGAGAGTCTCATTTCCTGGCGGAGGTCTTGGCAAGTGTCTCTGGCTTCTGTCTGGGTCGCAGGGAAGGTTTGCGGGGTGGTTCACCTTCTGCAGGGGAGGGATGCTGGTGGCCTGTGGGTCCTGTGGTGGGGCCTCCTGCCCACTAGCGGCAGCGTAAATGGAGAGCTGGTCAATGGATTGGCTAGTGGTAGGGGCCCGGTGGTGTGCTGTTGCCTCTCTCATGATGTTGGCCATGTCTGCCAGCACCCCTGCTATGGAGATCAGGGTGATGTTAATGGCCTGCAAGTCCTCCCTGATCCCCTGATACTGTCCCTCCTGTAGCTGCCTGTTCTCCTGCACGTTTTCAATGATCTGGCCCATCGTGTCCTGGGAATGTTGGTAGTCTCCAAGGATCTCAGAGAGTGCTTCCTGGAAGGTCAGGTCACTGGTCCTGCCCTCCCCCTGGAGCACAGCAGGCCTCCAGTGTCCCTGTTGGCCTGTGCCTCTGCCCCCTGAACGGTGTGCCCACTGCCACTGACCCCAGGTCCCTGATTGTCTTGGGTATGAGGTGTGGCCTAGGGTCCCTGTACAGGCGGGCACACTGCTGATTGATGTGTCCTGGGGACAGAGGTGTGGGTATGCTGGGTGGGTGCAGTGGTGTTGGATCCTGATGGGGGAGGCTCTGTGGTGGTCTGTGAGTGGGCTTGGGTGACCGGCTTTCCTGTGGTCCCTAATAGGCCAAGTATGTCATCCAGATCCAGAAGTCCAGAGTTACTGTCATCACTGGGGCCATCTTCTGTTGGGGGACTGGATTGTCGTGGCACCTCCTCTCCACTGACATTGGCTGGGGTACCTGTGGGGATGTAAGTGATGTATTATGCTTCATGTGTATGACATTTGTACATCCCTGGCTTCCCCTCTATCGTTGGCGTTGCCCTTCCACCTTTTGCTTGTGGGTGGTGATGTATTGTGGGATTGTTAGTTTCCCTATGCTGTGCATGCTTTAGTGACGGGTGTCCATGCAAGGCAGGGAGGGCTGTCCATGCATTGGTATAGCATGCAGGGCTTGGCATTGGGGTTAGTCATATGTGTAGGTGCAGTGTGTGGCATGTAGTGGAGTGATGGGAGGGAGGGTGAGGGTGTGAGATGGCATGCAGGTATGAGGGCTGATTAGTAGTAAATATTGACTTACCAGTGTCCAGTCCTCCAGCTGCTCTGGTGAGTCCCTCAGGTTGCAGTATTGCCAGTACTTGCTCCTCCCATGCTGTGAGCTGTGAGGGAGAAGGAGGGGGTCCACCACCAGTCCTATGTATGGCGAGCTGGTGCCTTGTTGCAATGAAACATACCTTCCCCCATAGGTCGGTCCACCTCTTCCTGATGTCGTCCCTTGTTCTTGGATGCTGTCCCACGGTGTTTACTCTGACCTCGATTCTCCGCCATAGCTCCATCTTCCTTGCAATGGATATCTGCTGTACCTGTGCTCCAAACAGCTGTGGCTTTACCCTGACATTTTCCTCCACCATGACCCTTAACTTCCTCAGTGAAATGGGGGTGCCTTTGTGGTGCCATGGGTGTTGTGTGCTGTGTGTTGGTCAAAGTATGTTACGTAATGTGCTGGGGTGTGTAATGTGGGGTGTGTGAGGGATGCATGGGTGTAAGTGGTTGGTGTCTAGTTGTCTAAGTGGTCTTGGTGTCTGTCTGGTGGCTATGATTTGTAATCGTAAAGAGTTGTGGGTAATGTGGGTGTGTTTTATAGTGGTATTGGTGTGGTGTGTGTATGGGTGTCTGGTGTGTGTTTTTGGTATTGGCCAATGTGGTGTTGTTTTATATGTCTGTGTCCATTCTGAATACGGCGTTATGTACCACCAATGATTTACTGCGGTTTAATGTCTGCTGTGGTGATTTGTGGGTCAGAATGTGTGGACGTTGTTTTATTGGCATAACGGTATGGGTTTTGGGACCGCCAGTTTAGCACTGACCTTTGGGCTGGCGGAATTGTGTTTGTGACTGTATTCTGTCAGATTGGTGTATGTGTATCATAATATGGCGAACGGATATTCGCCACTGCGGCGGTATGTTGGCGGCCATCAGTGTGGCAGTAGGCAGCAGTTACTTCCAATGTCATAATGAGGGCTTTAATGTGTAACCAAATGGGTTACACTGTAAATTGACTGAAAAGGTATTGGCTTGCTTCTCCTTACCTCTCGAAACTCCTAAAAATATTTATCGGAACCAGAGAAACCAGAAAAAGGGGCAATTGGTGTCCCACTATGCAAAAACAAATTACCGGAACTTCACACATGCCTACAAAAGAACCCAGAAATTCACTGAAAAAAAAGGGTTAAATCAACATTATAATTGAGAATGGTAATAAGATCTTAGCTTTGTTAATGCAAGCAGCATTTGCGAGCAGCATTTCAGGTAGATTTTTTTACCAAAGCATACTGTTCAGGTAATCTTTGAGCACAGAACTACTAATCCAAATGTGTTGTGCAGCACTGTTTTGAATGTGAATGGCAGTTCATTTAACATGGGAGGTCATCAAATAATACATGTAGATGTTTTACCCAAGTGGACCGTTCAGGTAATTTTTGAGCGCAAAACTACAAATCTAGATGTCAGCTGCAGTGTTTTGAGCATGAGCGACCAAAAGTCAACTCAAAATTACGTTTTTGAATTAAATTTTTTTACATTAATGACAGAAGGCCATGCACAATGGGGGGGTGAGGTGATTGCTGCCCATGTGCGATTGGCAGCAGAAGTGTAGACAGTGCATAGAGCCAACCCCCTCCAGAGATCTAAACCCCATTAGGTGTGTAAACCCCTACTACACAGAGTCAGGGTTCAGTGTGAAAGCTGTGTGCAGAGCCCAATCACTTCAGACACACACACCCCATTAGGTGGGTAAGCTCCATTAATGCATGGTCTATGCTCAGTGTGTAAAGAACACTCTATCCAGGCACCCAAATTACATGAAGGGAACAAGCCGATACTATGCACAATCTGTGCTAAGTGCACATACTGAACTTAGAGTCCACTCCCTTCAGAGACCCAAGCCGCACTTGGAAAGCAAAAGCCTAATATGCTCAGTCAGTGCTCAGTGCGAGATTGTGTGTAAAGCCTGTTCCAGCCAGAGATCCAAGCTCCATTATGTGAGCAAGTACTTACTATAGCCAGTTTGTGCTCAGTGTGTAAACTATGAGTAGAGGCCACTCTCCAAAGGCACCCAAGATCCCTTAGGTGGGTAAGTCCTCACTGATCACAGCCTTCCACTCAGCACTACTCTTCATGTATAGCCCACTCACCCCAGACAACAAAGGTCAATTAGGTTGGAGAGCCATTACTGGGCAAAAGCTGTGCTTTCTGTACTTCTCTGCATGGAGAACTAACTCCCTCCATATACAGCATCTTCCTTATGTAGCTACAGGCCTATTATGTACAGTTTGGTATGTTAGTAATATTTTACTTTGCAATAAAAAAACACAAAATTCACTGAAAAAACTAAAGGTTAAAGTGATGTTATGGTTAGGTGTAGTAGTAACATTTTACTTTACATTAAAAACCTTAGAAATTCATTTATCACTGATTAAATTATCCACTATACTGATGTTAAATGTACTTCACAAACCAGTGTACAGCCTTTGAAATATGTAAATAAGTGCTAAATGGTTCAGAATCATGTTAAGCTTAAATTACATATACCTATTTGCTTATAGAAAATTGTTAGACTTTAGTACTACACACTGTACACTACTACCCATGTCCTTCACAATGAGCACAACTTTTCATGGAGAGTTCACAACCTTCAGACACCCTAGGCCCATCAGCTCCCAAGCTCCTACTACATACAGTCTTCACTGTTAGCAGAGCTCTTCAGGAAAATCCAATTCCCTCTAGGCACCCAAGTACCATTAGGTGGCCAAGCCCCTACTACACATAGCTTTTGCCCTTTGCACAGGTCTTCACAGAGAGCTGTCTCCTTCCAGACAACCAAGCCCCATCAGATTTAAAAACCTGTATTATAGACAGACGTCACCCTGTGACCAATTTTACACAGAGAGACCAAAACCTATACACTTTCAAACACGTCCAGTTTCTGAGGGCCCTATACGCACAGTCTTTGTCCCGTGGACACATTTTCATGAAATACCCACACACTGCCCACATGCAAGCCCCCTTAGGAGGTGAAGCATTGTATAAAAGCTTACACTCATTAGCAGTGCAGGAGCTATTTCCTCTAGATGTGCTCACTAAATGCTTTTCAATGTCAGAAGCGTATAGTATACTGCCATGCTCACTGGAGGATGTCATCACTGATGTCACTTGAGATGACAGCATTCATGTTACCAATAATGTAATTGAACATGGCATGAGTATAAAGAGTGCTTTATGGGGGCAAGTTATAATTAGCTCAATAAACTATAACTGGTGAATTTTAATGTTTATTGTAGTATAAAATAGTATAAAATAGTTTTTTTAATTGCCATTTTCACCTAACTATAACCTCACTAACCTTTTTTTAGTGAACGTATATATTTAGAGATAGAGGTAGACATAGATACATTTATAGCTGTAGATAGATATGTATAAATAACATAAACTTAAAAAATAAATAAAACATTTACACTTCTATTTATTATAAGTTTTAATTAATCAGACACATAATTTGTAATAAAGTTTGCTAGATGTTAAATACATATAAAAATGTTAGTGAAACTGGAATTGTTTTATTATTGTTTAGAAATTGTTATTTCTACATTAAAATTAATATATTTTAATTAATTATTTATTAAATTTACTTCTAATTTGATGAGTTAATGTTCTGTAACAATTTTGTTTCATTAATTACAAGTTAAAAAAGTATTTAGAATTAACTTAAATTTCTATTTGACATTCAACTATTATTTATACATTTTTAAAGAATAATATAATTTAATGATTTTCCTTATACTTTGCCACAAAGAGATATCCTCTACTTGGCAGAGAACTCCACCTTCATGTGCGAAGTAACTGATCGTAACTTTACACTTATAAATCCTGTTGTAGAAGTTTCCAACGGCTGATTGGAGAAGGGAAGACATGTAAATCAACATGTAACTGTTAATCTATACTCTGATATTGTGAATAGCAAAAACATGTAGTGTTACACCTAAGTCTGGTACTAAATATACACATGAGTAAATAAATTCATATATGTTTACCTTTTTAAATGGACCCAGTATGTTTGGTGCTCGATGTGCCATGTTTGTTTTCTGTGTATACATGTGGTAAAATGCTCTGTGTGGATGATATGGATGATCACCGGTGTACTTCTCTTCAGAAGGCCATTCAAAATAACCAAATTGAAGGTATATCTGCCTTCCAGCAATAAGTGAATATTTATCTGGATAAAAGTCCATGTGGAAATCCATGCACTGGGATAATAGGAGACACAAGTGCATCCAGAGTGATGTACCACTCACATGCTTATTACTACATTCTGATGAAGACACCATAAAAGACATCTGATCGATGGTAGGCC
Organism: Pleurodeles waltl; assembly: GCF_031143425.1. NCBI lineage: Eukaryota > Metazoa > Chordata > Amphibia > Caudata > Salamandridae > Pleurodeles > Pleurodeles waltl. The sequence continues at coordinate 16,866,424 of NC_090439.1, forward strand.
CTTCTCAATTAGATCTTTTGTCGTGGGTCCATTTTAGTTAGTCGCTTGGACACAGTGATAGCTTATCTTAGGCTTGTTGCCTCTGCCCTTTTACATAGCAATTAGGCTCTGTGTTTTTTTATTCACTTTTTTTTTCAATTTATTGTTGCTTGTTTTAGTGGCATTGTTTCATTTTGCGAAAGTGTCATTATCAGTCCTATGGATGATATACTTTACATCATGTTCTTTTCCTCAGAATCACAAAATGGAATGGGAGGCACACAGGATAATATTTTGTATTGCTGGCCCCAAGACTGCATAAACAGTCCAACACTTAGGTACATACCCACATCAGGCTTTTGTGCATGAACATAAACATGTCCTAGATAAAGACATCTTGCAGGACAAAGGGCATTAGAGGGGGGTTCCAGCAGAATTTCCATCCATACTGCATGCAGGTTTTCGGTCGACCTCAGCCTCCTGTCTCCACAGATCCTGATCTAGAGACTGGCAGCTTGACCTTCTACCAAGGTAACGGGGGTAGGGTGTGCCTCTCATGGACACTGTAAGGACAGATTTAGCTTACATCACTATGCTCTCGTTTAGGGGCTAGAGATTAAGATTGTAGGTAGAAATTGTATACTTATGTTATAAAATATGTTGGGATTGTTTATATTTACATCTCTAATTTTCACAATCCTGATTTTGTTATTCCCCATTACCCTAATCATCGCAGCTCATGCCTTTCATCATAGATTGCAGTCTTTTCAATAAATATATTGAGAACTGTCTTGCTTCCTCCCCAAAGTCAGCAGTTTCATCAGAGTACAAGAGTCCTTATGACATGGTACCACCTATGATGGTGTAGCACTCATTTTACGAGTCTGCTGAGTAGCTCTGTCTCACAAACACTGAAGGTACCCTAAGTACCATTACACTGAGACATCAGTGGTCTTAGAGGTGATCCTCCTAAGCTAGATAATGAGTACCTCTCTAGGCTGTAGGTTGTTTGAGCTTGAACGATAAAAGGATTTTCTCCTGTTAGTGTTCCCAACCCTAACACCTGTTCTTTAATATGGCAAATGCTATAAACATCAGGGATAACTGTAGATGTTGGCTCACACAGTTTCTTTTAGCCAATGGCTTAACAGAAGATGGTGGGGATGTGTGGAAGCCCACAATGCATATAGGACAGAAATATTCTACTCCTGGATCAACTTTCCTGAAACAGAATCAAATACCTATACATTTCATGCTTACAGAATAGCAAATGTATCAAAACAGCACAGAGCTTACCAATACTTATAGATACCTCTCTCTTATCAAGAACATCAAAACCTGGTTCAATGGCACCCTTCCACATGTAACGCAACCTGTGAGATTATGCCCTATAAGGAATAATAGGTCAACATGGCCAACACTTGGCACGTATACACCACATCCCAATGTGCAGGCTATGTAAGTAGCTAATGTACTCACACTTTATAATGAGGTACTAGCAATACATAGATGAGTAATACAATTTGTGATGTGGACTTTGAATACCGCCCCAGTGAGGGCTGCTCCAGGAATAAATCCACAAACAGTCCACTCAATAGTAGGAAAATCACCCACAGAGTGTGAAAAGATCTGTTCTAGATTGCACAAAAAAACTATTCAGCTGGGAGCAGTTTTTCCCCATACGGAACCCCAAGACAAACATAGAATTCTCGCAATGTGCTTGCCATTTGGCACAATCCCCTCAATAGAGGACTGCAACACTTGGGAATCAGTTTTTGCCATGATTTACACTACCACACAGTATACCCAGACACTCACCAATTTACCAGAAGTGCTGAAACTAATTCAAAATGAGGATGGCAGCCCAGGCCCTGGATTTGGGCATGAAACTGATGCTCAATTTTGCCACAGTGTACTCAATAATTTTAAGCAACATTAAAGGAGAAGCAGCAACGTTGGCTATTCGCCAATGGCTCAGAGAGGTTCCTCAACAGGAACAGGAGCACGAACTGCCAAAGATTATTTCCAACACCTATACTAGTATAGGACGGAATAGTCTGGGAGCCAGACCAACTAAATCACAAATGCAAAGTACTACCCCTAAAGAGAGTGCTAAACCGGCACAAGAGGGTTCTAAAAAGCACTGGGAGAAACAAAAACAATACAAAGACAGGTGAAGTCAGAGAGGAGACCCTCCACAACCGGAGACCTCTGACAGAAGATATAGGCCCTTATTTTGACCCTGGCCGTTTGAAGACCGCCAGGGCAGCAGTGGCGGTCTCACCACTGATGGGCCGGTGGTGAAGGCCATCACATTATGAGTGTGGTGGGTTGGACTCTGCCAACCCACCACATCCCCGCTTACCACCAGGGCGGTTGGACGGCCGGAGATTAGCATCTCCTACCTGGTGGTCCACTGAAGACCACCAGCAGTATGACGAGTTGGCATTCCGCTAGGGTTTCTGCAGCGGTAGCACCGCAAGAAACCCCTGGCGGAAAGGCTACTGGTGACAGCAAATTTCTTTCCTGACACCGGCAGATGACTCCCCCAACCCCCCCACTCCAAATCCAATACCCGGTCACCTCCTCCTTCCATACCAGCACCCCCTCCCCCAATACACACGCACTCCGCATATACTCATTCACCTACACTTACATACACACATTCACTGACTCGCAGCAATACACGCATTCACTCACACCCATCCATACTTCTCGATTTGGCCGCTTAAGATTTGGCCCAATTAGTTAGGGGACCCAAACATGGTAATGGCCACACTATTGATCTTTTCTTTAGCAATGTAGTCGGCTTAACCTCCATGCCTCCTCTCCCTCTGACTTGGTCCGGCCATTTTCTAATTACTCTTCATCTAGCTACTCCTACTATCTGTAGATCTCCCCAGAGTATAACTCAACCGCACCGCCGGCATAAACTCAGGGCTAGCTACTGGATTAATACTCTTGAAAGGCTGAAACCCACCCCTATGGATAATAAAGCTGGCCTTCTAAAGTCATTCAATGGTTGGATTATTAAAGCCTTAGATATTCTGCTTTCTTAATCTACCAAAGCTGGGGACGTCGCATAAAAGGCGCTCCTTGTTCTCCCCACACCTCCACCTCTTAAAAAAAGAATGCAAGCACTTGGAAAGGAGATTGAGAAAATCCTATGAAGTCTCATTAAAGCAGGAGAATAGGAAGGCCACCAGACATTTCCATTCGGAAATCAAATCAGCCATATCTATCTACTATGCCACTAGAATTGAGCAGGCATCAAGCTCGTCAAAAGAGATTTTTCAAATTCTTAACGAAATTGCACAGCCTAACACTCATAGTGAACTCTTGGATGACTCCCAAGAACACAGTAATAACTTAGTGCTTTTTTTTCAACAAAAGATATCTGATATTTATTCAGCTTTTTCAGGATATCCCCGTCAGCCCTCTGATTCTGTAGGTCAGCATATCTCACATCCCATTTCTTTTTCCCAACTCTTACCCCTCACCGAGGATTCGGTCTCTAAATTTCTTGTCACCCTGAAATCGGGCTCCCCGCTTGACCCAGCCTTCCCTAGCCCTATGTGCCTCCAACATAGTACCAGTCCTCAATGATCTCTTCAATTCCTCACTTTCCAGGAGTTTTGTTCCGGACCAGTGGAAGTATGCCATAGTTAAACCTTTGCAGCCCTTCTTAATAACTATAGGCCTATCCCCCTGCTGCCAGCAATATCCAGTCTCGACCAAGGGGTTGTGATGGCTAGTATTCTTCTTGACCTTAGTGCTGCAGTCGACACTGTTGATCATGATACGTTACTTCTTAGAATGATGGAGGTCGGAATTACGGGCAGTGCTCTGAAAAGACTCTCCTCTGTTTTGGCAGGGAGATCATTTCATGTATTGAACCAGTCTTTTTGTTCTAGTCATGGCACGAGCTACTGTGGGGTTCCTCAGGGCTCCTCTCTTAGTCTTATGCTATTTAACATTTACATGTCCCCACTGGCAGAAATAATAAAGCCCTACGGCCTCTCTCTGGTGTCTTACACAGATGACACTCAGCTGGTAGTCTCATTGTCCACCAACTCCAGCACTGACTGTTCATCACTTACCCCTTGCCTGCAGGCTGTGTCTGGATGGATGTCTGAATGTAAGCTTAAGCTTAACGGAGATCAGACTGAAATAATGATACTAGGACATAGTCCTCGGTTGGAGATTAAACCTCTTAGTCTGGAATCCTTAGGAAACTTGCCTCCCCAAGGAAACTATAAAAAGCCTAGGAGTCTGGCTTGACCCATATCTTACCATGGATTACAATGTTAAAAATATTTCCTCTAATTTCGTTAGTTTGCTTAGGCTCCTGAGGCAGGTCTCCAAAATTCTTACTATTGTATCTAAAAGACTTAGGGGGTCATTCTGACCCCGGCGGTCAAGGACCGCCGGGGCCGGGGTCGGCGGTAGCACCGCCAACAGGCTGGCGGTGCTCCGCCGGGCATTCTGACCGCGGCGGTACAGCCGCGGCCAGAAACGGAAAGTCGGCGGTGTACCGCCGACTTTCCGCTGCCCATGGGAATCCGCCATGGGGATTCTGACCCCCTCACCGCCATCCTGTTCCTGGCGGTTCCGCCCGCCAGGAACAGGATGGCTGTGAGGGGTGTCGTGGGGCCCCTGGGGGCCCCTGCAGTGCCCATGCCAATGGCATGGGCACTGCAGGGGCCCCCGTAAGAGGGCCCCACTTTGAATTTCAGTGTCTGCTCAGCAGACACTGAAATTCGCGACAGGTGCTACTGCACCCGTCGCACATCCTCCACTCTGCCGGCTCCATTCGGAGCCGGCATCCTCAAGGAGGGGTGTTTCCCACTGGGCTGGCGGGCGGCCTTTTGTCGGTCGCCCGCCAGCCCAGTGGGAAACCCAGAATACCCGCGGCGGACTTTTGACCGCGCAGCGGTATTCTGGCGGTTCCCTCCAGGCGGGCGGCTCCCGCCGCCCGCCGGGGTCAGAATGACCCCCTTATTGTCCAGACCCTTCTCATCTCTCGGCTGAACTATGGTAACGCATTGAACCTTAGCTCCACTGAAGTATGTTATCAGAAAGCACCAGGTGGTACAGAATGCTTCTGCCCGTCTTCTCTTAAATGTACCTAGACACCTAGGGGCATATTTATACTCCGTTTGCGCCGGAATTGCGTCGTTTTTTTTGACGCAATTTCGACGCAAAACTAACTCCATATTTATACTTTGGCGTTAGACACGTCTAGCGCCAAAGTCCATTGAGTTTGCGTCATTTTTTAGCGTGGACACCTACTTTGCGTTAATGAGATGCAAGGTAGGCGTTCACGTCTAAAAAATCGACTCCAAGGCATGTGCGTCGGATTTATACTCCCGGGCAAAATTCACGCCCGGGAGTGGGCGGGTCCCAAAAAATTACGTATGGCCGCTTTTGCGCCGTTTTTTAGCGCCTGCAAAAGGCAGGCGTTAAGGGACCTGTGGGCTCTGAAGGAGCCCAGAGGTGCCCTCCCATGCCCCCAGGGACACCCCCTGTCACCCTTGCCCACCCCAGGAGGACACCCAAGGCTGGAGGGACCCATCCCAGGGACATTAAGGTAAGTTCAGGTAAGTGTTTTTTTTTGTGGCATAGGGGGGCCTGATTTGTGCCATTGATCCTTAGGTGTCCTCCAGGTGTGGGTATGGGTGGATGGGGGTGTCCCTGGAAGGGAAGGGCACCTTTGGGCTTCTTCCATGATCTCCCGACCATGGAAATGAGCCCACTGGTCCCCCAGGCATTACACAATAGCACTAAGCAAGCTTAGCACCATTATTTAAGGCCCTCCTCCTCCCATGTGTGACTTTTGCACAGGAGGATAAAATAAGGCCCAAAGGCCTTATAGTCATTTTTTGCCTGGGAACACCTACCTTGCATCCAATTGATGCAAAGTAGATTTTTTCACGGTAAAAAAAATGATGTTAACTCCAATATTTTGAAGCTAGGCGGGTATAGCGTCAAATATGGAGTTAAGTTTGCACCAGATTTGCGTAAAGAAAAATTACGCAAATCCGGCGCAAACAGAGTATAAATATGCCCCAAAGTGCACAAAAAATACAAAACAACTTTGGATATTTCCAATTATTTTTTCTGCCAAAATCTAGCACTTTAAAGTCTGGGACTTTACTCATTAGGCTTACAGCAACACTTTTGCTGATTACCTCAAGGGTATAAGAACAGCACTGGATTGTTTTCAGCCCGAGTAACATCAATTCTACATGAGATTGATCCTGAGGCATTGTTTAACGTGGATGATATTTATATCATAGATGATGACCTCAACATACATATGGCCAGGGTGGATTGGATCATATTAGGATTCACCACCGAGGGCTGCAAATAAAATTTCAAGAAAACTAAAATTGCTTGCTTAAGTGTCCTATTTCTGGGTTGCAAACTATAAGATGAAGGCAAGAGCTTGGCCCAGCACATTCTACAAAAATGTGCTCAACTTCAACCTTTAAATACCATTATGAAACAACATTCATTGCTGGGTTTCTTCAACTTTGGCAGAACATACATACCTGATTATGCACAACACATAAAACCACTCTGATTTAATTTGTGCAGATTTTCAAAGCAAACTCTGGACAACAGAGCACACATGCATTCTCAGAGAACGCAGCAGGACATGAAAGAAGAAAAACACTTAAACACATGCAACAACAAAACAAATATGGTCATCAGAGTAATTGTTGGTGCCATCGGCTTCACCTATGTCACATTCAGTGAAGGTGGCACGGTACCCATAGCATACATATCACATTTGTATTTGCAATGCAGAACAATATTTTTCACCAACAGAAAACATACTGACTCCTGTTCAGATGGCCATCATCAGTGAGAGGCCATTTGCCGAAGGGAAATGCAATGTTGTTGTTATCTCCGGTGCCAAATCAAATCAAATTCAAATCAAATCATTAACATTTATAAAGCGCGCTACTCACCTGTGCGGGTCTCAAGGCGCTAGGGGAAAGGGGGGTTACTGCTGCTCGAATAGCCAGGTTTTTAGGAGTCTCCGGAAAGCGGGGTGGTCCTGGGTGGTCCTGAGGCTGGTGGTGAGGGAGTTCCAGGTCTTGGCCGCCAGGAAGGAAAAAGATCTCCCACCCGCCGTGGAGCGGCGGATGCGAGGGACGGCAGCGAGTGTGAGACCAGAGGAACGGAGGAGGCGGGTGGGGATGTAGAAGCTGAGGCGTCGGTTGAGGTATTCCGGTCCCTTGTTGTGGAGGGCTTTATGTGCGTGGGTGAGAAGTCGAAAGGTGATCCTTTTGCTGACTGGGAGCCAATGCAGGTGTCTCAGGTGTGCGGAGATGTGGCTGTTGCGGGGTACGTCGAGGATGAGGCGTGCTGATGCGTTTTGAATGCGTTGCAGGCGATTTTGGAGTTTGGCTGTGATCCCGGCGTAGAGGGTGTTGCCGTAGTCCAGGCGGCTCGTGACGAGGGCATGGGTCACGGTTTTTCTAGTGTCGGCGGGGATCCAGCGGAAGATCTTGCGGAGCATGCGGAGGGTGAGGAAGCAGGCGGAGGACACGGCGTTGACTTGCTTGGTCATGGCGAGAAGAGGGTCCAAGATGAAGCCGAGGTTGCGGGCGTGGTCTGTGGGGGTCAGTGCGGTGCCGAGGGCCACCAGGAGTCGTCCCAGGCGGACGGGGTGTTGCCGAGGATGAGGACTTCCGTTTTTTCAGAGTTCAGCTTTAGGCGGCTGAGCCTCATCCAATCTGCGACGTCCTTCATACCCTCTTGTAGGTTGGTCTTGGCGCTGGCGGGGTCCTTGGTGAGGGAGAGTATAAGTTGGGTGTCGTCGGCGTAGGAGGTGATGATGATGTCGTGCTTGCGAACGATGTTGGCGAGGGGGCTCATGTAGACATTGAAGAGTGTCGGGCTGAGCGATGAGCCTTGAGGGTACGCCGCAGATGATCTCGGTGGGTTCTGAGCAAAACGGAGGGAGGTAAACTCTTTGGGAACGGTTTGAGAGGAAGGAGGCGATCCAGTCCAGGGCCTGGCCTTTGATCCCGGTGGAGCGGAGGCGGGTGATTAGGGTGCGGTGACAGACGGTGTCGAAGGCAGCCGAGAGGTCGAGGAGAATGAGGGCGACTGTTTCACCGTTGTCCATCAGGGTTCTGATGTCGTCAGTGACTGAGATGAGGGCAGTTTCCGTGCTCTGGTTGGTTCGGAATCCGGTTTGTGAAGGGTCGAGCAGGTTGTTGTTTTCCAGGAAGGTGGTCAGCTGTTTGTTGGCGGTCTTCTCTATTACCTTGGCTGGGAAAGTCAGAAGAGAGATGGGGCGGAAGTTTTTCAGGTCGCTCGGGTCAGCCGTAGGTTTCTTTAGTAGGGCATTGACTTTGGCGTGTTTCCAGCATTCTGGAAAGGTAGCAGAAGAAAAAGAAGAGCTGATAACGGTCTGGAGGTGCGGGGCGATGATGTCGTCGGCTTTGTTAAAGATGAAGTGAGGGCAGGGGTCCGAAGGGGCGCCGGAGTGAATAGAGTTCATGATGGATTTGGTTTCTTCAGTGTTGATGTGGGTCCAGTTGTTGAGGGTAATGGCCGGGGGTGCGGGTTCGGTGGTGTTATGTTGGGTCTGGTGTCCGAAGCTGTCGTGGAGGTTGCTGATCTTGCGATGGAAGAAAGTGGCGAGGGATTCGCACAAATCCTGAGGGTGTGACGGCGTTGGCGTTGGCGTTGGGGTTGGAGAACTCCTTGACGATGCTGAAGAGTTCTCTGCTGTTGTGGCTGTTTTTGTCCAGTCTGTCGGTGAAAAAGCTCTTTTTAGCAGCGCGGATCAGGCGGTGGTGTTCGCGGGTAGCGTTCTTGAGGGCGGTCATGTTGTCAGCAGTGTGGTCCTTGCGCCAGGCCTTCTCGAGGGCGCGACAAGTTTTCTTTGATTCTTTGAGGGTGTCAGAGAACCAGAGAGGTTTTTTGGTGTTGGTCTGTCGATGCGTGCGTTTGAGGGGAGCAAGGTTGTCTGCGCAGTTGGAGATCCAGTTTGTGAGGCTGAGGGCTGCGTCGTTGGGGTCGGTGGTGAGGATGGGTTGGTTGGCGGCGAATGCTGAGAGGAGTTGCTCTTCGCGGATCTTGTTCCACTGTCAACGAGGTGGCGGGTCTCGCGTCGGAATGTGAAGTGGACACAGCTGTGGTCGGTCCAGTGTAGAGCGGAGGTGTGGCTGAAGAAGACGTGTTTGCTGGCGGAGAAGATAGGGTCAAGCGTGTGTCCGGCGATGTGGGTGGCGGTGTTCACCAGTTGTTTGAGGCCGAGGTTGGCGAGGTTGTCGAGCAGGGTGGTGGTGTTGGGGTCGTTGTTTTGTTCCAGATGGAAGTTGAGGTCGCCTAGGAAGATGTAGTCCGGTGAGGCGAGGGCGTGCGGGGAGATGAAGTCGGCTATGGCTTCGCTGAAGGGGGCGCGTGGTCCGGGAGGACGGTAGACGAGGGATCCTCTGAGGGTGGTCCTCGGGTCGGTGCGAATCTGAAAATGCAACCCTCCAGGTGGTCACCAAAGCCAGCGCTCCAAATGCAAAAGCAATACATCCACTCTGGATCCAATGGGCAACCTCCCTGACTGCCACTGATGTTGATTACATCTTTGGCCCAAAACTTCAGACCCAGGAATTCCTCCAATATGAACAGGAGTAGCCCGCACCTATTAATATATTGCCTTTAGACCACTACTCAACTGTCATTTACACTGATAGTTCAGCACAACCAGCTGTAGGTACTAAACATCAATACTAAGCCTCCTGCGCAGTCATAAGTGGAGTGATAAGGGGTGGTACATTTCACCCTCAGAATACCTACACGCAGACCCTAGGAGACTGAACTGCACAGTTGGCAGAGCTTAAGTCTGTTGTCCTGGTGCTGGAACATGAGGATCCTGATCAACCAACACTGACTGTGTGCAATTCGTATTATGCATTCAGTCCTATAACGACTACGTAAATCACTGGCACCTGAATGGCTTCAGAGATTCCAAAGGGAACACCATCAAACACAGAAACTTGTGGGGGAGTGTAGCTGACCTTCGGGCTTAGACTACCAAAAGTTCACATAGTACATACATTTAGCCATCAACGTGTAGAAGTACACATTGTAGGAAACACCTTGCCTGACAAAGCCGCCAAGTCTGCCATAGCTACGGCTTCTGTTGCTACAATAACTTGCTCACAGACGATATTAGATAACAAGACACTGGCTGCTGTGAAAGCTTCTCCTAACAGCAAACCTTTCACAAAAGCATACCGTGCAAAATATTCTTACCGTTTCAGTGCCCAGAACATTGCAACCATTCCTGGGGTAGGGGATTGTGTGATCCCAAATCAAGACCAGAGAATAGATCTCATCAAGGCCACGTATGGGGATGTTGCTTCTACTCATGCAGGTGTGGTGGCTACAATATCACTATTATAAAAACGCTTTTGGTGGCAAGGTCTTTACAAACAGACCAAGCAATATATCCTTTGCTGTGACATTTGCGAACAAATTAAAGGGTCCACCAATAAACGAACACTGCAGACATCCCTCCTAATTTTCAACAAGCCATTACCATGTGTGTACCTGGACCATTGTGGTTCCTTACAACCTGATGGTGCATACAAATACATCTTAGTCGCGGTTGAATCATGTTCTAGATTCTTGTGCATATGGTCACAATGGTCAGCTGACGCTTGGACTGTTATTAAAGATTTGGTAGCCTTTATCAGTATATATGAGATTGCAGCATTCCACTCGGCCAGGGCCCTGCTTTTGCCTCTAGGGCAAGCAGAGACACCATGGGAATGATGGGTGTTCAACTCTATTATTCCTCCCCCTATCCTCCTAAGGGAAACAACTTTGTGGAGAGGAAGAACCAAGACATAAAGCAGTCCTTGTCAATGAGAGCAATAGGTTCAAGCTGTAGTTGACTTCATCGCCTACATGGGGTTCAGAGAGCCCTAAATAATCTTCCCAAAAGGTCCTTGGGTGGTCGCACCCCATATAACATCCTTTTGGGATACCTATGTATGTCCCTGATCTTGATGGATCTGGTGCGGTGACGGCAGACAATTAACATAAATGAATGTTTCACTGTTTTTCTACAGCAGTTTTGTGAGGAGAATTAATCTGCCTGTGCTGCCACTTTGGGAATAAGGGATTTGCCATCAACATCCACACAGTGGATTCCAAAAAGTGGGGGATCTAGTGCGTGAAAAGATTGCTATGGTCCATCCTACAGAGCAACAATTCCAGCCTAGGAAAACATGGTACCAGAACTGTAATAATACTGCCACTGCCTAGTTCAGAGAGAACAGATTTGTTTCTATTGTCCTATTGACAATGTTAAATTGCACCATGTGGCTGATCCTGCACAGTAGACCCCAAGGTCTCTTGTGTACTACCAGCTCCCCTCTCATTACCCGGCAGGATATACCTCTATAAGCAGTAAACAATGTTTCTGCAGGCACCAATGCTACAATTGCCTCCTTGAGCATGGGGAACGCAGAGAATGAGCTTCTGCTGATTGCTGTCACCACTTCATTGGTGAATGCTGTCCAAGATGTGGAACGCTATTATTCAAATTCGACCCAGACAAATGACATTGTTTACTATGAACCACTACAAATCTACCAGCTCTGCAGCGGCTCCAGTGTTTTCACAAACTGCTTCTAGTTATTTCATCAACATGGATGACTTTTCTTCTGATTCATCTGCTTCTGCACCTGAGACTGTATCAGAGACATGTAAGCTGCACATTTGGCTTAAGAACAATTACTTAATTTATCCATGGTACTATCTGTGAATACTATTGACATTGCATGTCCTTCTGCTTTGGATTGGTTTTGTTATTGTCTTTTTCCTTCTGATAAATTGTCATCATCTTCCTGAACGCTCTGCCGTTGAGCCAGTGGATGAAGTTTTGACACCTTACCTATCTTCCCATAAGGTCTGAAGAGACTTGTCCCTTGTGAACATTACAGCAGTTCCAATTCCAGATGTGATTGTGTGGGGCAATGTCCTACTGGGGTCTTTCTCAGTGGAAGCGAATGTGAGACTACTGTTAGTCGTTCTATGATTTGTAGGCAGGCATCCTTGCACGGCCTTTGCAATGTGGTGGTCATAAATTTGGCTTTCTATCTAAAGAGTATTCCCATCTCTTTGACTCATCCAGTTTTCAGACACTTTCTAATGGAAGTTATGTGGTTTTGAACGATAAAATCTGTTGCAGAATCAAGCCGAGATTAGCTTATGTGATTTCAGATAATCAAATGGTAACTTGTTGTGGCCATGTTTTATTCCCCCCACACAAGAGATGAAAGTGGCAGACTTGTGGCCCCACATTGCTACTTTTCATGTAAACTTTGGCAAGCTCAGCAGGCTAAAGACGCTGTTGTTTCAAAAACATGTGGCACTGGCATTGGCCAGAGTGATGTACAACCTCCAGATAGCAAGCTCATCAACTGAGATACAATCCCTATTAAATACCAACCTCCTAAAGCATTTTAGAGAATTGATGAGCAGAATATTCAATGCACCAAATACTGTGGGGATGGCGCCTTTTTTTAAGGCTGTTGGTTCTGGATTTGTTAGGACCTTCCAGACCGTGTTTAATAATACCTGCAGCCAATACACTCACTCTTTTCAAGTGTTTTTGTGGATTCCCTATAACCGTGGCATTAACAGCTAGAATTCTGCTGCTGCTATTTTTGACACGCAGTAGCAGTTCTCTCTCAGCAAAATGGAGTGACGAAGCTAGCACCAACCCAGCTGTGCCGTGAATGCATGACAAAGTATTTCAGAGCTTCCTTGCTTGGGAAGCGAGATTGGTCATTGACATTTAGACTAGTCTTGACATGTGTCCAGCAAGTCCTCCATTGCATCTGGTGCCTCTTTGAATGTGCACCTACTTGCCATGCAGCCTAGACCTTCTGTGGACAAGGATCTGTTAAAGTTCTTGATGAGGGTTCATTCATGGACATGCCCTTTGAGACTGTCATTGATATGTGAGGCATCCTATGAGCCACCACTTGTGGATTTGCTGGTTCCAATGACATCTGGCACAATGGACTGTGCAACCTAGCCAGTTCAATCTGCACCGGAGGCTTCTGTACACTTCTGCTCCATGGATCCTTCTACCAATACCTTCACCAACTTGCCACCTGATGAAGTGGAGTCCTTCCTGGTCTCAATCTCTCTTAATGAAATCAGAGATTTTCTGCAGGAACATGATTATTGTTAGAATTTGACCATTCCATTTTTCTCAAAAGTTGAATGTGACGTCAAATTGCCTTTTAATTCGGCCTCTCTGTAGGCCTGCTTGGCTTGTTAACTTGGACATTGTCTGACATGTGTGTTTTTAGCTATGCTTTTTTGCTCAATTCACAAAGGTAAACTTAGACCTAAATTGTAAGTTTAGATCAAAAGTCTAAGTTTAGGCCTAAAGTCTAACTTTACTCGTAGAAAAGTTAGACTTTCGGTCTAAGTTTAGACTTTTGGTCTAAACTTAAACTGAACGTCTAACTTTACTACCAGTAAAGTCAGACGTTAGGCCTTAACTTAGACTTTTGATTTCAGTTTACCTTTATGAATAGGGCCCCTAGACTTTTTACACTTTTATTGGAGCATTTCAACATTAGGACTTGGACTTTGCACCCCTGCTCTGACAATAGGGAAGGGTGTTGTGGGTCCATTTTTGTTAATCGCTTGGGCACAGTGATAGCGAAGATTAGGCTTGTGACCTGTGCCCTTTAACCTAAGAATTATGCTCTGTATTTTTGTATTCAATTTTTATTTTATGATTGCTTCTTTTAGTGGTGTTTTAATTTCATTATCAGCTGCTATACAGTGAAAGTGTCATTATCAGTGCTATGGATGGCATACTTTGTATCGTGTTTTTTTCTTTGTAATCAAGACTGGAAAGTGAGGCACACAGAATAATATTTTGTATTGCCGGCTGCAAGACTGCATGAACAGTCCAGAGCTTAGGTACATATACATGCATTTCAATAAATGTATTGATAATTGACATGCATGTCTTTTCTTGTCTCTGTGTGTTAAGAGAATAGTATGTGGTGAGAAAAGGGAAAGGCTTCTTTCACCACGATTTTCCCTGAGGAGTTTTCAGAGTTTCATGCAAGGCTGGTACAAATCACCTTTACCGGTTGGGTTTTGGTGAGGTGCTGCTAGTGAGGCGGGAGGGTTGGGCCAACATCTGCCAACTGGTGTGGGAGTGATTCAGTTGCCTACAATGCAGAGGTACTGCTGCCCTAAATCCAGCAGTCTCATCAGTGTACGATCGTCCTTATAACACTTTGATTGCCAAGAAAATTGAGAAACAGAAGCACTCTTTTATACACCAGTTTCTGAGAAAAATATCAGATTCACTTGTGTTTAAAGCTGTGTCAGGGCTACAGAACACCATTCTAATCCAAGTAGTTTCATCTGATGCCACCTTATCAATGTGTTCTTTTGTTTGTGGAACGTCATGTTATTGTGAAAGAGGTACTGCATTTGGAGACCCGTAAGGCAGTATGCTAAGCCGAAGGTTTCTTCAACAATGTATTTTCAGCTAAGAAAGGGGCTGAGGATTTGTGTACAGTGATTGACCTAAGACTTTTCTAAATTTGCAATGCATAGACAGTTTAAAATCAAGCTTTTTCAGACTACTCAGAATCTGAACATAATCAGTTAGGTTCATCCTTCCCCCAGAAACCCTATTCAGCCTGATATCAGCCAGTGGTGCTTTGCAAGTGTTCTAAGGCTGGTGGTAGCTTTCTTGAGTGCTAGTGAGATCTGAATGATCATTAACCTGCATTATATGTTTTTCTCTTTTACTACAGAGCATGTCAGAGGTGGTCCATGAACTGCTGAGGACAGTTTCAGTTTTTGTAATAAATCCAAAGAAGCCAGAGAGTCTGCTTTAGAACTCAGTGGATGGGTTACTCCATCACAACAGTGACAGATATACTGTATACCGAGTTCTAAATCACATAATGAGATTTAGATTTTGGCGGACAGGATACCTGTCACTGTTGTGATGGAGTTACTGTCTGCTGAGTTCTAAATCAGGCCCAGAATCACAGTTAATCCTGAGGTTGCACTTCCAGGTTTTCTTCAATAATGTGGTAGATGTGGATTACCAACTTCAAAGGCCATAGGCCAAGACAATTAAGAAAGTAATTTTTGAGGATGAGTGTCTGTCTCCCTAAGAGATTGTTCATGACTGCATGCATACTTTCAGAGTCTCTTTGGGTAATTTTCTGTCATCTGTGCATTACACTGCTCCTCAGAGGATAAGAATCAACATAATCTTCCTTTCGCTTGATATCTAGGAGGAGGTGCTGTGCTGGCTTGTTCACATGGAGGCAGGGAGTGGAAGATCAATTTTCAGCCAGGCTTCAGAAAGCAGCAGCAAGGTATTTTGGTGAATAAGATGTCAGAAGGGTGGCAGAAGGAATTCAGGGTTGCAGACACACATCCTAGAACTTCATGTAGGCACCTTCATCTGAAGAAGTTTGTAAAATGACAGGGTAGATTGCAAAAGACTTGGAATTTCTGATTATATTGTAATCTATTAATGATGCCACAAGAAAAACATTGAAGTCTCAAACTTGTACTGGCAGTCTGGCATTCCAGATTTCTGCAAGACAGGAATGCTTAGGTGAACACGTTTGCTTCATGTTTTACTGAGGTGCTGCCTCAAGTCTTCAGTTTGAGGCTAGCTATGTAGACACTAGCTCTAGATGGAAAGGGCATCGGGATACACATGTTTCACACTGTGGATGAATCCTAGAACATTCTACATGTCAAATAGGCCAGTGCTGCCTGAATGTTGAGAACTCTATTGTGGGAAGCCAGGACTGATTCTGTTAAATTTGGTCAAACATGATTAAATCATTGTCAACCCGTGTTTGGGAAGCCACAGAGAAGGAAGGGTTCTGGGCTACAGTCATGTTGGTTAGGGTGCTCCTCTGGTGTCCAGAGGTCCATATATCTATGACATTGTAAACTGGGCCAAGTGCACCCCTGCCAAACTTGACTGTTAGGGTAGATAGGTCAAGCAGTCAAAGGCTTATCAGAGAGGTAGTATTGAGACTCAGAACTGAAGCAGTTAAACCATATGCACAATAGTCCAGTGTCTAGCCCAGTTCATATCTTATTAAAAAGAGAAATACTTTAATCTCACATCAATTCGAAATACCACAGGTTTCTACAAAGCACAGTCCTGGGAGTCGAGCAAAATTGTATAAGAATCTTACACCAAATTATAGAATTCTACACCAGTAAAAAAGATTAAGGCAGGAATCAGGCACAGGTGCAAGCTCTCAATTGGACTGTGCAAGAACTACTCTGTACAGAAACCCACAACATAAACTTTGCAGGGAGGCCATGACACCTTCTCCTAGAAGGACTCAGCACCAATTATACTTCTTGTGAATGCCGTACACTGTGTGAACATGGAGACAGTCTTTCTTCCTGCAAGGCCAGGCACACTTCTTCCCTTTCTGAGCAAGCAGACAGACAGGCTTCTAGACACTAGGCAAACTAACATCTCTGCAGCAAGTTTGCAGACTTCGAGTGATGTCCACTCATCTCTCAGAGACTCGCTTTTGGACAGAAACCAGTCCTGGATCAGAGTAGATCTTTGAGAACTCTGCAGACCACACCTTTCCATGGTAAAAGAAAACTGGAACAAAATGGAAATGTTTATGTCCCACCTTCATACTGATTTTCCAGACAGAGATGATAATCCACTGTCTACAGTGCAGCACCAATTTGGGGTGGTTCCTTTTCAAAGCCCTTCCGTAACAAATTCTGGTGCTATTGCTCACTACCCTGCACCATGATGCACCATATTTTAAATATGGCACACACACGGTGGCGGTGAAGGGGGTACAGTGTAACTTTTCTTAAATCTGCCCCTTAGTTTTCTTGCTGCAATGCAGACACATTATTTGTGAAAGGTGATGGTTCTATCAGCTTGTAGGGGAGGTGCTGGCTCCAAATTGGAATCAGTCACCAAACCAGGAGCACCATGAAGTGTGAAACCTCTACACCTTGCAGTCCTCAGCCCTTCCGAAGTATCACTCAAGGAGAGACAAAAAGAGAAGTCCCTTCCTAGAAATGCCCCTCCTCTAACAAATACATTGGCAGACTCCCCTTCTTTCTCCTACCATTAAACAATGGAAGTGCACATGAAGGGCTGATCAGCAATTCCCTTCTAAAACGTCCTTATAATATTTTGCAAGGCAGTGATGTCTCCACCCTCCCACACTTCCATGTCTAGGACTCCTACCTTCAGCTCCAGGAATGCATGGATTGCATGTCTACTGTCTGTGGAAGCTGTACCCAACCACCTTCTTGCGCAGTGTGAAAGCATAAGCAATCAAAATGATACTGCTGGTCTCAGCTACTATACACTCACAACTAGACAAAGGGGGTCATTCTGACCCTGGTGGTCATGGACCGCCAGAGCCAACGACCGCGGGAGCACCGCCAACAGGCTGGCGGTGCTCCCATGGCATTCTGACCGCGGCGGTACAGCCGCGGTCAGATACGACACCGCCGGTTTCCCGCTGCCCAAGGGAATCCTCCATGGCGGCGCTGCAAGCAGCGCCACCATGGGGATTCCGACCCCCTTACCGCCAGCCTTGTTCTGGCGGTTTTGACCGCCAGAACCTGGCTGGCGGTAACGGGTGTTGTGGGGCCCCTGGGGGCCCCTGCAGTGCCCATGCCAATGGCATGGGCACTGCAGGGGCCCCCTAACAGGGCCCCACCAAGATTTTCAGTGTCTGCCACGCAGACACTGAAAATCGCGACAGGTGCAACTGCACCCGTCGCACCCCTTCCACTCCGCCGGCTCCATTCGGAGCCGGCATCCTCATGGAAGGGGGTTTCCCGCTGGGCTGGCGGGCGGCCTTCTGGCGGTCGCCCGCCAGCCCAGCGGGAAACTCAGAATTACTGCGGCAGTCTTTTGACCGTGAAGCGGTATTCTGCCGGCGGGACTTTGGCGCCCGCCAAAGTCAGAATGACCCCCAAAGTCCTCCTATCATCTACAACTGTCTCACACACACACTCGACTGACACACAGGTTTTCAGCACATGGGTCTGGATGCCACAATTAAGTGATTATCTTTTTTTTTAATGCTGGGCCTGTAGACACTGCAGTCTTTTTAAACCAAAGAAAATCTGTGTTCAGACCTATATTCCCAACACAGTATGCTGCCACTATTGCTTCATGTCAAAATACCTGGACATGCATTGTAGTTCAAAGACGAGTGAGAGGGTATGCTGGGCGCTCCTCTACAGGTCACAGAACAGGTTCTAGAGCTCGGAATCATCATAAACAGGCCATCCACTGGATTGGCATGTTGTCACGGACAAACAAAAATCAAGACACCAGTTTCTAATGCAGGTAAAGCGCTCAGCACAGATGTACTCTTCTGTCTAGCATTTAGAGGACATTACTCTCCCAATAAACATCCTTCCACCTACTTGAATCAATAGTGATGGACCTGGCCCTTTTTGCAGGGGCTCCCCCATAATTTTGACATTAGGACTCTGTGTACCTTTTATCTGCTAACCAGTGGTAAAGTGCTTTAGCTCTCTCCTTAAAATGTAGTACAATTGGCATATACCCGATGGGCACATTTAATTTACTTGTAAGTCCATAGAAAATGGTACAACATGTACCCACAGTGTGTGAATTAAATGCTACTAGTAAGCTTGTAGCACTCGTTGTGCCACCCACTAAAGTAGCCTTTTAAAGCATGTCTCAAGCCTCCCACTGCAACCTTTGGTGCAATTTTGAACTGAAATTTCAATCTTGCAAAACACACCTTTTTCCAGGCCTAAACTTTCATTTTTAATACAGCTAAGTCACTCACATAGTAGGCCTTAAAGACTCATAGAACAGGGTGCATTGTATTTAAAAAGTAGGACATGTGTACTTACGTTTTACATGCCCAGGCAGTGAAAAACTCCTAAAGTAATGTTTCACTGCTGTGAAGTGCAACTCTCCCATTAACTAACACTGGGTGCTTCACGAAGCTGATGAGACCAGTGGTGGAATGTCTGCGTGCCAAGGGAGTTCGTTTGATCATATACCTGGCCAGCATTTTACTGATGGCTCAGGATATTCAATCTCTCCTGACTCATTTAGGTTGGACCATCCGTCTGGGCTATTCAGAACTGATTCCATTAACCGACGAGGTGAAGTTGGAGATTCATTAGTGGCTCCAGCACATGGAAGCCTGGAACGGCAGGGCCATTTTTGGTTCCTACCCAGAGGTGGTGATCGAATCAGATGCCAGTCATTGGGGCTGGGGAGCCTTTGCAGCTCTTTAGTGACAGGGAGTCAATGGTCGAGTTTGGAGCAGACTCTTCACATCAATTTTTGGGAACTTCTAGTGGGCTCTTTTTCCATAAAGAGTCTATCCCCTCAGAAGACATACTGCTGCATATTGTTGAAGATGGACAATATGTCAGCAGTGAGATATGTCAACAAATTAGGGGAGACGAAGTCCAGGATTCTGGCAGAGATTGCCAAGGACTTCTGGCATTACTGCCTCAGTCATCGACTGGTTGTTTTAGCAGAATATCTTCCAAGTGTTCAGAAGACAATAGTGGACTGGAATTCCAGATTTCTGAGGGATTCCAGTGATTGGAAACTGGATCAAAAGATTTTTCTTCAGATAATCAGAAAGTGGGGCCCTTGTGAGGTGAATCTTTTTGCGTCTCACCTCAACTCTCAGACAACAAAATTATTCAGCTGGCATCTGGATCCTCTGGCTTTGGTGACAGATGCTTTTCTTCAGGATTGAATGCAGTTTTGGGGGTATGCCTTTCCACCATTTCTGATGTTTTCCAGGGTTCTTTCTCCTGTACTGTGACAGAAAGTAGAGATTGTCTTGGTGACCCCATTTTGGAGAGCCCAACTGTGGTTCCCAATTGTTCTACATTTAGTTTGTGCTACCCCGCTTCTCATTCCTCCTCGTCCGGATCTTCTGATGTATCTGGAGGGCCTTCAACATTCATTGATACTGGTATTGATGGCTTGGATGGTTTCAGGTCAAGATGGAATTCCCCAGGCCCTTCGCAGCAAGCTGCAAATTTATTCAATCAGGCTTGGGCAACAGGCACTCATAAACGATACTCATCAGCCTGGCGCAGATGGAGTAGTTGGTTTGACGGAAGGGGTATCGATCCTGTGGGATCAGACGTTGAGTTGATTGTGAATTGTTTTGCTGAACTCACAGGTTCAGGTTTCAAATAGAGAACGATTAATAATTTCAGATCAGCCATCTCGGCTGGACATGTACATATTGAAGATAAGCCTGTAGGTGAACAACCCCTGATGTGTAAAGTATTGAAAGGTATCCGTTTGTCAAATCCTCCTCAAGCCAGATATTGTGTTTTATGGAATGTGAACATCATATTGAGGTTTTTAGACACTTGGCCTTCCAATAGGTTTCTTTCTCGAAAACAGATTTCAGCAAAATTGACTATGTTACTATGTCTGATTTCCTGTAAAAAGGTATCAAACGTCAGGGCTTTGGATTTGGCTGGGAGAGTCTATTCCCCTAAAGGTGTTACTTTTACCATTACCAGAAGGATGAAGACTAATTGCAGGTCAGCAAATGTTTCCTGATAATTCGAAATTATGTGTAGTCCAATGTTTGAAAAATTGTGAGGTGGTTACAGATGAATTCAGGCAAGATACTAGAGGCCAATTATTAATATCTTTACAGAAACCTTTTAAGACAGTTTAGTCAGCTACTTTATCAAGATGGATGAAATGGTTAATGAATGAAGCAGGTATAGATACCAAAATATTTGGAGCTCATTCTGCTATAGGAGCATGGCTTCCAAGACATATGCTTTGGGTTCTCGTTTAGAGGACCTTATTAGGGCAGCAGATTGGTCTTCCAAAACTACTTTTCGTAACTTTTATCACACACCTGTGGATGTTGCTACTGTGGTATTTGGACAGCTTTAAACGAGCATAATCAGAGTCTCCAGTCTTGAAATAGAAAAAGAAAATGTCTAGCTTACATGTTAAGAATTTCAATTCTATTAAGGACATGGAGGCAAGGATTATCCCTCCTATGTATACATTTTTATGTTTTTTCTCAGATATATAGTTGTATTGAACTGTCAGTACTGTATGGATATTTTTTATTATGTATTTTTGCCCTCCCTTATCTTACTTTAGATTTGCTTACAGAATTGTTGATTCATTTATTTTTTAAAGGTATTACCTTCCATAATTTTTTTTGTACTATTCTAGGTTCTGATCAGAAGGCTACGTGAATTTCTCACTGTTCTGTGCTTGGAGAAGATGACGTTATGGGCTTCATTTTCCTTGGAAGTTGCTTCTGGATATGGTTCCTGTGGAGCTCAGCTTGTGTTTTTCCAGATATCTCTGATGATCGCAAGAACAGTTCATCTGTAAGAAGTTTTATTTCGTATGTTTGTTGTTTATCTGACTCTGACAAAGAAAGAGAAGTGACATTAGAGGCCATGTTATTTAGGGACAGAGTTCTCGGATGGTGATTGGTACATGTGACCTGTTACAAAGCATCATGGGTTCTGTTGTTTTTTGTTTTACTGTCTGTTGATTGTCTGCTGTATTGAGACAGTAAAGAAAGAGAAAGCATAATCCTTGCCACAGTCCTTAATAGAACTGAAAATTCTTGCCGTGTAAGCTAGAAACATTTTTACTTACTGCACGATAACCGAATAAAGCTTGAAAAATAGTGTATAGTTCATGCAGAAATGGGTTGGTTTAAATCGAATATTTTTAATAGTTCAAGCAGGCTCCAGGGGGTCTAAGGTGTTTATTTTAAAGTGTCGATTTCATAGTATTTAGCTCATAAATATTGCTTTATCAGAAAATACAGAATGACCTCTCTAATGTCCTCTATGGACTGAGATGGTGGCCCTGAAAAATCTTTTTATGATTTAAGGGTTAATAAAGTGGACAATGGGATATCTATTTAACTACTTTGGGGATAAACCCATCTTCTGAGTTATCCATCTACCTTTGTAATTATCAGTCTATGGCCCATATTTATACTTTTTTTAGCGATGCATTTGCGCCGCATTTTGACGCAAAAGTGGCGCAAACTTACAAAATACAGTTGTATTTTGTACGTTTGCGCCGCTTTTGCGTCACAAAATGATGCAAATGCGGTGCTAAAAAAGTATAAATATAGGCCTATGTGTTTCAAAATGTTGTTCAATGTGGTTATAGTATTAGCCACATTTTTTATTTGGTTAGTCACAATTCAACTCACTTATAAATAATATCGCAAAAGAGATCATACTTTGTAGCAAGAATAATTTGTTGAGAAATATAAAATGATGTGTTATAGGAATATGTGGAGTATTTGGTGATCAGGTACTCACATTACATTTAGATGTGAAATAGTTAGTTCTGGTCTAATTTCAAATATATCTTAAAATACATTTCCTTACGAATGTGGGTAGACTATCTGCTTTATAACCGTTACTTCATGCATATTTTAAAATGTCACAGCCCAATTAACCTCGGACTTGCTCTGCAAGCAAGCTGTTTTTAATTATTAAACATCACAGGACCTTCATTATTGCTGGGATTTTTGCCTAATATGCTCGTTCAAACCTTAAGGAGAGAACTCAGATTCTTATCAGTTCTATAGCTGTAATGAGCGTTACTATATATGGTTTGTCTTTAGTCCACCTTGGTAGCTGAACCATTTTTTTAAACAAAAATCATGTATTTCCACGGATAAAAAAATCCATTTAAAATTATTATTTTTTTGAACGTGGATGCCTGAATGAGTTATTTTACTGGAATCAATCTACAGGTGAACCTTCAAAGCAATCAAAGTAATACCTGATCAAACTGATATTTCCAACATAGTTATTATGAAAACACATTTCACATTCCGTAATCATTACATAATTACAATGACCTTTAAAAAGCAGAGATATGTATTTTTTTCGAAATTTATTTTCGTTAAGGAGGTTGGATTAATACGGATCTACTTGTTACACTTCATTTAACCTTTTACGTGCGGGCGTCGGCCACTGGCCGACGCCCACACTCCCTCCCTGGTGCGGGTCACGACCAGTGGCCGACACCAGGGAGGGGGTTAAAAATCCGGAGGATTTATTTATTTATTTATTTCCCCGTGGGAGACGCGGAAGAACTTCCGCGTCTCCATCCCGCCCCCCTCCCGCCCCCTTATGACGTCAGCCGTCACCGTTTTTCCCCCCCGGAGAAGAAGAGAAGCAGGTAAGCGTTTTCTTTTTCTCCGGTGGGGAAAAAAAGGCCAAAACGGCCTCCCCAGATGCCAGGGAGGCATCGATGGAAAGGGGAGGCTCTCCCCTTTCCATAGATGCCTCCCTGGCACCGTTTCCTGGCCATGGATCGCAGCGTGGCTGCGATCCATGGCCAGGAAACGCCCCTAGGCACCAGGGATCTTCTTTGGGGGGGTCGGCCCCCTTGTAAAAGGGCCACCCCCCCGGGGGCAATATTATTTGATTTTTACTGTTTTGGGGGGCGATCGCGCCCCCCCACAAGTTAAAAAAAATAAATACAATTTTTTAAAAAAGAAAACAAAATGGCGGGGTCGGCCCTTAGAACACGGGCCGACCCCAGGGTAAAAAAAAAAAAAAAAAAAAATTGTTGGTGGTCAGCCCTTAGGGTGACCATCAATGGGGCCATTTTTTTTTTTATACATGTGTGCTTTGCCAAGGGCAAAAAAAAGGTTTGTGACATGAGTGTCTTGTTTTTTCTCTCTCTCTCTCTCTCATATATATGTGTATATATTTCTATATATATATATATATATATATAGATATATATATTTCTTTTTCAGGACAAGCATTGCAGCGCCCATGCGCTGCTTTTCTGACTTGTTGGTGTGTATCTGGGCTTCTAACAACGCCCACCTCACGCCCATCACTACCACTCGTTCGTGGGCTTGCCCTTCAAAAATCCTTTTGATTACATTGGAAAATGGTTTACCTTTGTCCCTCCTTGGGGAGGTTTTGTTACCGCCTTGGCCATCGCCCCTGGTACATGGCTAATTGCACTTTTGCTGTTACGTTTAACTGCGAGCGAACTTCTTTTCCTTTTATGTATCTCTTCACATGATGCTCATGGTGGCCGTGGCGCTGTGAATCGGCTCTCTTATGTGAAAGAGTTTAACTTTCAATTATCAATTTATGTGGCAAGAAAAGTTGGGTTAGGAGTTTATAACGCTAATAGCTCTAACTCGAGCAGATGCGAGACCCATTGCATTGTAAATGCTTGTTTTTCTTTTGTGTGTTGTTTTATAATGGTGAACAATTTCACCGCACTCCACGAGGACCATGATCAAGACTCCTTGGTGAGTTGAAACGCGTACGTGGCTGTTGCTTGCAATAAAAGATGCCAATTTGAACCTCGTGGAATGGGGTGAAATTTTTCGGCATTACATAATTTCTAGATTGGTTTTCTCTGTCACTGGGCACCGGCAGTGGAGTGTGCCAGCAACCCTTCAACCACTTTGTTTCTAAACATATATATATATATTATTATATATATGCAACACAAATTGGTTAAAAAGATTGTTGCGCAGCGCACTCCACTGCCGGTGCTCAGTGATGGAGGAGAGCAACCTCGAAAATATTTTGTGAACAAGAATCTCACCGCACTCCACGAGGTTCAAATTGACATGTTTTATTGCAAGTATAAACAATGAAAGAAAAGAGGGACTCATTTACTGTGATCAAGACTCCTTGAGAGTCGAAACGCGTACGTGGCTGTTGCTTGCAATAAAAGATGCCAATTTGAACCTCGTGGAATGGGGTGAGATTCTTGTTCACACATTATATATATATATATATATATATGCATGCATGCATGTCTTTTCTGTAGTGGCAGTTGCCATAAAGTAGCTGAGTGGATTAGTAAAGGCAAGCGTTACCTGCGCTTTAAAACAAATGTAATGCCAGCGGGACTATGGAGATATGAGTGGCACTTTTGCTGAGTAGTACTGAGGGAATTAGAAGAGGAAGTAATGGGAGGCAGAGCACCAAAAATAACTGCACAGAGTGTGTGGTAAGGTAAAGTAATACATTATTTTTTTGTTTTTTTCAGTGTTTTCAGAGAATCTGCAGAATTGGAGAAGAAGCGAAGGTAAGGTGACGACATTTCCTGTTGTACACAACAAACATACCCACAAGAAATTTTGTGACTATCTGCCTTCTATGTAGGCTAGTAATTTAGAGGGACAGTTTAGCCAATTGCAGAGATGGCGTCTCGTTGGATGACTGCTGATCAAGCCCTAGCTCGGGTTATGAAGGACAGTTCTGATGTAGGCTCAGAGACTGAGACAGCAGACACTGAGACAGCATCTGAGGGAGAGGACAATGGGGCAGATTCTGGGAGTGATTTTTCAGTCGGCGGAGTCCCATCCGACGACACCTCTTCCAGTGAGTCTGAAGGAGACAATGACGACATCCGTGCTGTCCCTTCGCAAGCACATTCTGGGCAGCAGGACCACATGGGGTTAGCCGAACCCAGAGAGCACGTGCTTGCTGCCGCAAGCACAGAGAGAGTGCTCTCTTGGCAGCCCTCCTGTTTGGTTCAGCCCCAAATTCCACCTTTTACTGGTGACGCTGGATGTAAAGTCGATACAGCTAACTTTTTGCCAGTCGACTACATCTATCTGTTTTTGGATGTTGACTTTCTTCAGAAAGTTGTGCAGCAAACAAATTTGCGCGCAGACCAATTTCTGAGGGAGTGCGGAGGCACTCTAGGGCCCCGTTCTAGGGCACGCCAGTGGACTCCCACTTCGTTGGCGGAGTTGAAGATATTTTTGGGCCTTAAGCTCAAAATGGGGTTAGTGCAGAAACCCACCTTGCAGTCCTACTGGACGACTCGCACGGTTTGGGTAACTCTCATCTTCACACCATACATGAGCAGAGATCGTTTTTTGCTACTGCAGCGCATGCTGCATTTCAATGACAATTCTGCAGCATTGCCCCGGGACCATCCAGATCATGACAGGTTGTTCAAAATTCGGCCTGTCGTGGAACATTTGTCTGCAAGGTTTCCAGAGATCTATACTCCTGGAAAGAATATAGCAGTGGATGAGTCCTTGATCCTGTACAAAGGACTGCTGCTTTTCAGACAGTACATTGCGAGCAAAAGAGCTCGCTATGGCATAAAGCTGTACATGCTGTGTGAGAGCTCTACTGGCTATGTGTACAGCTTGAGAGTGTATACAGGGAAGGATTCTACCCTAAACCCTGTAGGTTGCCCTCCCGTGTTAGGGGTCACAGGTAAGATTGTATGGGAACTTGGCCAGCCACTTCTTCACAAAGGTTATAACCTTTATGTGGTCAATTTCTATACAGCAGTACAGCTGTTCAGTGAGCTCTACAAAGCTGGCACTGTGGCCTGCGGTACAGTTCGTTGTAACCGCAAAGGATTCCCGCGGCAGCTTGTTTGCAAGAAGCTCCAGAAATCACAGAGTACTGCATTGCGTTCTAACGAACTGCTCGCAGTCAAGTTCCTAGATAGGCGTGATGTATACGTGCTCACTACAATTCATGATTGGTAATGTTAAGGAAGAAGGAGGCAGTTACTTGACAGTTGGTAAAATGTAGTCAAACTTATTCCATTCTGTGGCGTGTGAATGTGATGGGCCCTTGTCTGGCAGCGGTAAGTTAATGTGAGTGCAGTGATTGGTTGGATTGGGCCCGTGGCTGGCGATATGAAAGGGTTGTTTGTTGTGCGTGAATGGCGTGTGAATGGACCATAAAGAGGTTGGTGCCTGGATGCGGCTTTATGGCCCACCTTCAGAAGACTTGGTTTCAATATTCAGATACTTTGATAAGTAATCATGCTTTGAAACCATAATTTCTGGAGGTGCTAAAACCAACCAGTGTGAGTGGTGGGTTAACTTTAACAAACTAGTAGCAGGGGAGTCCAAGGGTGCAGGACTTGCGTGGCTCTCACCAGTTTTCCTTCACCCAGAATCCCCTTGAAATCACAAAATGTGCTTAAAAAACACATTTTCCTTGCATTCCAATGAGCAGAAGTCCAGGGATCTGCAGGGATCCTCAAATTTCCTACCACCCAGTGTTTCCCCACTTGTCCTGATAAAAACACAACCCCGCTTGTGTGCCTGCGCCTAGTGCCTGCTTCAGGAATGAATCACTCCAGGGTTAACAGTAGACCTCAAGCAAGGACTACCATTGACCCTTGTGTAATCCATTCCTGTCGCGGGCGCTAGGCCTATCCACACAAGTGAGGTATAATTTTTATCGGGAGACTTGGGGGAACGCTGGGTGGAAGGAAATTTGTGGCTCCTCTCAGATTCCAGAACTTTCTGTCACCGAAATGTGAGGAAAACTTGTTTTTTTAGCCACTTTTTGAGGTTTGCAAAGGATTCTGGGTAACAGAACCTGGTCAGAGCCCCGCAAGTCACCCCATCTTGGATTCCCCTAGGTCTCTAGTTTTAAAAAATGCACAGGTTTGGTAGGTTTCCCTAGGTGCCGGCTGAGCTAGAGGCCAAAATCCACAGGTAGGCACTTTGCAAAAAACACCTCTGTTTTCTTTCAAAGAATTTGATGTGTCCACGTTGCGTTTTGGGGCATTTCCTGTCGCGGGCGCTAGGCCTACCCACACAAGTGAGGTATCATTTTTATCGGGAGACATGGGGGAACGCTGGGTGGAAGGAAATTTGTGGCTCCTCTCAGATTCCAGAACTTTCTGTCACCGAAATGTGAGGAAAACATGTTTTTTTAGCCACTTTTTGAGGTTTGCAAAGGATTCTGGGTAACAGAACCTGGTCAGAGCCCCGCAAGTCACCCCATCTTGGATTCCCCTAGGTCTCTAGTTTTCAAAAATGCAGAGGTTTGGTAGGTTTCCCTAGGTGCCGGCTGAGCTAGAGGCCAAAATGTACAGGCAGGCACTTTGCAAAAAACAGCTGTGTTTTCTGTCACAAAATGGGATGTGTCCACGTTGTGTTTTGGGGCATTTCCTGTCGCGGGCGCTAGGCCTACCCACGCAAGTGAGATATAATTTTTATCGGGAGACCTGGGGGAACATAGAATAGCAAAACAATTGTTATTGCCCCTTATCTTTCTCTGCATTTTTTCATTCCAAATATGAGAGAGTGTGTAAAAAAATGTCTATTTGAGAAATGCCCTGCAATTCACATGCTAGCATGGGCACCCCGGAATTCAGAGATGTGCAAAAAACCACTGCTCCTCAAAACTTTATCTTGAGCCAATTTTGGAAATGCAAAGGTTTTCTTGATACCTATTTTTCACTCTTCATATTTCAGCAAATGAATTGCTGTATACCCAGTATAGATTGAAAACCAACTGCAGGGTGCAGCTCATTTATTGGCTCTGGGTACCTAGGGTTCTTGATGAACCTACAAGCCCTTTATATCCCCGCTACCAGAAGAGTCCAGCAGACATAACGTTATATTGCTTTCAAAAATCTGACATCGCAGGACAAAATTACAGAGTAAAACAGAAAGAAAAATGGCTGTTGTTTTCAGCTCAATTTCAATATTCTTTTATTTCAGCTGTTATTTTCTGTAAGAAAACCTTGTAGGATCTACACAAATGACCCCTTGCTGAATTCAGACTTTTGTCTAGTTTTCAGAAATATTTAGCTTTCCGGGATCCAGCATTGGTTTCATACCCATTCCTGTCACTAACTGGAAGGAGGCTGAAAGCACCAAAAATAGTAAAAATGGGGAATGTCCCAGTAAAATGCCAAATTTGTGTTGAAAAATGTGGTTTTCTGATTCAAGTCTGCCCGTTCCTGAAAGGTGGGAAGATGGTGATTTCAGCACCAGAAACCCTTTGTTGATGGCATTTTCAGGGGAAAAACCACAAGCCTTCTTCGGCGGCCCTTTCTTCCCATTTTTTGGGAAAAAACGAAATTTTCACTGTATTTTGACTACTTTCTTGGTCTCCTCCAGGGGAAACCACAAACTCTGGGTACCATTAGAATCCCTAGGATGTTGAAAAAAAAGGACGCAAATTTGGCGTGGATAGCTTATGTGCACAAAAAGTTATGAAGGCCTAAGCACGAACTACCCCAAATAGCCAAAAAAGGGCTCAGCACTGGAGGGGGGAAACGGCCCAGCAGCTAAGGGGTTAAAAAGCTATATACAATGGAAAACCAGGGGACTAACATTCGAATCAAAACATGTCAGGGTACTAAGTACAAACATAGTGAGGCATATTTAAGAGCCCCTAGCACCTCCTTGCGCCACATTAGCTCTTTTTTTTACGCTAATGTGGCCCGATGCCAAAACCCACACGCCCTATTTACAAAGTGGCAGAATGCATGCATTGCGCCACTTTGTAACCCTTTGCGCTACATTATGCCTGCGCCAGTCATAATGTATGCAAAGGGGGCGTTACCCCATGAAGAGGACCAAAAAAATGGTGCAAAGAAATCTAAGGTATTTCTTTGTGTCATTTTTTTCGGCACTTTTAATGCCTGCTCAGAGCAGGTGTTAAAAGGAGGCACACCATTGATTACAATGGGCCTCAATGAGCTTTGGAGGATTAGCATAACATTTTTTGAAAGTAATCCTTTCAAATCTCTGAACTAGCGTAAAAAGGTCTGGCACTAGTCCCCTAACTACCGCCATGGTGTGCCATACTTTAAATACAGCGCACACATGTTGGCATTAGGGGGCGCTAAGGGGCGCATGAAAAGTGATGTTGCATTAAGTGCAGAGCCACTTTTCTTAAATATGCCCTTGTGTGCTACAAAAATATCATAGCCGGAGTACTGTCTTCTAAATATTGTAACGGTAAGTGCATATAGAAAAGCATACTTTACTATTGTTACCTCCGCTTTCAATACATTGAAGCTATATTTATATCCTCAATGTACATTTATCATAATCATATTCTTACCCATCCATATTTACCTTCATAATAGTTTTATAATCAGTATTCTGACCATTATATTCCATAGCAAACTATTCAAAACTCAATATCGACAGTCTGCAGGAGTAAGTTTAGCATAAACATGCATGACTACATTTAACTTGTTTATGTTTTCACCTGCAGGGACATGTATGAGGACAAATGTTTAAATGGATAAACATATGGCTTTGTGTGTTTCTGTATGACCCGAGTGGCAAGGTTCTGACCCCCCACTAAAGGATCGAATATGCTTCCATCAAGGCCCCTACACTCAGTACTGCAGAAAATATGCAGTAGTCATGGATTTCATAAGTTACTAAGGTCCACATGTAAGTAGCTTCTTGTTGGACGCAAATGGGCGGATTTTCAGAATCAGGCCATTTGCGACCTAAAAAAATGTTTCTCAAGGTACGTATCCCCATTTTGCGAGTCGGTATACAGATACTGACTCGCAAAACAGGGCTTGCGACTCACAAATCAGAAAGGGGCGACCTGAGGGCGTCCCTTCCTAATTGCGACTCGCTGGGGGATGTGTGATTGTTTTATGACCATGAATGTGGTCACAAACAATCGCAATTAACACCAATTTCATATTGGTGTTAACTTCCTTTCCCTTTGTGAATGGGGCACAAAATGTTGTCTAGAGCAGGCAATGGTCCCAAGGACCACTGCCTACTCTGAAAAGACAGAACCTGAAACGTTTCATTTTTATTTTTGACATGCATCCTGTTTTCTTTTAACAAAAATGGTCTGCAATTAAAAAAAAGCAGCTTTATTAAAAAAACAGTCATAGACATGGTTGTCTGCTGACCCCAGCAGGACACCATCCCTGTGAGTGCTGCCGTTCCCAAATGAGTCACAAATTGAGACTTACCTCATGAATATTAATGAGGCAGGTCCCTTGTGACCCATCTTGAAATCACTAACAGTGTCTCAGACACTGTTGTACATTTTGTTTTGCGACTCGCAATTTGTGATTTGCAAAGATATCGCAAATTACAAGGTACAAACAAATGGCTTACATCTGGCGCTTAGTATCATGTAAGTGGCTTAAATGTCAGCAGATCCTTTTTTTATGCAGGATTTGGTATTTACAATAACAGATAGTTCTGTGGTGGACATGAGCTACAGCATTGGTGAAAACATTTTGCATTATGCCCATTATAGTCATTATGCCGCCTAATTTGCCTTCTCGTGCTGCATAATTTGTCAACCCTGCTGCATAATTTGGTCCTCACCTGTCGTATTATTCTAGGGGCCCTGATTATAGTTAATGGAATGAGCCCTGCAGCTGAACAACCAAATAGAGATTGGCTCATACCATGAGCCATAACATTGTGATGTTCTTAACTCTTTAATGCTATTTCAGTTCCAAACAGTACATGGTTCCAATTGAGCAAAGGCCAACTCACCAGATATCCACACAATGAAGCTGATGCGCAAGACCTCTGCATAATTTTCTCTCTGTGCTTGTATCTGAATATAATGGTGTAAAAAAGGCCATAAACTAATTACATCTTCTTCAACAAAATTAGGGAGACAAAGCATAGTGAGCTCCGACATAGCTGTATGACCATGCCCTTCGAAGAAAGCCAGCACTGTAGTCGAGAGACCAAAACATGGCTAACAATGCAGCAACACCTTAATGACACAGGCACCTGAAAAAACTAAAAGTATATGTATTGCACCTACCCACCGAAAACATAATGTGATTCACAGAAAAAAATGAAGAACACACACACAGACATGTGTAAAGGCTTTTTTATTAAGAGCAAATTAACAAAGAAATCATAAGTCAAAACAAATTTACATTGCAAGCAAGGACAAGAACACATCGATATGACTCACCAGCGGAACGGCTACACCTGTTGATTTTGATTCATTGCATGAGCATTCATATTGCCATACTGGGAGCGCAGAGAGTCCTAAATCTCATCAGCTATATAAACTCCGCAACTCTTGGGCCACAAGAGGGTGAACCTTGGAGATGAGTAAGGAAGTAAGAAACTGCAATTCTGAACATGAAATTGCTGTTCTCTCAGTCAAATTTTTATTCTGGAGTCAATAATGAGAGTTATAGTTATAGTTCAACATAGTATTAATCATTACTTCTCAAATCTTTTTCTTTATTAAGTCAATTACAAATTACAAAACATAGTATAAAGTGTGTCCCATAAATCCGATCCCTAATCTTTTTCTCTAATTCTGGAAAAGTACAAAAATAGAGTTACTTACAAAGAGTTTTAACAAAAAGCAGCAATAGAAACTCAGCAACAAAGAATTATCTGAGTCGGAGAGTTTAAAAAAATAAAATTGCAAAAAGGAAGAAGCATCTGAGAGTCTGCCTTGCCTCTAAGGCTGTTCAGTTGTGAATGAGAGAAATGTCAATGAAGCCACATAGAGAGAGAAAGTTCCTGCAGCGAGCAGATGGTGGTTGGCATATGCAGTAGCATGGCCATGTAGTGTGTGAAACTGCCGTGTGAACTGGTTCTTTTCCGGGGACATTGTCATATAGAATACAATGATACATAACTTTAAACAATTTCACATGTAAAATGTTTTTTCAGCCAATCAGAAGATGAAGGCTCCATGACACAGGAACAGTTTCCTTTGAGATGGCATGTTCTCACAAAAAGTATTCTAAACACAATATACATTTACTAGACTGGTAACTACAATGCAACATTCAGTGATGTTCCCATGTATCTGAATCTCCTATAGAAAGAATAATCATGTCAGTTTTAGGTATGAGCTCATTCTGAGCCTGATTTAGATGTCGGGAAGGGGAATACCTGTCCACCGTATTACGATCCCCTTATATCCGATGGGGATCGTAACACAGTGGACGGAATATCCGTCACATTTGTGA
This sequence comes from Pleurodeles waltl, assembly GCF_031143425.1. Classification (NCBI taxonomy): domain Eukaryota; kingdom Metazoa; phylum Chordata; class Amphibia; order Caudata; family Salamandridae; genus Pleurodeles; species Pleurodeles waltl. The sequence goes on from NC_090439.1 coordinate 16,899,212, forward strand.
TGGAGTATATTCTCTGCTAACATCTAAATCAGGCCCTCTGTCTTTTCCTTGCTCACGTCTTCACACTGGAAGCTTATTAATAAAGAAACAAGTGTTAAAATGTATTACACAACATTTCAATCCATGTCAATCGGTTAAAAATAAAGTAAAATACATCTTTGTTAGCACAGGAAGCTTGCATCATGAAAAATTATGCGAAAAGTCATGAAAGAAACATTTCAGCTGAACTATAGCAGTCTGGAATTTGCAAGCATTATCAAAATAACCAAGTAAAGGCCGTGCAGGGTTTAAAAGAAAAAGACAAATTGTGTTTAATATGGAACATTTATTAGGCCTATATTTCACTCATAAACTTCAATGCATTTTTTATTTTATTTTTATTAAAATCTCTAGCAACTTTCCCAATCTGATGGATCTTCTTACTCCCATCAGAGATGTAAATAGAACAATTTTCAATTTTCACTATCTTGCAGACTCGGCCTTTTTCTGGCAGTAAAATGTCTAGGGGCATATTTATACTCTGTTTGCGCCGGAATTGCGTCGTTTTTTTGACGCAATTCCGACGCAAAACTAACTCCATATTTATACTTTGGCGTTAGACGCGTCTAGCGCCAAAGTCCATGAAGTTTGCGTCATTTTTTTGTGTGGACACCTACTTTGCGTTAATGATATGCAAGGTAGGCGTTCCCGTCTAAAAAATTGACTCCGAGGCATGTGCGCCGTATTTACACACCCGGGCAAAAATCACGCCCGCGAGTGGGTGGGTCAAAAAAAATTACGTCCAGCCGCTTTTGCGTGGTTTTTTAGCGCCTGGTCAGGGCAGGCGTTAAGGGACCTGTGGGCTCGGAAGGAGCCCAGAGGTGCCCTCCCATGCCCCCAGGGACCCCCCCTGTCACCCTTGCCCACCCTAGGAGGACGCCTAAGGATGGAGGGACCCATCCCAGGGTACATAAGGTAAGTTCAGGTAAGTAATTTTTTTTTTTTTTTTTTGTGGCATAGGGGGGCCTGATTTGTGCCCCCTACATGCCACTATGCCCAATGACCATGCCCAGGGGACAGAAGTCCCCTGGTATGGCCATTGGGCAAGGGGGCATGACTCCTGTCTTTGCTAAGACAGGAGTCATTTCAATGGGGGTTGGGAGTCGAAATAAATGGCGCAAATCGGGTTGAGGTGATAATTTTGCCTCAGCCTGACTTGCCCCATTTTTTGGCGCCCAAGCTCCATATTCCCCTACGCCGGCGCTGCCTGGTGTACGTCATTTTTTTTTACGCACGCCGGCTAACGTCATTGAATAAATACGGCACCCGCATGGCGCTTCGGAATGGCGTTAGCCGGTGTTAGATTTTTTGACGCACAACTGCGTTGCCGCAGTTGTGCGTCGAAAAGTACAAATATGGCCCCTAATGTTTAATGATTCTATAAAACCATAGATTTAATTGCTATGAGCTCAGTTTTCTTTTCTAACGAAGCTCCAGGTGTACTAGTGACTAATCTATCTACTACTTTTGAAAGTTTACTAACCTAATCATTTGATACTACTCCTAAAGCAGGTATAACTCCTCCAAAAGTATCTCCAACTAATTGTGTAGCTTCAATTATACTATGTGTACATCTATGTGCAGGTGTCAGTGTTAATGCATAAAAACTCTGTATGATCCATTTTTGGAATAAGCAGACATACGTAGCTAATGCCCTCCCAATTAGCAGACAATCTAAAACAAGCATGTTCTCCACAAAGGAAATATACCCCCGGTATGGTTAGATCACCTTCTTGCAACATTTGCCATGAACCTCCAGACAATTCAAACACATGATCACAATTGCTATTTTCCACTGTTATCTTTCATCCTCTGATTTGTCTTTCGAGACACACGCTTTCCCTTTTCATCTTTTATCTAGTTTCAATTTTGAAACTTATATCTTCTTTGTAAATATATCTTCCTCCTTTCTCCATACATTATTTTGAACACCTACATTTTTATATGCACTCTTAACAAACTGGTCATTTCTCTCTTCTAACATTAGGACAACAACTTTCTCTTGTGAATTCACTAGATATGTTAGGCTTTTCTCAATGACCTTGAAAATGTTAAAAGGAAGAAATGGTCTAAAATAATGCTATGCGGGCTCCACCTCTCTTGCTTCAGGATGTAAATTCATACTCTTCATTAGGGGAACTTTTGAAAGAACCATGTCAAAGTTTGAGTAATAGTATTCAAAATGTTTTTGCCAATACACTAAGCAAAGCAATATATTGCCAGATATAGCATAAGAAAGTGGAATATGATTATATGGAACCTGTCATCAGCTGAAGATGGCATGTGTGCACAAATTTACATTTTTCACATTAATAGCTTTAGTGTGTTCTTGTGTTAGTCTAGAATAAACATTTGTAAAGCAATCTTCAACCTTTGTAATCTGCAAATTATGTTTTTAACTCATTGTCGTTCATACTTGATTTAGATGGTGAGTTTATAAATTCTACTACAGATTTCTCTATTTCTTGAGTGAAGTCTATAACTTATACTATGGCTACACCTACAAAAACTATGAGTGTAAGTAACATCCTTAAGAATATGTTGTATCCATTTCTATTAACAGTAAACATTTTCTCTAAAATCAAATCTACTACCAAAAACGTTTGTTTGCAACAGCATGTTATTGACTTTTCTTGTTAAAGTTTAACAATTAATATCTTCTTTTTTCAAGTAAGTTTTTCTTCATGTTAGCTTTCTTACAATCTTTGTATAGAATTCCTTAACCCTACTCCATGTTCTCCTAAAGTATTATCCCTACTCTTGTACTGCTCCCTCGGTAATCTTCTTATCTTCTTTTAGTCTTTTATTCCATAGTTCAGTTTATCATTTTGATTTATCTTTGATTTATTTTTTAATCTCAATACTTTTTTGTAACCTAATTTTTCTATTTTTGTGTTTCTCAAGGTGGTTCAGGTGGCAGTTCTTTGTTCCAGTCAAAGAAATCTGAAAGTGGAAAGTTCAAACTTGGCTGACATATTATTTCCATTAATGTACTGAATATGTTCGACAACATACTCTACTTGTTCTATGTGTCTGTGGTTCTTCTTCTTTGTCACTTACACCACTTGATTCTGCTTCTTCGCTGATTGTCTGTGATATGAATTCAGCTAACAAACTTGTTTTCAATTTCTTTCAACTGCAAGCTTTTAGGTTTTTAGCAATATGTGGATCATTTCTTGTCTTTTTTCCACAACATGTTCCATTTCCTGGATCTTCAGGATCACCTTGATGCTCTGATGTTGATCCAAACGTTACTTCCTCAACTTGGCTCCTTGTTTCTTCTATGGTGACAAGAGCTGCTATGCCAATTTCTGAGATATTCAATAGCTGGACTTCTTCACTTGACAAAGTTTCTTCACTCCTAGTTTCTTGTTGGTATCCCTGATCACAGTCTGTTCTTCGTAGATCTTAAACTTCAAAGACTTGCAGTACTACATTCACCAGTTCCCTTGGCTCTGTCTCATAGAATGCTATTTCTTCATAAGGATCTCTTGTTCTCTGGGTAAATGAAGCATGCACCCAGTTAGGAATTCCAGCACACTTGACATCTGTGTTTGTGATCAGAATGACCTGGTAGGTGGCTTTCCAATGTGGCTCTGGACAGGACTTTCTCACATGTTTTTCGATTAAGACCCATTCTCTAGAACTAAGGTCATGCCATTGCGCTTGATGTGGATTGGCAGTGACAGCTTCAACCTGTCAAGAGACAAAATGCACCACATCAGCCGATCCCTTGCAATAATCACGTAACATGTTATCAGTATTTTCAAGTACATTCGCTGAAAATTTAGGTAATCTCATTGCTCTGCCCATCAATATTTTGTGACACAACATACCAGTTTTCCTATCCCATTTAATTGCTCATCTATACCTGAAGCCTCAGATCAGAACTGCAGTGTATCTTCTGCTCAACTTGTAGTGCAGCCCACAACATCTTAATAATCTTACTATTAAAGTGAGTACCTCAATCTGATTCCAGAGAAACTGGTATACTGTACATCAGTACTAGTTCCCTCAACAATAACTTTGCAAGAGTGAGACTATCCTACTTGTTGGGTAGGCTTCCACCCATCTCAAAAATAGGTACACTATGACCAGTGCATATCTTAGCCCATTATAAACATGAATTTTGATAAAGTCCATCTGTATCTGGTTAAAAGGACCACCTGATCTCCGGATATAACTCAGTGTAACGTCTGCTTGTTAGCCTGCATTCATCTTTTGACATGTCACACATCGTTGACACAATTCTTCTGCTTGGGCTCTGAATCTGGGGTTAAACCAGTGTTGTTTAAAAGTTTGCACCATGGCATATCTTCGCAAATGTGTTGGTTGGGGAAATGCCTTGTCACTGGAGGTAATAGACTGGCTGGTAGTACTGGTCTTCCATCCACTGAAATCCAAATGGTATATTCATCTCTCCCACATCCTGCTCTGATCCATCTCCGTTTTTCTGTTTTAGGCACACTTTCTTGCATTCATCTGAAGTGTCTATAACCCACAGCATCATAGAAAAAATATTTTCCTCTTGAGATCCATTTGTGAATGTTCATGAACAGGCTGCAATTGCAACACTAACACCAAAGCCATACTGACTATCTGCAAATATAGTCACTCTCATCTGGGCTGTCAAGCTGCAAGCTCTAGTAAGACCAATCAATTATGCAACTTGAGCTGAAGAAACTTCTTGAAACCATGAAGTTTTTATTTTTTTCTTAAATTGTACATACAGCATACGTTGCTCTCAAAGATCCTTCATTTGTTCTGAGGCATGAGCCATCTACGAATAGTATGTAATCAGGACTTATTAATGGCTCATCCTTTATGTCAGGTTTTGGCTTGGTGCCTACGTCTGTGAAATCAAGGCAATCATACTCAAATTCTTCCAACTCATCCCCGTCAGGAATGGGTGACAGTGTAGTTGGATTTAAAACTTGACATCTTTTTATGTCAGGTTTTGGCTTGGTGCCTACGTCTGTGACATCAATGTAATCATACTCAAATTCTTCCAACTCATCCCTGTCAGGAATGGGTGACAGTGTAGTTGGATTTAAAACTTGACATCTTTTCAGCACAATGTTCCTCCCTGCTAGAATCTACTGCTCATATTTTGCTACTGTGATATTAGTCATGTGCTGAGTCTTTGTTCTGGTAAGCAAAACCTCAACAGAGTGAGGCACCATTACAGTTAAAAGATACCTCATCACTATGTTGTCACATCTTTCAAGACTTGCACAAATGGCAGCTACTGCTTTAAGACAGCCAGGCAAAGCAGTGGTTACAGGATTAAAGATCACCGAAAAATAAGCGACTGGTCTCTTGGCATCCCCATGTACCTGTGCAAGCACTGAGAGAGTGCATCCCTCCCTCTCACTGCAAAACACAATTAACCCCTTCGCTGCCAGGCCTTTTCCTCCTCCTGTGCCAGGCCTTTTTTTGGCTATTTGGGGCAGATCGTGCTTAGGCCCTCATAACTTTTTGTCCACATAAGCAGCCAAGCCAAATTTGTGTCCTTTTTTTCCAACATCCTAGGGATTCTAGAGGTACCCAGACTTTGTGGGTTCCCCGGAAGGAGGCCAAGAAATTAGCCAAAATACTGTGAAAATTTCATTTTTTTTCAAAAAAATGGGAAAAGGGGCTGCAGAAGAAGGCTTGTGTTTTTTTTCCTGAAAACGGCATCAACAAAGGGTTTGCGGTGCTAAAATCACCAGCTTCCCAGCTTTCAGGAACAGGCAGACCTGACTCAGAAAACCCAATTTTTCAACACAATTTTGGCATTTTATTAGGACATACCCCATTTTTAAGATTTTTTGTGCTTTCAGCCTCCTTCCAGTCAGTGACAGAAATGGGAGTGAAACCAATGCTGGATCCCAGAAACCTAAACATTTCTGAAAAGTAGACAAAATTCAGAATTCAGCAAGGGGAAATTTGTGTAGATCCTACAAGAATTCCCTACTGAAAATAACAACTGAAAAAGAAAAATTTGAAATTGAGGTGAAAAAAACAGCAATTTTTCTCTACGGTTTACTCTGTAACTTTTCCTGCAATGTCAGATTTTTTTTAAAGCAATATACCGTTACGTCTGCTGGACTATTCTGGTTGCAGGGATATAAAGGGCTTGTAGGTTCATCAAGAACCCTAGGTACCCAAAGCCAATAAATTTGCTGCACCCTGCAGTGGGTTTTCATTCTATACCGGGTATACAGCAATTTATTTGCTGAAATATAAAGAGTGAAAAATAGCTTTCAAGAAAACCTTTGTATTTCCAAAATGGGCACAAGATAAGGTGTTGAGGAGCAGTGGTTATTTGCACATCTCTGAATTCTGGGGTGCCCAGGCTAGCATGTCAATTACAGGACATTTCTCAAATAGCATCTTTTTTACACACTCTCTTATATTTGGAAGGAAAAAATTTAGAGAAAGACACGGTGCAATAACACTTGTTTTGCTATTCTATGTTCCCCCAAGTCTCCCGATAAAAATGATACCTCACTTGTGTGGGTAGGCCTAGCACCCGCAACAGGAAATGCCCCAAAACACAACATGGACACATCACATTTTTTCACAGAAAACAGAGGTGTTTTTTGCCAAGTGCCTACCTGTAGATTTTGGCCTCTAGCTCAGCCAGCACCTAGGGAAACCTACCAAACCTGTGCATTTATGAACACTAGGGACCTAGGGGAATCCAAGATTGGGTGCCTTGTGGGGCTATGACCAGGTTCTGTTACCCTAGAATCCTTTGCAAACCTCAAAATTTGGCTGAAAAAACACGTTTTCCTCACATTTCGGTGACAGAAAGTTCTGGAATCTGAGAGGAGCCACAAATTTCCTTCCAAGCAGCGTTCCCCCAAGTCTCCCGATAAAAATGATACCTCACTTGTGTGGGTAGGCCTAGCACCCGCAACAGGAAAGGCCCCAAAACACAACGTGGACACATCACATTTTTTTACAGAAAACAGAGGTGTTGTTGCAAAGTGCCTACCTGTAGATTTTGGCCTCTAGCTCAGCCGGCACCTAGGGAAACCTACCAAACCTGTGCATTTTTTAAAACTAGAGACCTAGGCAAATCCAAGATGGGGTGACTTGTGGGGCTCTGACCAGGTTCTGTTACCCAGAATCCTTTGCAAACCTCAAAATTTGGCTAAAAAAAACACATTTTCCTCACATTTCGGTGACAGAACGTTCTGGAATCGGAGAGGAGCCACAAATTTCCTTCCACCCAGCGTTCCCCCAAGTCTCCCGATAAAAATGATACCTCACTTGTGTGGGTAGGCCTAGCGCCCATGAAAGGAAATGGCCCAAAACACAACGTGGACACATCACATTTTTTCACAGAAAACAGAGGTGTTTTTTGCAAAGTGCCTACCTGTAGATTTTGGCCTCTAGCTCATCCGGCCCCAGGGGGGGCAGAAATGGCCTAAAAAAAAAGTTCCCCGGTGCCTAGTTGTTTCTGTCTCCCTTTGGGGCAGATTGACCTAAAATCAGCCGATCTGCTCCCAAAGGCGGCAGAAATGGCCTAAATACAATTTGCCCCTCCAGGGGAGCGACCCTTGCCTAAGGGGTCGCTCACCATCCTTAAAACAAACAAAAAAAAAATCCCTGGTGCATAGTGGTTTCCTAATTAAAATAGGCTGATCTGCCCCCCAGGAGGGCAGAAATGGCCTAAAATAACGACTCTTGCCTAAGTGTCTAGTGGTTTCTGTCCCCCTTGGGGGCAGATCGGCCTCATAATAATAGGCCGATCTGCCCCCGGGGGGGCAGAAGAGGCCTTAAAAAAAATGCCCCCCCTGGGAGCGACCCTTGCCCAAGGGGTCGCTACCCTTGCGTGAAATTTGCAAAACAAAAAAAACAACTCCCTGGTCGCTAGTGGTTTCTGCCCCCTTGGGGGCAGATTGGCCTCATAAAAATAGGCCAATCTGCCCCCAAGGGGGGCAGAAATGGCCTAAATATAATTTGCCCTCTAGGGGAGCGACCCTTGCCTAAGGGGTCGCTCCCCTCCTCTAAAAACAAAAACAAAACAAAAAAAAATATGATCCCTGGTGCCTAGAGGTTTCTGCCCCCCCTGGGGGCAGATAGGCCTAATAATAGGCCAATCTGTCCCTGGGGGGGGCAGAAAAGGCCTTAAAAAAAATGCCCCCCCCGGGAGCGACCCTTGCCCAAGGGGTCGCTCCCCTCATGCCAGTTCCACTTTGAAAAGAAATCCCTTAAAAAAAAATGCCCCCCCGGGATCGACCCTTGCCCAAGGGGTCGCTCCCCTAACGTGAAATTCGCAAAAAAAAAAAAATTCCCTGGTGTCTAGTGGTTTCTGTCCCCCTTGGGGGCAGATTGGCCTCATAAAAATAGGCCAATCTGCCCCAAGGGGGGCAGAAATGGCCTAAATGTAATTTGCCCCCTCGGGGAGCGACCCTTGCCTAAGGGGTCGCTCCCCACCTCTAAAACAAAAAACAAAAAAAACAAAAAATAACAATCCCTGGTGCCTAGAGGTTTCTGCCCCCCCTGGGGGCAGATTGACCTAATATTAGGCCGATCGCCCCCGGGGGGGGCAGAAAAGGCCTTCCCAAAAAAATGCGCAATGCGCGCTGATGTCACGGGGGGGTAGGGGGTTCAGGGGTGGAAGGGGAAGGGATTCCCCTTCCATCCACGACCGGGGGGTGTGGGTGGGGGGCACATGGGGGGAGCGCTAGCACTCCCCCCGGTTCCCGGGTGCAGGACGAGGTGATCTCGTCCAAGGCACCATAGTGGTTAAGGCCCTCATTACAACCCTAGCGGTTGGTGTAAAAGTGTAAGTAATACCGCCAACAGGCTGGCAGTAATTACCGCCAAATCATGACCATGGCGGCTAGATCTCTGATAGACAACCACTTTACTACACGGACCACCAGGGCGGAAACAACAGGCACCATGGCGGTAGCCGTCTTCAGCCAGGCGGAAGTCAATGTTCCGCCCATCATATTAAGACATGCCAATCCGCCACCTTTTCCAGGGCGGTACCAATGACATCAAAAGCCTGGCGGAAACACTGCACAGAAGTGAAATGACTCACCTTTGGAGATACAGGAAAGAACCACGCTGCCCTGAGCTGCATGTCTTCCCCGTGGTCTTCTGCGTGGTGCTCGACCACAAACACCAATGAGGGCGAAGACGATGACGGTGAGGACAGCGGCCTAGCACACAAGGGAGGGAGGAAAATGACAGTGACACACACACGCAAAACACACACCCCCTACACACACACCATACACACAACCAGATGCACAAAAAAACTAGTTATTCCCCCTAAATTGGATGAATAATGCAAGGACAACACAAATTTACAAAAGTGAGTGTAATAAGATCAACACAGTATATATAAAAATGTAGCCAGTGTAACAGATATTTACAATTGTACAATTCAAGGGACACTGCCCAGTCCTCAGTTTGCGTGGGCCACATGGCCATAGGCCAAAGTCCAAGGCCCCACTTGTCACCTACATCAACACAGAAAGAAACCTGCAGGGGCATCAGTTCATAAATAGGCAGGCACCTCAGGGGGATGGGGGACAGGGGGGCACCTCAGCTGGGAGATGAAACAAGACTACTGGTTCTGGAGGGGGCAACATGCCCTGAGCGTGGTCCTGCGGAGTGCAAGGCTGCAGTCTCTTGAGTGGGTGACTTGCCCACGTGCTCCGGAGGTGGCATCGTACTCTGTGCTCTTGATCCTGGGGAGGCTGGGGTTGGTGGGTGTCTTCCCCACTGGTTCTGGAGGGGGCATCGTGTCTTGTGCCCTTGATCCTGGGGAGGCTGGGGTTGGTGGATGTCTTTCCCACTGGTTCTGGAGGGGGAATCGTGCCCTGTGCTCTTGATCCTGGGGAGGCTGGGGTTGGTTGGTGTCTTCCCACTGGTTCTGTAGGGGACATTGTGCCTCGTGCTCTTGATCCTGGGGAGTGCAAGGTCACAGTCTCTCAGGTGGATGTCATACCCACTGGTTTTGCAGGGGCCAGGCCGCACAGCAGCCCATGGAGGCTGGACTACATACTGTCCGCCGGCGGTAACGGCTGCTCATTGGTGGTAGTGGTGCTGCTGCAGCCGCTGGTGGGGAAGAAGCTCCTGCCCATCCCCTGCAGTCTCAGACGGCTTCTCAGTGATAGGAAAACTTTTTAGGGACACTGGGACGGGAAGAAGGAGAAGGTTTGGGAGTGGAGGAAGAGGGAGTGGTTGTAGGAGGTGTCTGTCTGCTGATTTTGGGTGCAGGTGCATGGGCTGGATGCTGTTGTGAGGTGGATGGCTGTTGGGTGCCTGAGTGCTTGCATTTGTGTACCTTGGGAGGGGGGGCACAGACACAGTAGGAGCGGATATAGGGGACGTGTGCATGGCTGTTGTGGAGGTGTCTGCCAGTGAGGTGTGTGTTCTGCTTGGTGTGGTGGTGATACTGGTAGTGGATGATGGTGTAGTGCATGCATGTGTGAGTGTAGACAGAACTGGGAGGGAAATGGAGGAGGAGGGGGAAACAGTGGAAACAGTGGATGCTGGTATGTCTACATCTGGATGGGGTTTGTGTGAGTGCCTGTGGGATGAAGTGTGGTGCTTGTGTTTGCCTGCACCACTCTTGTGTGCTGTCTTGTGTGCATGCTCGTCTGCCTGTGTGCTTGAGATAGTTTGGGGTTGAGGAGATTAGGATTGGGAAGAGGAAGTTGGAGGGGGAGGGTGGAAACAGGGACAATGGCTGCCATCAAAAAGGAGGCCAGAGCCCGAATTGATCCCTGTTGGGCCTCCAAGCCAGTGTGAATGCCCTCCAGGAATGCATTAGTCTGTTGCATCTGGGCTGCCAGCCCCTGGATGGCATTCTCAATGGTTGACTGCCCTACAGAGATGGATCTCAGGAGGTCAATAGCCTCCTCACTCAGGGCAGCAGGGATCACTGGGGCAGGGCCGGAGGTGCCTGGGGAGAAGGAGATGCCCACCCTCCCGGGTGAGCGGGCACAGGCAACTCGATGAGGGGCTGCTGGGAAAGCTGTGCTGGTACGGGGGTGGTGGATGTACCTGTAGCTAGGGGGGTCACAGAAGTGTCCGCCACCACCAGTTAGCTTGCATCGGAGGAGGTATCTGTGTCTCAACTGTTCCCTTCCAGTCTCCGCCGTGGTGCTCCCCTTGCCCTCCATCCCACAGGTGCCCTCAGCGTCTTTGGGTCCTGTGGAATGCAGCTCCCCCTGTCACCGGTGCCTCTGCTCCCTCACCCGATGATACTAATGCACATAAGGCCGGGTGACAAAACAAGAAGAGGAGGATGAGACAAAGGATACACTTGGTCAATGGCCGTACCAACACCACCATTGGCTTACACAGCACCCTCACACACAGGGACCAGGCCTACGCACTATGCATTGCACTACCAATGATATTGCTAGCCAGCAAGGCATGGGGAGGGGCACACACCATCAAATCCAGCACACTTGGGACCCACGCAGCCCTGTAGTGGATAGGAAAGAGCTCAGTAGCAGGACTATCCCTTCAAAACCCTAGCCTCCAGGGGACCTAATCTGCAATGTCAGGCCTGGCCTAGGGTCACCCATTGACACACATCCCCCACCCAGATACCACCCTGCCAGGCGTTAGTAGTAATGATGGGCACTGTACTCACCCCGTTGTGGCTTCTGTGATGCCCTCATGTGCCCATCCAGCTGAGGAAAGGCCACCGCCAGTATGCAGGCCATCAGGGAGGTCAAGGTTAGATGGGCACCCCTTCCTTGTTGGGATCTGTGCCTGCACCGTCTTCCATTCCCAGCATCACAGGTCCTCCCACCGTTTCCGACAATGGGTGCTCTGCCTGCTGTAGACCCCCAAGGTCTGCACCTTTTTGGCAATGGCACGCCATATAACCTTCTTTTGATGAGCGCTGACCTGCAGAGGCAATACAGTCAGGAAAATAGTATTAGTCAGACAGTCCTGCCTGTTACTCTTATGGCCCACCATACCCCTTCACATCACCTTTGCACACACATGGCCCACCACACAACCAATACGCTGCCCAGAGGACATTCACCCATCCCCTTACACAAGGCCTTCACACACACCACTCCATTCCTTCATGCCACATGCATCGTGCCCACAGTGTACTCACCTGTTGGTCTGGAGGCCCATACAGCAGTCCGTATTGGGGTAGGACCCATCCACCAGTCTCTCCAACTCCGCCGAAGTGAAGGCTGGGGCCCTTTCCCCAGTCACACGGGCCATGGTAGGTTCCAGACACAGGTCACAGAGGCACATGCAGTGTAGGTCCTCTCCTGTTGAAGATCAGGCAGCAAGTGAGGAATCTGATATAAAATGGTGGTCACGTCCGCGGCGGTGCATACTGTTACCGTTGGGAAAGATCACCAGTGGCCACTGTAACCCATAGGGCCCAGTGTTACCAAATGAGGAGTTTCACGGCGGTGCCCGACTGCCTCCCGCAACAGCGTACAACGTCAGCCGAATTACCTCACTTCCACCTGTCCCTCCACACAGGACAGGCGGACGCCATTTCAGGGTTGGGGGAAAATTCTGGATAATTGGTGCATCACAGTTTAAATTTGGACATACTGGACAATTCACATTGACCCAATACAAATTAACAGAATACAATGTTCTTTTGTAGCCCAGTTGTTCGGTTTGTGACCAGCTCCTCACTCTTTTGCCCCACAGATGTCTACCGCTGCGGATGAATAGGAGATGGAGACATACCCCCATGTATGGACCCCTGGTGGACTTTACAACACTGTAGGACAGGCACATTATCCTCACCTATAGATTGGACAGGGCCACAGTCACAGAGCTGTGTGCTCAATTGGAGCCTGACCTGATATCTGCTATCCGTCACCCAACTGGGATCCTCCCTCTTGTGCAAGTTCTATCTATGCTCTATTTCCAGGTAACTGGTTCTTTCCAAGTGACAGTGGGCTTGTGTACTGCCATTTGTTAAATTTTGTTTTGACCAATGACTTTGTGTTTCACCACTGCGCATATTAGTTGCTCAATGTTCACCAGTAGCACATGGTATGTTTTGTTCAGTTGAGCCGCCTATGGGCTTTGACATGGCATTAGCCATTACTTTCTGTATTCAGTTTAGCCGCCTATGGGCTTTGACATTGCATTAGTCATTACATTCTGTATTCTGCCTATTGGCTTTGACATGCTGTATCCAGTCTAGCCGCCTATTGGCTTTGACATTGCATTCCTATTGGCTTTGACATGATGTATTCAGTTTAGCTGCCTATTGACTTTGACATGCTATTAGATATTCTGCCTATGGGCTTTGACATGATATTATATATTGCATTTTGTATTCAGCTTAACTGCCTATTGGCTTTGACATGATATTATACATTACATTTTGTATTCAGCTCCGCTGCCTATTGGCTTTGACATGATATTATACATTGCATTTTATATTCAGCTCAGCTGCCTATTGGCTTTGACATGATATTATACATTGCATTTTATATTCAGCTCAGCTGCCTATGGGCTTTGACATGATATTATACATTGCATTTTGTATTCAGCTCAGCTGCCTATTGGCTTTGACATGACACTAGACATTGCATTTGATATTTAGGTTAGCTGCCTATTGCCTTTAACATGACATTGCATTTGATATTTAGGTTAGCTGCCTATTGCCTTTAACGTGGAGTTAGACATTGCAGTTGAGAATCCAAGCTGTATTTTTCCAAGCTGGGTTTTTGCACAAGAGAACCAAGATGTTTTTCTCACAGTAGACTAGACATGATAAGAGAGAGTACATGGGTGTTGTTTTCTTCGCTTGAGCTTGGGAACAGGAGTAGTCTTGGAGACCTGGCCAGTCTCCAAAAGGCTTGCTCAGTTTCCCAGGTCTGAGAGGAGGGGGCACACCTTTGTAACGAATGACACAGGTTGCAGAGATTCAGATTCGAATCTGCCGGACCTCGTGCTGGAGCTTGGCGCCAGCTGCCAGCAATCCCGTGTGGGTAGATGAATCTCTTTCTCGCGGCTGACAGGGGTCATCAGCTTGCAGACCTTAGAAAGATGAAGCTGTAGATAGTTCCCACACGGTGAAGTATTTGTTTTGCTTTGCATTCAATATCTTATAAATATAACCTGCTGTGTATATTGCAAACTGATATATTTTGTTTGATTAACGCGGACTTGAAAGCTACTAATTTGTCATACATAAAAATTGGGGTTGGGGAAGAATTAACAACAATAAAAGTCTTCTTTGACCTCAGAAGTGCATTTCTGTTGTGTTATGTTAGTGCTTAGAAACTAGATAAGAGGAAAGCATTACAATTGGTACCAGGAGTGGGGTCGTCATTAAGAGGTGATTAAGAGGGTGTTGACGAGTTGGTAGATTTCTAAGTGCACACTTTAAAAGTGTAATTGTTTTTGTTGTTTGGAGAATTACAGAAATTGTTTTTTTTGGAGAATCACAGTAGCACGGCAGACCATGTCTGGGAATGCATGTATTGGTAAACTGCCTGATGGTGCTACGAAAAACTGTGAATTGTTTTCTGTTTGGGGAATTACAGAAGAAAATGCATGTGTAGCTAAAATGCCTGATAATGCTTTGAGAAATAATTTCTGTTGTACATATGTAGAAAACGTGTGTTTTGGAAGTAATGATGACAGAAAGGTCTGGATACCTTTATCTGCTTACAGAGAAATGCAGGAGAAATGTAGGAAATTGGAACATGAAAATAGTAATTTACGTGAGCAAATTAGCCCGACTGAAAGTTATAAAAGGGCTGTTTTTGAAGAATCTTTCTTGTCCCATTCCAGTTATGAGGGGGTTAAGACAGCTCCGAGCTGCACTGAGTTTTCGTGTGAGCCAGGGTTTTTGGCAGCCAAAATGCATTCCTTAACTGATAACAGGACGAGAGAGACCAGAATGTGATTTACGAGTTACCGTTGCAAAATGCACAAGTAAAACGAAGGATTTTAGAGCAAGTCACCCCGAGTTTCATTAGCTTGTTTGATTTTTGGAAAAAGAATAGCCCTCATTTGAGAGAAATCCTAACACTTTTGTATATGGTCACTGTGAAAAATAATATGCAGCTGCGCGCTTGTGATTTGGCAAATGAAATAATGCAGACTTCAGGTTTCTGCGCAGTGCAAGAAGGAAATACTTATGTACATGTAACTCAAGAACAAGGAAAGAAAATAGTGCCCCTAGCTAGAATCATACAATGGATCTGGTACTTGCAAGACAGGGCTAGAGTACCACAGATAAAAGAGTTACCAATGAAATTGTGTGCACCATTTGAATTCGTGTCCACTGAAGATAAAAAGCATGTTTGTTTTACTAATGATTCATTGACTGAAATGTTGCTTTCTGGCACCGTAGAAGGAACAGCGTTGTATAATGTGTGTCAGATTTTAAAGCAAGAGCTACGTGAGATGTGTCATTTTTACGCTGATTTTTGGTTCATTGCTAATGTTTTAGCACCTAACTGGTTCAATTACCTTGCAGATGTTAATGAGAAAAATTCAGAGAGAGAAGTGGTCACCCAGAATTCTGCCTTAGTGGGGATGGCTAAGTGGGTGCCCCAGAAATGTGAACAGCTGAGAGAAAAAGCCACTTACAGGTGGGCAGAGATGAGAGAGATGCACATTCCCCTAGATTTGATAAAAACTGTGCAGCACGCACAAAAGCAATCTGTCATGCAATTACATTGTTTGAACCTGTTTAAATGAATACACATTTGAAAAATATGACATACTATGTACGTCTATTTTTTCCAAGGGTGTTTATTGAAGTGCTAGGTAAAAGAGGGGCAAGTGCTATGGGGTGATGATGGAGGAAGGTACAGGGTATTCTTCCAGTCTATCTGCAGCACAGATGCATTGTTCAAGGGGACATAGGAAGGGGAGCAATGGCAGTTCAAGGTGGACAGGGTGACAGTGTGGGACACAAGGGTGACAATCAGGAGAGTCTCATTTACTGGCGGGGGTCTTGGCAAGTGTTTCTGGCTTCAGTCTGGATTGCAGGGAACATTTGCGGGGTGGTTCTCCTTCTGCAGGGGGAGGGGTGCTGGTGGCCTGTTGGTCCTGTGGCGGGGCCTCCTGTCCACTAGCGACAGCTGAGGTGGAAGGTAGTTCAGATGTCTGGCTAGTGGCAGGGGCCCGCTGTTGTGAGACTGCCTCCCTCATAATATTGGCCATGTCTGCCAGCACCCCTGCTATGGAGATCAGGGTGGTGTTGATGGCCTGCACGTCCTCCCTGATCCCCTGGTACTGTCCCTCCTGCAGTCACTTGTTCTCGTGCACATTGTCCAGGATCTGGCCCATCATGTCCTGGGAATGTTGGGAGGCTCCCAGGATCTCTGCAAGTGCCCCCTGGAGAGTTGGTTCCCTGGGCCTGTCCTTCCCCTGTCCTTCCCCTGGCACACAGCACTCCTCCCAGTTCCCCTTTTGTCCTATGCCTCTTTCCCCTGAACCGTGTGCCCACTTACCCCAGGTCTCTGATTGTCTTGGGTGTGAGGGGTGGCCTGGGGTCCCTGTAGAGGTGGACACACTGCTGATTGATGTGTCCTGTGGACAGAGGTATGGGTATGCTGGGTTGGTGCTGTGGTGGTGTTTCCTGATGGGGGAGGCTCTGTGGTGGTGTGTGACTGGGCCTGGGTAACCGGCTGTCTAGAGGTCCCTGATGGGCCAGGTTGGTCATCTAGATCCTGAAGTTCAGAGTTGCTGTCATCACTGTGGGCATCTTCTGTGGGGGGCTGGATATTGCTGGCACCTCCTCTCCACTGACATTGGCTGGGGTACCTGTGGGGATGTAAATGCTGTGTTATTGTTTCTGTGTCTGACATATTGTGCATCTGTGGCTTGCCATCGTTGGTTGTATTTGCCCTGGCAGTTTTCCCTTGTGTACGTTGGTATGTGGTGGGATAGCTGATTATCTCTAGTGTGCATGCTTTCGTGGTAGGTGTCCATGCAGGTCTGTGAGTGGTGTCCATGCATTGGTATGGCATGCAGGGCTTGGCATTGGGATGAGTGAGAAGTGATGGTGGGGTGTGTGGGAAGTGGTGGAGTGATGGGAGTGAGGGTGGGGGTATGTGATGGCAGGCAGGTCGGGGGTGATAGTAGTAGAGTTCATTTACCAGAGTCCAGTCCTCCTCCTAATCCGGCCAGACCCTCAGGATGCATGATTGCCAAGACTTTCTCCTCCCATGTTGTTAGTTGTGGGGGAGGAGGTGGGGGTCCACCGCCAGTCCTTTGGATAACAAGTTGGTGTCTTGCTGGAATGGAATGTACCTTCCCCCACAGGTCGTTCCACCTCTTCCTGATGTCAACCCTAGTTCTTGGGTGCTGTCCCACGGCGTTGACCCTGTCCACGTTTCTACACCATAGCTCTATCTTCCTAGCTATCGATATCTGCTGCACCTGTGCTCCAAATAGTTGTGGCTCTACCCTGACAGTTTCCTCCACCATAACCCTTAGCTCCTCCTCTGAGATCTGGGTTGTCTTTGTGGTGCCATGGGTGTTATGTGAGTTGTGTAGGTGAGGGTGTGTAGGGTGATGTGTTGGGGTGTGTGATGTGGGGTGCGTGGGTGATGTATAGGTGTAGGTAGTGTGTGGCGCTGGTTTTGTCTGTCGTCGTGGTGTCACACTTCTGCCAATGATTTTTATTCATAAGGAGTTGTGGGTTATGAGGGTGTGTGTTTTATAGTGGTGTGGGTGTGTGGGTGTGGTGTGTGCATGGGTGTCAGGTGTGTATTGTTTGAATTGTCCAATGTGGTTTTGTTTTGTCTGTGGGTGTCCATTGTGAGCGCAGCGGTATGTACCGCCAATGGTTTACCTCCACTGAATGTCCACCATGGTGATTTGTGGGTCATAATGTGGTGGGCATAATTCTTCTGGCATAACGGTGTGGGTTTTAATACCAATAGTTTATCACTGACCTTTGGTGTGGCAGATTTGTGTATGTGTCTGTCTACTGACTGACTTGTGTATGTGTGTCATAATATGGTAAACGTTTATCCGCCATGGTGGAAGTATGTTGGCGGCAGTCAGCATGGCAGTAAGTGGGATTTACCGCCAATGTGATAATGAGGGCCTAAATCTTTTGAATAATCAGGCATTCTTAGTGCCAGGGCACAACAGACTTTCTCTCAGCTTTAAGAACACTTTCATCAATTAATTATCACATGGGACCAGGTGTGGTACATCTTTATGTGTCAACCTCAGTGATGATTTTGCCACCAAGGTAAAGTTGGGTGTCCACTGTCTACAGCAGCCAGCCATTGCCAAAAACATTCAGACTTCTGTTTGTGTTATAGGAGGATTAATTTGCAAATTGACTTCAACTCTCTTTCATTACACTTTTTTTCCCCTTTCAATGACATGTCCTAAGTGTTGGGCCTCTTTTTGGCAGTACTGTAATGTATTTGGAGTGACTTTATATCCACTTCCTAACAAGTGATTCAATAGTGCAACAGTGTCATTTTTGCAAGATTCTTTTGTCTTTGATGTTACAAGTAGGTCATCTATATACTACATCAGGACTGATTTACAGGACAATATAAATGATTCCAGATGATTTTTCAGGATCTGGTAGAAAATTGAAGGACTCCTGGTACAGCCTTGTGGGACCCAACACCATGCTAATACCTTCTCTCAGAACACAAAGGAAAATATACTGACTATCCTTGTGTAATGGAAGTGAGAAGAAAGCCTGGCAAAAATCAATCAGTGTAAACCATTCAGCTGTACGTGGAATTTTATAAAGTATGGTGGCTGGATTTGCTACCACAGGACAACATGGGATAACAGTATCTATCACCTTGCTTAAATCCTGAACTATTCAAAATTTCCCATAGGGTTTTCATAATCCCATAATTGGTGAGTTGCATGGAGTCCCAATTAGTTCTTTTAGGATCCCTTTCTTTATCATGTCTTCTATTATTGGTGTTTTCCTGCTTTCACTTCAAGGTAGTATGGTAGTGTTCATGGAAAGAATTGCATCTGGTTTATGTTTATTTCGACTGGTTCTACTCCTTTAATTAGTCCAACATCTTTCCAGTGAAATCCCACACTTCTTAATTCACTGTCTCATTTAAATCCTCAGGCAAATCTTTTATTGTCATCATTGGAGACATCTTCACTGTTTCTTGTTGAGCTATTTTGAAATCGACATTCTCATGGTGAGTCTGAAACTCAACTCCTGAGGCATACAATAGATGGTGCAATTTAACTTGCACAGCAAATCTTTCCTTAAAGGGTTCACAAACAGCAAATTGATGGCTTTCTTCAAATTAACCTATTTTTACAGGATCCTTTTTGAGACTGGATTTGTAATTTATCTGTTTGTAATTTATACAAGTTGGATTTTTTTTATAAGAGGGGTAAGTCTGGCACTTCTGCTGTTCTCACTCTGGAATGGGTAGCTCCGGTGTCAATAGGAAATTACACTGTGGGGCTTATTCTGACTTTGGTGGACGGAAAAGCCTGTCC
Organism: Pleurodeles waltl; assembly: GCF_031143425.1. Classification (NCBI taxonomy): domain Eukaryota; kingdom Metazoa; phylum Chordata; class Amphibia; order Caudata; family Salamandridae; genus Pleurodeles; species Pleurodeles waltl. The sequence continues at coordinate 16,918,688 of NC_090439.1, forward strand.
ACCAAAGTCCTGACAGGTAGGTTGCTCCCAGTATGGCAGCCTCCCCGACAGGCCCATGACGAGTTTCCCACTGGGTCAGTGGACACAGTTTCCACCCACTGGCCCAGCAGGAAATGGCCTACTGCATTGTCTCTGGCTCATAATAGAGCCAGTGGCAATGCTGTAGTATGTAGGGTGCACCAGCACCCGTCGCAATGTTCACTGTCTGCAGAGCACACAGTGAACATTGCGACGGGGCTGGCTAGGGGGCTCCTGCACTGCCCATGCCAAGTGCATGAGCAATACATGGGCCCCCCTGGGGTAACCTGCACCCCACCTTTGCTAGTCTTTTCATTGGGATTACAACTATGAAATCCCTTGCGGAGAAGGGGATCGTAATCCCTAGGGTTGCGCTGCTTGCAGAGCCACCCTGGAGGATTACGACTGCCAGCACCACCACACCGTCGTGTAGCCAAAATCTGGCAGTACTGGCAGCCTGACCACAGTGCTTCTGCTGTGGTCGTAATATGGCACTCAGACCGCCGCATTGGTGGCGGTCTGACCACCACCGCAACCCTGGCGGTCACTAGACTGCCAGGGTCATAAAGATGCCCTTTGTGTCCATTTACTTCATCAACCACAAATGGTCCACTCTGGTTTACCTCTATAACTCTGCCATGCATGCAATCTAGCTCCCCTCCCAGGCACTGTCAATGTGACATGCCTGAGTCTGACTTGTCATCATTAAACATAGGAAATTGCTGAGTTGCATTCTGGTTTGGCATCTGCACCACATTTCAATTAATGTTGGGCAATTGATGTTGATTTAATCTCATGTGGTTTCCATGTTTTGAAATACAGGAGCTTAAGGAATTGGAACATTTGAACCTGGTTTTATTTTGGCACATGTATCCGTTGTGTATGAATGTTTTGCATCTGTAACTGATTTCCTCCCTGCATTTGATTATTATTTACTCTCTCTGGATTGAACCTACACTTGTGCTTCCAGTGGCCTACCCTGTTACAAAAATGACAAGGAGTCATTTTCTTCAGCATCGAAACATCAATACCAGTTCTCAGATCAATCGGAGCACCTCTACCTCTCCCCTGAGACATTACTCTTCATCCTTGAACGCCGTGCATTCCAGCATGAAAACCAGCTGTTTGCATTCCATTTAAGCTATTCACATTCTGAGTTGCACCACCATATCTCACAAATGACTAATTCTGAAACCCTCTTTGTGCCAACTTCATCTGCGCCAACATAAATTGCTCCTTAAGTTTCCCCTGTTTAATCTCTTGCTCATCACTGCAATAATGTGCATATTTTAAAATCTCATCCAAAGACTTCATCTGCCAGCATATCACATTCTGTTGTATGTGCTGACTAATCTCCGGTCTCAGATCAAGTACAAACTGTGAAAAGAAAAATCCCATAACTGTTGGTTTAAGATGTGTCTTAACTGTATGCTGCTGAAACACCATTATCAGTCTTTCATAATATTTATTCCCAGACTCCTTAACGTCTTGCTAAACGTGTTTTATTCTTAAATAATCCAAATCCTTAGGTGGAACTCTGCCATTCAAGAATGTTATTGCCTCATTATACTTAGTCATTTCAAGAGGCGAAGCCGCATTTGTGTGAGGATTTTTTGTCGGTTCTGCATCTTGCCACTGAACAGTAATCTTAAATTCTGCCATCAAATCACTTAGAACCACAATATCAAAGAAAGTGTTTAAATCAATCCACAACACCTTTGAAATTTTACCAAATCTCTCGACTTGTGTGCACCATTGGACTTTCCTTCTGTGTTGAAAATTATTTATAAATGATTCAATGTCTCTTCGACTCCAAGGCACCTGAACTTAAACTCCACCAGGTATTTCTCTTAAGAAACAGTCAGTTTTTTCCTCATCTTTTTCAGGATTTGCAGTTCATTTTCTTTTCCCCTCACCCTCTTCTGCCTGTTTCTTTTTCTTTTCATGTTTTTGTGCCAACTTGTTTTCTAATTTATCGGATTCACTCCATCTACATTCGTGTTTTATCAATTCATTCATATGTAATTGCATTTTTAAAGAACGCATGCTTTCAACTGATTCATCATCCAGATTTACCCTGAAGCTTTCTTGCAATGAGATGCTCCTTTATATGTCAACATCATATTCCTGTGCTAAATCTGTCAATTTGTCATGTACGGTTACAGCTCTCCTTGTAACTTCTTTGCAGAAATAAATGAATTATTTTTCTTGATAATGATTATTTATATGATCAAGATCTAGACATCCTCTAATTATGTCTTCTAATTCAATTTTTAACCTTTGATCATTTAATGGTCTTTACTTTTCTGAAACCGGACTAGCACTTGGACTTGAACTGGTACTAGAGCTTTCTGCATCTTCAACGTACACACAATGTCTGACAATCTCTTCAAACCAAGGGGGCAATATCCCACCTTCTAGCAAACTAATTTCACCTGGCACTATTTGTGTTGTAAAGATAAGTAACCTTCCTTCTCTTAATGCTTGAATAGTTTTTGGGGGTGTCCAAACTACAATCTGAGTACTTTGTGATGTTAGGATAAGCCTATTTACTAGAGTATCTTCATTAGTTACTAGAACTACTGTAGTTGGTATGCAAACAACTTGTGCAGACACTGCTTGGGTTGAGACCAATTGAGTAACTTGTGCTGAAGTCATAATCACAGAGGCTGTAGCATCCATGAGTATTACAATTTGAACACTTCCCATTTGTGCTGGAACACTAATCACTTGATGAGTTACAGGCTGTGTAATAACAGGCTGTGCAACAATTGACTGTGTTGATACTGGTTGTACAACTACTGACTGAATCATTTGCATTGGACTAGATCATGTGAAACAACTGGATCTAGAGGAGCCATAGCTATTGGCACATTTGTAGGCAATGAAGCTCCATCATTTGGTACAGAACCCACATAAGGTGGTGGACTGTAGCTTAGAGTTCATTTAAAATATCATTACTTGAATCAGTATCAGTACTGGATTTTGTTTCATCTTTTGTTTCCCTGTGCTCTCTCATCTTTTTCCTTCTAGACTTTTCACAATTTTTTACTTTTATATTCTTTTAATTAGTAAATATAGGATATAATCTAACACCCTCTACTATACTTGTTTTTCCTCTCTGAATTTGGTCATCCCAGATTGCATCTTTAAATTGTTTCCTTGCCTACTTTGTTCTTTGGTACTTCTCTCTTTAGTTGAGCCAATATCTCCCCCCCAGGGTAGTACTAACTGCTTCAAACTGTGTAGGTCTAGGACGTGGCTTCATTTCTTTAAGGTTTTATTGTAATTTGTCAATAATTCTCAAATTAAAAGTACTCCATTTAGGAAAGCTCAATTTACCTTCCTTTTCAGTGATCTTGCACCATTGATAAAGCCAAACGCATATATATGACTCTTCCTCAATCATCACCTGATATGCAGATGTACCTTTAGGTGGTGCCTCCTCACACTCCCATGCTGAAGTCATCACATTGCCTCTCATTAGGCTTCTAGGAGCCTTGAAACATTTCAAGACTTTGATTTTATTCCGTTAGATCAGTAATCAAAATTTCAGCATCTCGATTTGTTTCGAAACTGATTTGTATACATCAAACTTCAGAACACTTTTTTCAAATCAGAATTAAATTCAGTTATCTAATCAAACAATCTCAGCGTGACTCAACGCAATTCAACCAATCACAGTGCAGCGTTACACCACAATACCAGCGGGCACAATACTTGCTCCTTGCAGCAGCTCACCTTCTTTAACAATTTCTTCACACAATACAAAAACTTCAATTCTAATAACTAAGCAGCATAAATTAAAATTAGTCCTTGTCTCATTCTTCTAAACAAAACAATACTACAATCAGCAATCAGAATTTAGATTTAGTACATCATCCAACCTTTCAATCAATCAGAACTTTCCACTCTGAATGAGTTCTCAACCTGTGGGAAAATCATCTAATCAGTGTCATGTCACCTTTGTGCAACAGGTTTCACAGACAATAATCTATTTTCGTACAGCCACAAGAATTTATTACGTCCCTATCTAATTGTGTAATTGACAAAGTCTCACGATTTACCCTTCTTCTAGCAGACAGGAATATTTATTTTATATCTCTATATTTCTATATTCATATCTCTATATCCATATTTCTATATCCCAAGACTTTAGACTAATTCTCGGCAAAAGCTCATATAACATATAAACAACAACAATGCACTTCAAAACAACAATAAACTATTTTCAATACATTTCATTTTTAAACCCCTTCTGTGCCCAGGACGTAATGGTTACGTCCTGAGGCACAGTGCTGCTGTGCCCAGGATGTAACCATTACGTCCTGTGCACAGAGCCCAGAGGGAGCGCTAGCGCTTCCTTTGAGGGGTTCCCCCCCACCCCCCCAAGTCAGGGATGGAAGGGGAAGCCCTTCCCCTTCCACCCTCAACCCCCCCTGTGACGTCAGCGAGCGAGCTCGCGCCGATTAGTCACAGGGTCTCCCCCATCGCGCTGGAAGCTCTGCTTCCAGCACGATTGAAAGAGAAATGCTCAGCATTTCTCTTTCAATCCCATGGGGGAGGCCCTGAGGGGCTTCAAAGGGAAGGAAATGTATTTCCTTCCCTTTGAAGTCTCTCACAGGGTTTCAAAAGCCGGATTGCTTGCAATCCGGCATTTGAAACCCCACTAGACACCAGGGATTTTTTTTTTTTTTACTGAAATTGTCAAAAGGGAGCGACCCCTTGGGCAAGGGTCGCTCCCAGGGGGGGCATAGGCACCAGTGATATATATTTTATTTTTTATTTTTGTGATGTTTTCTTTTTTTTTTTTAGGTGGGGAGCGACCCCTTAGGCAAGGGATGCTCCCCTAGGGGGCAATATATATTTAGGCCATTTCTGCCCCCCTTGGGGGCAGATTGGCCTATTTTGATGAGGCCAATCTGCCCCCAACGGGGGCAGAAACCATTAGACACCAGGGAGGTTTTTTTTTTGCGTGAATTTCACGCAACGGGAGCGACCCCTTGGGCAAGGGTCGCTCCCAAGGGGGGAATTTTTTTGGGAAGGCCTTTTCTGACCCCCCTGGGGGCAGATCGGCCTATTATTAGGCCGATCTGCCCCCAGGGGGGGAAGAAACCTCTAGGCACCAGGGATCATTTCTTTTTTTCTTTTCTTTTTGTTATGTTTTCTTTTTTTTTTTTAGGTGGGGAGCGACCCCTTAGGCAAGGGTCGCTCCCCTAGGGGGCAAATTATATTTAGGCCATTTCTGCCCCCTTTGGGGCAGATTGTCCTATTTTGATGAGGCCAATCTGCCCCAAGGGGGGCAGAAACCATTAGACACCAGGGAGTTTTTTTTTTGTGTGAATTTCACGCAAGGGGAGCGACCCCTTAGGCAAGGGTCGCTCCCTGGGGGGGGAATTATTTTAGGCCATTTCTGCCCCCCCGGGGGGTAGATCAGCCTATTTTGATTAGGCTGATCTGTCCCCAAGGGGGGCAGAAACCACTAGGCACCAGGGATTTTTTTTTGTTTTTTGTTTTACAGATGGGGAGCGACCCCTTGGACAAGGGTCGCTCCCCTGAAGGGGCAAATTGTATTTAGGCCATTTCTGCCCACTTTGGGGGCAGGTTGGTCGATTTTAGGTCAATCTGCCCCCAAAGGGAGCAGAAACCACTAGGCACCGGGGAGTTGTTTTTTGGCGCAAATGTCACGCAGGGGGAGCGAACCCGTAGGCAAGGGTCGCTCCCGGGGGGGTGGGGGTTGGGGGGCAAATTTATTTTAAGCCATTTCTGTCCCCCCTTAGCCTATTAGGCCGATCTGCCCCCAGGGGAGGGCAGAAACCTCTAGGCGCCAGGGCAAATATTTTTTTAATGTTTTTTTTTTTTGTTTGTTTGTTTTTTTAGAGATGGGGAGCGACCCATCGGGCAAGGGTCGCTCCCCTGGGGGGCAAATTGTCAAATTGTATTTAGACCATTTCTGCCCCCCTTGGGGGCAGATTGGTCGCTTTTAGGTCAATCTGCCCCCAAGGGGGCAGAAACCACTAGGCACCGGGGATTTGTTTTTTGGCGCCAATGTCACGCAGGGGGAGCGACCCCGTAGGCAAGGGTCGCTCCGGGGGGGGCTGTGGGGGTTGGGGGGGCAAATTTATTTTAGGCCATTGAAACCTCTAGGCGCCAGGGCAAATTTTTTTTTTTTGTGTTTTTTTTTTGTTTGTTTGTTTTTTTAGAGATGGGGAGCGACCCATCAGGCAAGGGTCACTCCCCTGGGGGGCAAATTGTATTTAGACCATTTCTGCCCCCCTTGGGGGCAGATTGGCCGATTTTAGGTCAATCTGCCCCCAAGGGAGCAGAAACCACTAGGCACCGGGGAGTTGTTTTTTGGCGCCAATGTCACGCAGGGGGAGCGACCCCGTAGACAAGGGTCGCTCCCGGGGGGGGGTGCGGGTTGGGGGGAAATTTATTTTAGGCCATTTCTGCCCCCCCTGAGCCTATTAGGCCGATCTGCCCCCAGGGGAGGGCAGAAACCTCTAGGCGCCAGGGCAAATTTTTTTTTTGTGTTTTTTTTTGTCTGTTTGTTTTTTTAGAGATGCGGAGCGACCCATCAGGCAAGGGTTGCTCCCCTGGGGGGCAAATTGTATTTAGACCATTTCTGCCCCCCTTGGGGACAGATTGGTAGATTTTAGGTCAATCTGCCCCCAAGGGGGCAGAAACCACTAGGCACCGGGGATTTGTTTTTTGGCGCCAATGTCACGCAGGGGGAGCGACCCCGTAGGCAAGGGTCGCTCCGGGGGGGGTGGGAGTTGGGGGGGCAAATTTATTTTAGGCCATTTCTGCCCCCCCTGGGGGCAGATCGGCCTATTATTAGGCCGATCTGCCACCAGGGGGGGCAGAAACCTCTAGACGCCAGGGCAATTTTTTTTTTGTGTTTTTGTTTTTTGTTTGTTTGTGTTTTTAGAGATGGGGAGCGACCCATCAGGCAAGGGTCGCTCCCCTGGGGGGCAAGTTGTATTTAGACCATTTCTGCCCCCCTTGGGGGCAGATTGGTCGATTTTAGGTCAATCTGCCCCCAAGAGGGCAGAAACCACTAGACACCGGGGATTTGTTTTTTGGCGCCAATGTCACGCAGGGGGAGCGACCCCGTAGGCAAGGGTCGCTCCTGGGGGAGGGGGTGGGGGTTGGGGGGGCAAATTTATTTTAGGCCATTTCTGCCCCCAGGGGGGCAGAAACCTCTAGGCGCCAGGGCAATTTTTTTTTGTGTGTTTTTTTTTTTTTTTTTTTTTAGAGATGGGGAGCGACCCATCAGGCAAGGGTCGCTCCCCTGGGGGCAAATTGTATTTAGACCATTTCTGGCCCCCCTTGGGGGCAGATTGGCCGATTATAGGTCAATCTGCCCCCAAGGGGGCAGAAACCACTAGGCACCGGGCATTTGTTTTTTGGTGCCAATGTCACGTAATGGGACTGACCCCGTAGGCAAGGGTCGCTCCCGGGCAGGGAGGGTTTGGGGGGGGCGGAGGGTCAAATTTATTTTAGGGCATCTGCCCCCCCTCTGGGGCCGGCTGAGCTAGAGGCCAAAATCCACAGGTAGGCACTTTGCAAAAAACACCTCTGTTTTCTATGAAAAAATATGTTGTGTCCACGTTGTGTTTTGGGCCATTTCCTTTCGTGGGCGCTAGGCCTACCCACACAAGTGAGGTACCATTTTTATCGAGAGACTTAGGGGAACGTTGGGTGGAAGGAAATTTGTGGCTCCTCTCAGATTCCAGAACTTTCTGTCACCGAAATGAGAGGAAAAAGTTTTTTTTGGCCAAATTGTGAAGTTTGCAAAGGTATCTGGGTAACAGAACCTGGTCAGAGCCCCGCAAGTCACCCCATCTTGGATTCCCCTAGGTGTCTAGTTTTCAAAAATGCGCTGGTTTGCTAGGTTTTCCTAGGTGCCGGCTGAGCTAGAGGCGAAAATCCACAGGTAGGCACTGTTTTCTATGAAAAAATGTGATGTGTCCACATTGTGTTTTGGGCCATTTCCTGTCGTGAGCGCTAGGCCTACCCACACAAGTGAGGTATCATTTGTATCGGGAGACTTGGGGGAACGCTGGGTGGAAGGAAATTTGTGGCTCCTCTCAGATTCCAGAACTTTCTACCACAGAAATGTGAGGAACATGTGTTTTTTTAACCAAATTTTGAGGTTTGCAAAGGATTCTGGGTAACAGAACCTGGTCCAAGCCACACAAGTCACACCATCTTGGATTCCCCTAGGTCTCTAGTTTTCAGAAATGCACAGGTTTGGTAGGTTTCCCTAGGTGCCGGCTGAGCTAGAGGCCAAAATCTACAGGTAGGCACTTTGCAAAAAACACCTCTGTTTTCTTTCAAAAATTTGGATGTGTCCACGTTGCACTTTGGGGCATTTCCTGTCGCGGGCGCTAGGCCTACCCACACAAGTGAGGTATCATTTTTATCGGGAGACTTGGGGGAACGCTAGGTGGAAGGAAATTTGTGGCTCCTCTCAGATTCCAGAACTTTCTGCCACAGAAATGTGAGGAACATGTGTTTTTTTAGCCAAATTTTGAGGTTTATAAACGATTCTGGGTAACAGAACCTAGTCCGAGCCACACAAGTCACCCATCTTGGATTCCCCTAGGTCTCTAGTTTTCAGAAATGCACAGGTTTGGTAGGTTTGCGTAGGTGCCGGCTGAGCTAGAGGCCAAAATCTACAGGTAGGCACTTTGCAAAAAACACCTCTGTTTTCTTTCAAAAATTTGGATGTGTCCACGTGGCACTTTGGGGCGTTTCCTGTCGCGGGCGCTAGGCCTACCCACACAAGTGAGGTATCATTTTTATCGGGAGACTTGGGGGAACGCTAGGTGGAAGGAAATTTGTGGCTCCTCTCAGATTCCAGAACTTTCTGCCACAGAAATGTGAGGAACATGTGTTTTTTTAGCCAAATTTTGAGGTTTATAAACGATTCTGGGTAACAGAACCTAGTCCGAGCCACACAAGTCACCCATCTTGGATTCCCCTAGGTCTCTAGTTTTCAGAAATGCACAGGTTTGGTAGGTTTGCGTAGGTGCCGGCTGAGCTAGTGGCCAAAATCTACAGGTAGGCACTTTGCAAAAAACACCTCTGTTTTCTTTCTAAAATGTGGATGTGTCCACGTTGCGCTTTGGGGCGTTTCCTGTCGCGGGCGCTAGGCCTACCCACACAAGTGAGGTACCATTTTTATCAGGAGACTTGGGGGAACGCTGGGTGGAAGAAAATTTGTGGCTCCTCTCAGATTCCAGAACTTTCTGCCACAGAAATGTGAGGAACATGTGTTTTTTTAACCAAATTTTGAGGTTTGCAAAGGATTCTGGGTAACAGAACCTGGTCCGAGCCACACAAGTCACCCCATCTTGGATTCCCCTACGTCTCTAGTTTTCAGAAATGCACAGGTTTGGTAGGTTTCCCTAGGTGCCGGCTGAGCTAGAGGCCAAAATCTACAGGTAGGCACTTTGCAAAAAACACCTCTGTTTTCTTTTAAAAATTTGGATGTGTCCACGTTGCGTTTTGGGGTGTTTCCTGTCGCTGGCGCTAGGCCTACCCACACAAGTGAGGTATAATTTTTATCGGGAGACTTGGGGGAACGCTGGGTGGAAGGAAATTTGTGGCTCCTCTTAGATTCCAGAACTTTCTGCCACAGAAATGTGAGGAACATGTGTTTTTTTAGCCAAATTTTGAGGTTTGCAAAGGATTCTGGGTAACAGAACCTGGTCCGAGCCACACAAGTCACCCCATCTTGGATTCCCCTAGGTCTCTAGTTTTCAGAAATGCACATGTTTGGTAGGTTTCCCTAGGTGCCGGCTGAGCTAGAGGCCAAAATCTACAGGTAGGCACTTTGCAAAAAACACCTCTGTTTTCTTTCAAAAATTTGGATGTGTCCACGTTGCACTTTGGGGCGTTTCCTGTTGCGGGCGCTAGGCCTACCCACACAAGTGAGGTATCATTTTTATCGGGAGACTTGGGGGAACGCTAGGTGGAAGGAAATTTGTGGCTCCTCTCAGATTCCAGAACTTTCTGCCACAGAAATGTGAGGAACATGTGTTTTTTTAGCCAAATTTTGAGGTTTGTAAAGGATTCTGGGTAACAGAACCTAGTCCGAGCCACACAAGTCACCCATCTTGGATTCCCCTAGGTCTCTAGTTTTCAGAAATGCACAGGTTTGGTAGGTTTCCCTAGGTGCCGGCTGAGCTAGAGGCCAAAATCTACAGGTAGGCACTTTGCAAAAAACACCTCTGTTTTCTTTCAAAAATTTGGATGTGTCCACGTTGCGCTTTGGGGCGTTTCCTGTCGCGGGCACTAGGCCTACCCACACAAGTGAGGTATCATTTTTATCAGGAGACTTGGGGGAACGCTGGGTGGAAGGAAATTTGTGGCTCCTCTCAGATTCCAGAACTTTCTGCCACAGAAATGTGAGGAACATGTGTTTTTTTAACCAAATTTTGAGGTTTGCAAAGGATTCTGGGTAACAGAACCTGGTCCGAGCCACACAAGTCACCCCATCTTGGATTCCCCTAGGTCTCTAGTTTTCAGAAATGCACAGGTTTGGTAGGTTTCTCTAGGTGCCGGCTGAGCTAGAGGCCAAAATCTACAGGTAGGCACTTTGCAAAAAACACCTCTGTTTTCTTTCAAAAATGTGGATGTGTCCACGTTGCGCTTTGGGGCGGTTCCTGTCGCGGGCGCTAGGCCTACCCACACAAGTGAGGTATCATTTTTATCGGGAGACTTGGGGGAACGCTAGGTGAAAGGAAATTTGTGGCTCCTCTCAGATTCCAGAACTTTCTGCCACAGAAATGTGAGGAACGTGTTTTTTTAGCCAAATTTTGAGGTTTGTAAAGGATTCTGGGTAACAGAACCTAGTCCGAGCCACACAAGTCACCCATCTTGGATTCCCCTAGGTCTCTAGTTTTCAGAAATGCACAGGTTTGGTAGGTTTCCCTAGGTGCCGGCTGAGCTAGAGGCCAAAATCTACAGGTAGGCACTTTGCAAAAAACACCTCTGTTCTCTTTTAAAAATTTGGATGTGTCCACGTTGCGTTTTGGGGCGTTTCCTGTCGCTGGCGCTAGGCCTACCGACACGAGTGAGGTATCATTTTTATCGGGAGACTTGGGGGAAAGCTGGGTGGAAGGAAATTTGTGGCTCCTCTCAGATTCCAGAACTTTCTGCCACAGAAATGTGAGGAACATGTGTTTTTTTAGCTAAATTTTGAGGTTTGCAAAGGATTCTGGGTAACAGAACCTGGTCCGAGCCACACAAGTCACCCCATCTTGGATTCCCCTAGGTCTCTAGTTTTCAGAAATGCACAGGTTTGGTAGGTTTCCCTAGGTGCCGGCTGAGCTAGAGGCCAAAATCTACAGGTAGGCACTTTGCAAAAAACACCTCTGTTCTCTTTTAAAAATTTGGATGTGTCCACGTTGCGTTTTGGGGCGTTTCCTGTCGCTGGCGCTAGGCCTACCGACACGAGTGAGGTATCATTTTTATCGGGAGACTTGGGGGAACGCTGGGTGGAAGGAAATTTGTGGCTCCTTTAAGATTCCAGAACTTTCTGCCACAGAAGTGTAAGGAACATGTGTTTTTTTTAGCCACATTTCGAGGTTTGCAAAGGATTCTGGGTAACAGAACCTGGTCCGAGCCACACAAGTCACCCCATCTTGGATTCCCCTAGGTCTCTAGTTTTCAGAAATGCACAGGTTTGGTAGGTTTCCCTAGGTACTGGCTGAGCTAGAGGCCAAAATTTACAGGTAGGCACTTTGCAAAAAACACCTCTGTTTTCTTTCAAAAATTTGGATGTGTCCATGTTGCGTTTGGGGCGTTTCCTGTCGCGGGCGCTAGGCCTACCCACACAAGTGAGGTATCATTTTTAACGGGAGACTTGGGGGAACGCTGGGTGCAAGGAAATTTGTGGCTCCTCTCAGATTCCAGAACTTTCTGCCACAGAAATGTGACGAACATGTGTTTTTTTAGCCACATTTTGAGGTTTGCAAAGGATTCTGGGTAACAGAACCTGGTCCGAGCTGCACAAGTCACCCCATCTTGGATTCCCCTAGGTCTCTAGTTTTCAGAAATGCACAGGTTTGGTAGGTTTCCCTAGGTGCCGGCTGAGCTAGACGCCAAAATCTACAGGTAGGCACTTTGCAAAAAACACCTCTGTTTTCTTTCAAAAATTTGGATGTGTCCATGTTGCGCTTTGGGGCGTCTCCTGTTGCGGGCGCTAGGCCTACCCACACAAGTGAGGTATCATTTTTATCAGGAGACTTGGGGGAACGCTGGGTGGAAGGAAATTTGTGGCTCCTCTCAGATTCCAGAACTTTCTGCCACAGAAATGTGAGGAACATGTGTTTTTTTTGCCAAATTTTGAGGTTTGCAAAGGATTCTGGGTAACAGAACTTGGTCCGAGCCACACAAGTCACCCCATCTTGGATTCCACTAGGTCTCTAGTTTTCAGAAATGCACAGGTTTGGTAGGTTTCCCTAGGTGCCGGCTGAGCTAGAGGCCAAAATCTACAGGTAGGCACTTTGCAAAAAACACCTCTGTTTTCTTTCAAAAATTTGGATGTGTCCACGTTGCACTTTGGGGCGTTTCCTGTCGCGGGCGCTAGGCCTATCCACACAAGTGAGGTATCATTTTTATCGGGAGACTTGGGGGAATGCTAGGTGGAAGGAAATGTGTGGCTCCTCTCAGATTCCAGAACTTTCTGCCACAGAAATGTGAGGAACATGTGTTTTTTTAGCCAAATTTTGAGGTTTGTAAAGGATTCTGGGTAACAGAACCTAGTCCGAGCCACACAAGTCACCCATCTTGGATTCCCCTAGGTCTCTAGTTTTCAGAAATGCACAGGTTTGGTAGGTTTGCGTAGGTGCCGGCTGAGCTAGAGGCCAAAATCTACAGGTAGGCACTTTGCAAAAAACACCTCTGTTTTCTTTCAAAAATTTGGATGTGTCCACGTTGCGCTTTGGGGCGTTTCCTGTCGCGGGCGCTAGGCCTACCCACACAAGTGAGGTATCATTTTTATCAGGAGACTTGGGGGAACGCTGGGTGGAAGGAAATTTGCGGCTCCTCTCAGATTCCAGAACTTTCTGCCACAGAAATGTGAGGAACATGTGTTTTTTTAACCAAATTTTGAGGTTTGCAAACGATTCTGGGTAACAGAACCTGGTCCGAGCCACACAAGTCACCCCATCTTGGATTCCCCTAGGTCTCTAGTTTTCAGAAATGCACAGGTATGGTAGGTTTCCCTAGGTGCCGGCTGAGCTAGAGGCCAAAATCTACAGGTAGGCACTTTGCAAAAAACACCTCTGTTTTCTTTTAAAAATTTGGATGTGTCCACGTTGCGTTTTGGGGCGTTTCCTGTCACTGGCGCTAGGCCTACCCACACAAGTGAGGTATCATTTGTATCGGGAGACTTGGGGGAACGCTGGGTGGAAGGAAATTTGTGGCTCCTCTCAGATTCCAGAACTTTCTGCCACAGAAATGTGAGAAACATGTATTTTTTTAGCCAAATTTTGAGGTTTGTAAAGGATTCTGGGTAACAGAACCTAGTCCGAGCCACACAAGTCACCCCATCTTGGATTCCCCTAGGTCTCTAGTTTTCAGAAATGCACAGGTTTGGTAGGTTTCCCTAGGTGCCGGCTGAGCTAGAGGCCAAAATCTACAGGTAGGCACTTTGCAAAAAACACCTCTGTTTTCTTTCAAAAATTTGGATGTGTCCACGTTGCACTTTGGGGCGTTTCCTGTCGCGGGCGCTAGGCCTACCCACACAAGTGAGGTATCATTTTTATCAGGAGACTTGGGGGAACGCTGGGTGGAAGGAAATTTGTGGCTCCTCTCAGATTCCAGAACTTTCTGCCACAGAAATGTGAGGAACATGTGTTTTTTTAACCAAATTTTGAGGTTTGCAAAGGATTCTGAGTAACAGAACCTGGTCCGAGCCACACAAGTCACCCCATCTTGGATTCCCCTAGGTCTCTAGTTTTCAGAAATGCACAGGTTTGGTAGGTTTCCCTAGGTCCCGGCTGAGCTAGAGGCCAAATTCTACAGGTAGGCACTTTGCAAAAAACACCTCTGTTTTCTTTAAAAAATTTGGATGTGTCCACGTTGCGTTTTGGGGCGTTTCCTGTCGCTGGCGCTAGGCCTATCCACACAAGTGAGGTATCATTTTTATCGGGAGACTTGGGGGAACGCTGGGTGGAAGGAAATTTGTGGCTCCTCTCAGATTCCAGAACTTTCTGCCACAGAAATGTGAGGAACATGTGTTTTTTTAGCTAAATTTTGAGGTTTGCAAAGGATTCTGGGTAACAGAACCTAGTCCGAGCCACACAAGTCACCCCATCTTGGATTCCCCTAGGTCTCTAGTTTTCAGAAATGCACAGGTTTGGTAGGTTTCCTTAGGTGCCGGCTGAGCTAGAGGCCAAAATCTACAGGTAGGCACTTTGCAAAAAACACCTCTGTTTTCTTTCAAAAATTTGGATGTGTCCACGTTGCGCTTTGGGGCGTTTCCTGTCGCTGGCGCTATGCCTACCCACACAAGTGAGGTATAATTTTTATCGGGAGACTTGGGGGAACGCTAGGTGAAAGGAAATTTGTGGCTCCTCTCAGATTCCAGAACTTTCTGCCACAGAAATGTGAGGAACATGTGTTTTTTTAGCCAAATTTTGAGGTTTGTAAAGGATTCTGGGTAACAGAACCTAGTCCGAGCCACACAAGTCACCCATCTTGGATTCCCCTAGGTCTCTAGTTTTCAGAAATGCACAGGTTTGGTAGGTTTGCGTAGGTGCCGGCTGAGCTAGAGGCAAAAATCTACTGGTAGGCACTTTGCAAAAAACACCTCTGTTTTCTTTAAAAAATTTGGATGTGTCCACGTTGCGCTTTGGGGCGTTTCCTGTCGCGGGCGCTAGGCCTACCCACACAAGTGAGGTATCATTTTTATCAGGAGACTTGGGGGAACGCTGGGTGGAAGGAAATTTGTGGCTCCTCTCAGATTCCAGAACTTTCTGTCACAGAAATGTGAGGAACATGTGTTTTTTTAACCAAATTTTGAGGTTTGCAAAGGATTCTGGGTAACAGAACCTGGTCCGAGCCACACAAGTCACCCCATCTTGGATTCCCCTAGGTCTCTAGTTTTCAGAAATGCACAGGTTTGGTAGGTTTCCCTAGGTGCCGGCTGAGCTAGAGGAAAAATCTACAGGTAGGCACTTTGCAAAAAACACCTCTGTTTTCTTTTAAAAATTTGGATGTGTCCACGTTGCGTTTTGGGGCGTTTCCTGTCACTGGCGCTAGGCCTACCCACACAAGTGAGGTATCATTTTTATCGGGAGACTTGGGGGAAAGCTGGGTGGAAGGAAATTTGTGGCTCCTCTCAGATTCCAGAACTTTCTGCCACAGAAATGTGAGGAACATGTGTTTTTTTAGCTAAATTTTGAGGTTTGCAAAGGATTCTGGGTAACAGAACCTGGTCCGAGCCACACAAGTCACCCCATCTTGGATTCCCGTAGGTCTCTAGCTTTCAGAAATGCACAGGTTTGGTAGGTTTCCCTAGGTGCCGGCTGAGCTAGAGGCCAAATTCTACAGGTAGGCACTTTGCAAAAAACACCTCTGTTTTCTTTCAAAAATTTGGATGTGTCCACGTTGCGCTTTGGGGCGTTTCCTGTCGCTGGCGCTAGGCCTATCCACACAAGTGAGGTATCATTTTTATCGGGAGACTTGGGGGAACGCTGGGTGGAAGGAAATTTGTGGCTCCTCTCAGATTCCAGAACTTTCTGCCACAGAAATGTGAGGAACATGTGTTTTTTTAGCTAAATTTTGAGGTTTGCAAAGGATTCTGGGTAACAGAACCTAGTCCGAGCCACACAAGTCACCCCATCTTGGATTCCCCTAGGTCTCTAGTTTTCAGAAATGCACAGGTTTGGTAGGTTTCCCTAGGTGCTGGCTGAGCTAGAGGCCAAAATCTACAGGTAGGCACTTTGCAAAAAACACCTCTGTTTTCTTTCAAAAATTTGGATGTGTCCACGTTGCGCTTTGGGGCGTTTCCTGTCACGGGCGCTATGCCTACCCACACAAGTGAGGTATCATTTTTATCGGGAGACTTGGGGGAACGCTAGGTGAAAGGAAATTTGTGGCTCCTCTCAGATTCCAGAACTTTCTGCCACAGAAATGTGAGGAACATGTGTTTTTTTAGCCAAATTTTGAGGTTTGTAAAGGATTCTGGGTAACAGAACCTAGTCCGAGCCACACAAGTCACCCATCTTGGATTCCCCTAGGTCTCTAGTTTTCAGAAATGCACAGGTTTGGTAGGTTTGAGTAGGTGCCGGCTGAGCTAGAGGCCAAAATCTACTGGTAGGCACTTTGCAAAAAACACCTCTGTTTTCTTTCAAAAATTTGGATGTGTCCACGTTGCGCTTTGGGGCGTTTCCTGCCGCGGGCGCTAGGCCTACCCACACAAGTGAGGTATCATTTTTATCAGGAGACTTGGGGGAACGCTGGGTGGAAGGAAATTTGTGGCTCCTCTCAGATTCCAGAACTTTCTGTCACAGAAATGTGAGGAACATGTGTTTTTTTAACCAAATTTTGAGGTTTGCAAAGGATTCTGGGTAACAGACCCTGGTCCGAGCCACACAAGTCACCCCATCTTGGATTCCCCTAGGTCTCTAGTTTTCAGAAATGCACAGGTTTGGTAGGTTTCCCTAGGTGCCGGCTGAGCTAGAGGCCAAAATCTACAGGTAGGCACTTTGCAAAAAACACCTCTGTTTTCTTTTAAAAATTTGGATGTGTCCACGTTGCGCTTTGGGGCGTTTCCTGTCGCTGGCGCTAGGCCTACCCACACAAGTGAGGTATAATTTTTATCGGGAGACTTGGGGGAAAGCTGGGTGGAAGGAAATTTGTGGCTCCTCTCAGATTCCAGAACTTTCTGCCACAGAAATGTGAGGAACATGTGTTTTTTTAGCTAAATTTTGAGGCTTGCAAAGGATTCTGGGTAACAGAACCTGGTCCGAGCCACACAAGTCACCCCATCTTGGATTCCCCTAGGTCTCTAGTTTTCAGAAATGCACAGGTTTGGTAGGTTTCCCTAGGTGCCGGCTGAGCTAGAGGCCAAAATCTACAGGTAGGCACTTTGCAAAAAACACCTCTGTTTTCTTTCAAAAATTTGGATGTGTCCACGTTGCGCTTTGGGGCGTTTCCTGTCGCGGGCGCTAGGCCTACCCACACAAGTGAGGTATCATTTTTATCGGGAGACTTGGGGGAACGCTGGGTGGAAGGAAATTTGTGGCTCCTTTAAGATTCCAGAACTTTCTGCCACAGAACTGTGAGGAACATGTGTTTTTTTTAGCCACATTTCGAGGTTTGCAAAGGATTCTGGGTAACAGAACCTGGTCCGAGCCACACAAGTCACCCCATCTTGGATTCCCATAGGTCTCTAGTTTTCAGAAATGCACAGGTTTGGTAGGTTTCCCTAGGTACCGGCTGAGCTAGAGGCCAAAATCTACAGGTAGGCACTTTGCAAAAAACACCTTTGTTTTCTTTCAAAAATTTGGATGTGTCCATGTTGCGTTTGGGGCGTTTCCTGTCGCGGGCGCTAGGCCTACCCACACAAGTGAGGTATCATTTTTAACGGGAGACTTGGGGGAACGCTGGGTGCAAGGAAATTTGAGGCTCCTCTCAGATTCCAGAACTTTCTGCCACAGAAATGTGAGGAACATGTGTTTTTTTAGCTAAATTTTGAGGTTTGCAAAGGATTCTGGGTAACAGAACCTAGTCCGAGCCACACAAGTCACCCCATCTTGGATTCCCCTAGGTCTCTAGTTTTCAGAAATGCACAGGTTTGGTAGGTTTCCCTAGGTGCCGGCTGAGCTAGAGGCCAAAATCTACAGGTAGGCACTTTGCAAAAAACACCTCTGTTTTCTTTCTAAAATGTGGATGTGTCCACGTTGCGCTTTGGGGCGTTTCCTGTCACGGGCGCTATGCCTACCCACACAAGTGAGGTATCATTTTTAACGGGAGACTTGGGGGAACGCTGGGTGCAAGGAAATTTGTGGCTCCTCTCAGATTCCAGAACTTTCTGCCACAGAAATGTGAGGAACATGTGTTTTTTTAGCCAAATTTTGAGGTTTGTAAAGGATTCTGGGTAACAGAACCTAGTCCGAGCCACACAAGTCACCCATCTTGGATTCCCCTAGGTCTCTAGTTTTCAGAAATGCACAGGTTTGGTAGGTTTGCGTAGGTGCCGGCTGAGCTAGAGGCCAAAATCTACTGGTAGGCACTTTGCAAAAAACACCTCTGTTTTCTTTAAAAAATGTGGATGTGTCCACGTTGCGCTTTGGGGCGTTTCCTGCCGCGGGCGCTAGGCCTACCCACACAAGTGAGGTATCATTTTTATCAGGAGACTTGGGGGAACGTTGGGTGGAAGGAAATTTGTGGCTCCTCTCAGATTCCAGAACTTTCTGTCACAGAAATGTGAGGAACATGTGTTTTTTTAACCAAATTTTGAGGTTTGCAAAGGATTCTGGGTAACAGAACCTGGTCCGAGCCAAACAAGTCACCCCATCTTGGATTCCCCTAGGTCTCTAGTTTTCATAAATGCACAGGTTTGGTAGGTTTCCCTAGGTGCCGGCTGAGCTAGAGGCCAAAATCTACAGGTAGGCACTTTGCAAAAAACACCTCTGTTTTCTTTTAAAAATTTGGATGTGTCCACGTTGCGTTTTGGGGCGTTTCCTGTCGCTGGCGCTAGGCCTACCCACACAAGTGAGGTATCATTTTTATCGGGAGACTTGGGGGAAAGCTGGGTGGAAGGAAATTTGTGGCTCCTCTCAGATTCCAGAACTTTCTGCCACAGAAATGTGAGGAACATGTGTTTTTTTAGCTAAATTTTGAGGCTTGCAAAGGATTCTGGGTAACAGAACCTGGTCCGAGCCACACAAGTCACCCCATCTTGGATTCCCCTAGGTCTCTAGTTTTCAGAAATGCACAGGTTTGGTAGGTTTCCCTAGGTGCCGGCTGAGCTAGAGGCCAAAATCTACAGGTAGGCACTTTGCAAAAAACACCTCTGTTTTCTTTCAAAAATGTGGATGTGTCCACGTTGCGCGTTGGGGCGTTTCCTTTCGCGGGCGCTAGGCCTACCCACACAAGTGAGGTATCATTTTTATCGGGAGACTTGGGGGAACGCTGGGTGGAAGGAAATTTGTGGCTCCTTTAAGATTCCAGAACTTTCTGCCACAGAACTGTGAGGAACATGTGTTTTTTTTAGCCACATTTCGAGGTTTGCAAAGGATTCTGGGTAACAGAACCTGGTCCGAGCCACACAAGTCACCCCATCTTGGATTCCCCTAGGTCTCTAGTTTTCAGAAATGCACAGGTTTGGTAGGTTTCCCTAGGTACCGGCTGAGCTAGAGGCCAAAATCTACAGGTAGGCACTTTGCAAAAAACACCTTTGTTTTCTTTCAAAAATTTGGATGTGTCCATGTTGCGTTTGGGGCGTTTCCTGTCGCGGGCGCTAGGCCTACCCACACAAGTGAGGTATCATTTTTAACGGGAGACTTGGGGGAACGCTGGGTGCAAGGAAATTTGAGGCTCCTCTCAGATTCCAGAAATTTCTGCCACAGAAATGTGACGAACATGTGTTTTTTTAACCACATTTTGAGGTTTGCAAAGGATTCTGGGTAACAGAACCTGGTCCGAGCTGCACAAGTCACCCCATCTTGGATTCCCCTAGCTCTCTAGTTTTCAGAAATGCACAGGTTTGGTAGGTTTCCCTAGCTGTCGGCTGAGCTAGACGCCAAAATCTACAGGTAGGCACTTTGCAAAAAACACCTCTGTTTTCTTTCAAAAATTTGGATGTGTCCATGTTGCGCTTTGGGGCGTCTCCTGTCGCGGGCGCTAGGCCTACCCACACAAGTAAGGTATCATTTTTTTCAGGAGACTTGGGGGAACGCTGGGTGGAAGGAAATTTGTGGCTCCTCTCACATTCCAGAACTTTCTGCCACAGAAATGTGAGGAACATGTGTTTTTTTAGCCAAATTTTGAGGTTTGCAAAGGATTCTGGGTAACAGAACCTGGTCCGAGCCACACAAAGTCACCCCATCTTGGATTCCCCTAGGTCTCTAGTTTTCAGAAATGCACAGGTTTGGTAGGTTTCCCTAGGTGCCGGCTGAGCTAGGGGCCAAAATCTACAGGTAGGCATTTTGCAAAAAACACCTCTGTTTTCTTCCAAAATTTTGGATGTGTCCACGTCGCGTTTTGGGGCGTTTCCTGTCGCTGGCGCTAGGCCTACCCACACAAGTGAGGTATCATTTTTATCGGGAGACTTGGGGGAACGCTAGGTGGACGGAAATTTGTGGCTCCTCTCAGATTCCAGAACTTTCTGCCACAGAAATGTGAGGAACATGTGTTTTTTTAGCCAAATTTTGAGGTTTGTAAAGGATTCTGGGTAACAGAACCTAGTCCGAGCCACACAAGTCACCCATCTTGGATTCCCCTAGGTCTCTAGTTTTCAGAAATGCACAGGTTTGGTAGGTTTGCGTAGGTGCCGGCTGAGCTAGAGGCCAAAATCTACAGGTAGGCACTTTGCAAAAAACACCTCTGTTTTCTTTCAAAAATTTGGATGTGTCCACGTTGCGCTTTGGGGCGTTTCCTGTCGTGGGCGCTAGGCCTACCCACACAAGTGAGGTATCATTTTTATCAGGAGACTTGGGGGAACGCTGGGTGGAAGGAAATTTGTGGCTCCTCTCAGATTCCAGAACTTTCTGCCACAGAAATGTGAGGAACATGTGTTTTTTTAGCCAAATTTTGAGGTTTGTAAAGGATTCTGGGTAACAGAACCTAGTCCGAGCCACACAAGTCACCCATCTTGGATTCCCCTAGGTCTCTAGTTTTCAGAAATGCACAGGTTTGGTAGGTTTGCGTAGGTGCCGGCTGAGCTAGAGGCCAAAATCTACAGGTAGGCACTTTGGAAAAAACACCTCTGTTTTCTTTCAAAAATTTGGATGTGTCCACGTTGCGCTTTGGGGTGTTTCCTGTCGCGGGCGCTAGGCCTACCCACACAAGTGAGGTATCATTTTTATCAGGAGACTTGGGGGAACGCTGGGTGGAAGGAAATTTGTGGCTCCTCTCAGATTCCAGAACTTTCTGCCACAGAAATGTGAGGAACATGTGTTTTTTTAGCCAAATTTTGAGGTTTGTAAAGGATTCTGGGTAACAGAACCTAGTCCGAGCCACACAAGTCACCCATCTTGGATTCCCCTAGGTCTCTAGTTTTCAGAAATGCACAGGTTTGGTAGGTTTGCGTAGGTGCCGGCTGAGCTAGAGGCCAAAATCTACAGGTAGGCACTTTGCAAAAAACACCTCTGTTTTCTTTCAAAAATTTGGATGTGTCCACGTTGCGCTTTGGGGCGTTTCCTGTCGCGGGCGCTAGGCCTACCCACACAAGTGAGGTATCATTTTTATCAGGAGACTTGGGGGAACGCTGGGTGGAAGGAAATTTGTGGCTCCTCTCAGATTCCAGAACTTTCTGCCACAGAAATGTGAGGAACATGTGTTTTTTTAACCAAATTTTGAGGTTTGTAAAGGATTCTGGGTAACAGAACCTAGTCCGAGCCACACAAGTCACCCATCTTGGATTCCCCTAGGTCTCTACTTTTTCAGAAATGCACAGGTTTGGTAGGTTTCCCTAGGTGCCGGCTGAGCTAGAGGCCAAAATCTACAGGTAGGCACTTTGCAAAAAACACCTCTGTTTTCTTTTAAAAATGTGGATGTGTCTACGTTGCGTTTTGGGGCGTTTCCTGTCGCTGGCGCTAGGCCTACCCACACAAGTGAGGTATCATTTGTATCGGGAGACTTGGGGGAACGCTGGGTAGAAGGAAATTTGTGGCTCCTCTCAGATTCCCGAACTTTCTGCCACAGAAATGTGAGAAACATGTGTTTTTTTAGCCAAATTTTGAGGTTTGCAAAGGATTCTGGGTAACAGAACCTGGTCCGAGCCACACAAGTCACCCCATCTTGGATTCCCCTAGGTCTCTAGTTTTCAGAAATGCACAAGTTTGGTAGTTTTCCCTAGGTGCCGGCTGAGCTAGAGGCCAAAATCTACAGGTAGGCACTTTGCAAAAAACACCTCTGTTTTCTTTCAAAAATTTGGATGTGTCCACGTTGCGCTTTGGGGCGTTTCCTGTTGCGGGCGCTAGGCCTACCCACACAAGTGACGTATCATTTTTATCGGGAGACTTGGGGAAACGCTGGGTGGAAGGAAATTTGTGGCTCCTCTCAGATTCCAGAACTTTCTGCCACAGAAATGTGAGGAACATGTGTTTTTTAGCCAAATTTTGAGGTTTGCAAAGGATTCTGGGTAACAGAACCTGGTCCGAGCCACACAAGTCACCCCATCTTGGATTCCCCTAGGTCTCTAGTTTTCAGAAATGCACAGGTTTGGTAGGTTTACCTAGGTGCCGGCTGAGCTAGAGGCCAAAATCTACAGGTAGGCACTTTGCAAAAAACACCTCTGTTTTCTTTCAAAAATTTGGATGTGTCCACGTTGCACTTTGGGGCGTTTCCTGTCGCGGGCGCTAGGCCTACCCACACAAGTGAGGTATCATTTGTATCGGGAGACTTGGGGGAACGCTAGGTGGAAGGAAATTTGTGGCTCCTCTCAGATTCCAGAACTTTCTGCCACAGAAATGTGAGGAACATGTGTTTTTTTTGCCAAATTTTGAGGTTTGTAAAGGATTCTGGGTAACAGAACCTAGTCCGAGCCACACAAGTCACCCATCTTGGATTCCCCTAGGTCTCTAGTTTTCAGAAATGCACAGGTTTGATAGGTTTGCGTAGGTGCCGGCTGAGCTAGAGGCCAAAATCTACAGGTAGGCACTTTGCAAAAAACACCTCTGTTTTCTTTCAAAAATTTGGATGTGTCCACGTTGCGCTTTGGGGCGTTTCCTGTCGCGGGCGCTAGGCCTACCCACACAAGTGATGTATCATTTTTATCAGGAGACTTGGGGGAACGCTGGGTGGAAGGAAAGTTGTGGCTCCTCTCAGATTCCAGAACTTTCTGCCACAGAAATGTGAGGAACATGTGTTTTTTTAGCTAAATTTTGAGGTTTGCAAAGGATTCTGGGTAACAGAACCTAGTCCGAGCCTCACAAGTCACCCCATCTTGGATTCCCCTAGGTCTCTAGTTTTCAGAAATGCACAGGTTTGGTAGGTTTCCCTAGGTGCCGGCTGAGCTAGAGGCCAAAATCTACAGGTAGGCACTTTGCAAAAAACACCTCTGTTTTCTTTCAAAAATGTGGATGTGTCCACGTTGCGCTTTGGGGCATTTCCTGTCGCGGGCGCTATGCCTACCCACACAAGTGAGGTATCATTTTTATCGGGAGACTTGGGGGAACGCTAGGTGAAAGGAAATTTGTGGCTCTTCTCAGATTCCAGAACTTTCTGCCACAGAAATGTGAGGAACATGTGTTTTTTTAGCCAAATTTTGAGGTTTGTAAAGGATTCTGGGTAACAGAACCTAGTCCGAGCCACACAAGTCACCCATCTTGGATTCCCCTAGGTCTCTAGTTTTCAGAAATGCACAGGTTTGGTAGGTTTGCGTAGGTGCCGGCTGAGCTAGAGGCCAAAATCTACTGGTAGGCACTTTGCAAAAAACACCTCTGTTTTCTTTCAAAAATTAGGATGTGTCCACGTTGCGCTTTGGGGCGTTTCCTGCCGCGGGCGCTAGGCCTACCCACACAAGTGAGGTATCATTTTTATCAGGAGACTTGGGGGAACGCTGGGTGGAAGGAAATTTGTGGCTCCTCTCAGATTCCAGAACTTTCTGTCACAGAAATGTGAGGAACATGTGTTTTTTTAACCAAATTTTGAGGTTTGCAAAGGATTCTGGGTAACAGAACCTGGTCCGAGCCACACAAGTCACCCCATCTTGGATTCCCCTAGGTCTCTAGTTTTCATAAATGCACAGGTTTGGTAGGTTTCCCTAGGTGCTGGCTGAGCTAGAGGCCAAAATCTACAGGTAGGCACTTTGCAAAAAACACCTCTGTTTTCTTTTAAAAATTTGGATGTGTCCACGTTGCGTTTTGGGGCGTTTCCTGTCGCTGGCGCTAGGCCTACCCACACAAGTGAGGTATCATTTTTATCGGGAGACTTGGGGGAAAGCTGGGTGGAAGGAAATTTGTGGCTCCTCTCAGATTCCAGAACTTTCTGCCACAGAAATGTGAGGAACATGTGTTTTTTTAGCTAAATTTTGAGGCTTGCAAAGGATTCTGGGTAACAGAAACTGGTCCGAGCCACACAAGTCACCCCATCTTGGATTCCCCTAGGTCTCTAGTTTTCCGAAATGCACAGGTTTGGTAGGTTTCCCTAGGTGCCGGCTGAGCTAGAGGCCAAAATCTACAGGTAGGCACTTTGCAAAAAACACCTCTGTTTTCTTTCAAAAATTTGGATGTGTCCACGTTGCGCTTTGGGGCGTTTCCTGTCGCGGGCGCTAGGCCTACCCACACAAGTGAGGTATCATTTTTATCGGGAGACTTGGGGGAACGCTGGGTGGAAGGAAATTTGTGGCTCCTTTAAGATTCCAGAACTTTCTGCCACAGAAGTGTGAGGAACATGTGTTTTTTTTAGCCACATTTCGAGGTTTGCAAAGGATTCTGGGTAACAGAACCTGGTCCGAGCCACACAAGTCACCCCATCTTGGATTCCCCTAGGTCTCTAGTTTTCAGAAATGCACAGGTTTGGTAGGTTTCCCTAGGTACCGGCTGAGCTAGAGGCCAAAATCTACAGGTAGGCACTTTGCAAAAAACACCTTTGTTTTCTTTCAAAAATTTGGATGTGTCCATGTTGCGTTTGGGGCGTTTCCTGTCGCGGGCGCTAGGCCTACCCACACAAGTGAGGTATCATTTTTAACGGGAGACTTGGGGGAACGCTGGGTGCAAGGAAATTTGAGGCTCCTCTCAGATTCCAGAACTTTCTGCCACAGAAATGTGACGAACATGTGTTTTTTTAACCACATTTTGAGGTTTGCAAAGGATTCTGGGTAACAAAACCTGGTCCGAGCTGCACAAGTCACCCCATCTTGGATTCCCCTAGCTCTCTAGTTTTCAGAAATGCACAGGTTTGGTAGGTTTCCCTAGCTGCCGGCTGAGCTAGACGCCAAAATCTACAGGTAGGCACTTTGCAAAAAACACCTCTGTTTTCTTTCAAAAATGTGGATGTGTCCATGTTGCGCTTTGGGGCGTCTCCTGTCGCGGGCGCTAGGCCTACCCACACAAGTAAGGTATCATTTTTATCAGGAGACTTGGGGGAACGCTGGGTGGAAGGAAATTTGTGGCTCCTCTCACATTCCAGAACTTTCTGCCACAGAAATGTGAGGAACATGTGTTTTTTTAGCCAAATTTTGAGGTTTGCAAAGGATTCTGGGTAACAGAACCTGGTCCGAGCCACACAAAGTCACCCCATCTTGGATTCCCCTAGGTCTCTAGTTTTCAGAAATGCACAGGTTTGGTAGGTTTCCCTAGGTGCCGGCTGAGCTAGAGGCCAAAATCTACAGGTAGGCACTTTGCAAAAAACACCTCTGTTTTCTTTCAAAAATTTGGATGTGTCCACGTTGCGCTTTGGGGCGTTTCCTGTCGCGGGCGCTAGGCCTACCCACACAAGTGAGGTATCATTTTTATCGGGAGACTTGGGGGAACGCTGGGTGGAAGGAAATTTGTGGCTCCTTTAAGATTCCAGAACTTTCTGCCACAGAAGTGTGAGGAACATGTGTTTTTTTTAGCCACATTTCGAGGTTTGCAAAGGATTCTGGGTAACAGAACCTGGTCCGAGCCACACAAGTCACCCCATCTTGGATTCCCCTAGGTCTCTAGTTTTCAGAAATGCACAGGTTTGGTAGGTTTCCCTAGGTACCGGCTGAGCTAGAGGCCAAAATCTACAGGTAGGCACTTTGCAAAAAACACCTTTGTTTTCTTTCAAAAATTTGGATGTGTCCATGTTGCGTTTGGGGCGTTTCCTGTCGCGGGCGCTAGGCCTACCCACACAAGTGAGGTATCATTTTTAACGGGAGACTTGGGGGAACGCTGGGTGCAAGGAAATTTGAGGCTCCTCTCAGATTCCAGAACTTTCTGCCACAGAAATGTGACGAACATGTGTTTTTTTAACCACATTTTGAGGTTTGCAAAGGATTCTGGGTAACAGAACCTGGTCCGAGCTGCACAAGTCACCCCATCTTGGATTCCCCTAGCTCTCTAGTTTTCAGAAATGCACAGGTTTGGTAGGTTTCCCTAGCTGCCGGCTGAGCTAGACGCCAAAATCTACAGGTAGGCACTTTGCAAAAAACACCTCTGTTTTCTTTCAAAAATGTGGATGTGTCCATGTTGCGCTTTGGGGCGTCTCCTGTCGCGGGCGCTAGGCCTACCCACACAAGTAAGGTATCATTTTTATCAGGAGACTTGGGGGAACGCTGGGTGAAAGGAAATTTGTGGCTCCTCTCACATTCCAGAACTTTCTGCCACAGAAATGTGAGGAACATGTGTTTTTTTAGCCAAATTTTGAGGTTTGCAAAGGATTCTGGGTAACAGAACCTGGTCCGAGCCACACAAAGTCACCCCATCTTGGATTCCCCTAGGTCTCTAGTTTTCAGAAATGCACAGGTTTGGTAGGTTTCCCTAGGTGCCGGCTGAGCTAGAGGCCAAAATTTACAGGTAGGCACTTTGCAAAAAACACCTCTGTTTTCTTTCAAAAATTTGGATGTGTCCACGTTGCGCTTTGGGGCGTTTCCTGTCGCGGGCGCTAGGCCTACCCACACAAGTGAGGTATCATTTTTATCGGGAGACTTGGGGGAACGCTAGGTGGAAGGAAATTTGTGGCTCCTTTAAGATTCCAGAACTTTCTGCCACAGAAGTGTGAGGAACATGTGTTTTTTTTAGCCACATTTTGAGGTTTGCAAAGGATTCTGGGTAACAGAACCTGGTCCGAGCCACACAAGTCACCCCATCTTGGATTCCCCTAGGTCTCTAGTTTTCAGAAATGCACAGGTTTGGTAGGTTTCCCTAGGTACCGGCTGAGCTAGAGGCCACAATCTACAGGTAGGCACTTTGCAAAAAACACCTCTGTTTTCTTTCAAAAATGTGGATGTGTCCACGTTGCGCTTTGGGGTGTTTCCTGTCGCGGGCGCTAGGCCTACCCACACAAGTGAGGTATCATTTTTATCAGGAGACTTGGGGGAACGCTGGGTGGAAGGAAATTTGTGGCTCCTCTCAGATTCCAGAACTTTCTGCCACAGAAATGTGAGGAACATGTGTTTTTTTAGCCAAATTTTGAGGTTTGTAAAGGATTCTGGGTAACAGAACCTAGTCCGAGCCACACAAGTCACCCATCTTGGATTCCCCTAGGTCTCTACTTTTTCAGAAATGCACAGGTTTGGTAGGTTTCCCTAGGTGCCGGCTGAGCTAGAGGCCAAAATCTACAGGTAGGCACTTTGCAACAAACACCTCTGTTTTCTTTTAAAAATGTGGATGTGTCTACGTTGCGTTTTGGGGCGTTTCCTGTCGCTGGCGCTAGGCCTACCCACACAAGTGAGGTATCATTTGTATCGGGAGACTTGGGGGAACGCTGGGTAGAAGGAAATTTGTGGCTCCTCTCAGATTCCCGAACTTTCTGCCACAGAAATGTGAGAAACATGTGTTTTTTTAGCCAAATTTTGAGGTTTGCAAAGGATTCTGGGTAACAGAACCTGGTCCGAGCCACACAAGTCACCCCATCTTGGATTCCCCTAGGTCTCTAGTTTTCAGAAATGCACAAGTTTGGTAGTTTTCCCTAGGTGCCGGCTGAGCTAGAGGCCAAAATCTACAGGTAGGCACTTTGCAAAAAACACCTCTGTTTTCTTTCAAAAATTCGGATGTGTCCACGTTGCGCTTTGGGGCGTTTCCTGTTGCGGGCGCTAGGCCTACCCACACAAGTGACGTATCATTTTTATCGGGAGACTTGGGGAAACGCTGGGTGGAAGGAAATTTGTGGCTCCTCTCAGATTCCAGAACTTTCTGCCACAGAAATGTGAGGAACATGTGTTTTTTAGCCAAATTTTGAGGTTTGCAAAGGATTCTGGGTAACAGAACCTGGTCCGAGCCACACAAGTCACCCCATCTTGGATTCCCCTAGGTCTCTAGTTTTCAGAAATGCACAGGTTTGGTAGGTTTACCTAGGTGCCGGCTGAGCTAGAGGCCAAAATCTACAGGTAGGCACTTTGCAAAAAACACCTCTGTTTTCTTTCAAAAATTTGGATGTGTCCACGTTGCACTTTGGGGCGTTTCCTGTCGCGGGCGCTAGGCCTACCCACACAAGTGAGGTATCATTTGTATCGGGAGACTTGGGGGAACGCTAGGTGGAAGGAAATATGTGGCTCCTCTCAGATTCCAGAACTTTCTGCCACAGAAATGTGAGGAACATGTGTTTTTTTTGCCAAATTTTGAGGTTTGTAAAGGATTCTGGGTAACAGAACCTAGTCCGAGCCACACAAGTCACCCATCTTGGATTCCCCTAGGTCTCTAGTTTTCAGAAATGCACAGGTTTGATAGGTTTGCGTAGGTGCCGGCTGAGCTAGAGGCCAAAATCTACAGGTAGGCACTTTGCAAAAAACACCTCTGTTTTCTTTCAAAAATTTGGATGTGTCCACGTTGCGCTTTGGGGCGTTTCCTGTCGCGGGCGCTAGGCCTACCCACACAAGTGAGGTATCATTTTTATCAGGAGACTTGGGGGAACGCTGGGTGGAAGGAAATTTGTGGCTCCTCTCAGATTCCAGAACTTTCTGCCACAGAAATGTGAGGAACATGTGTTTTTTTAGCTAAATTTTGAGGTTTGCAAAGGATTCTGGGTAACAGAACCTAGTCCGAGCCTCACAAGTCACCCCATCTTGGATTCCCCTAGGTCTCTAGTTTTCAGAAATGCACAGGTTTGGTAGGTTTCCCTAGGTGCCGGCTGAGCTAGAGGCCAAAATCTACAGGTAGGCACTTTGCAAAAAACACCTCTGTTTTCTTTCAAAAATGTGGATGTGTCCACGTTGCGCTTTGGGGCGTTTCCTGTCGCGGGCGCTATGCCTACCCACACAAGTGAGGTATAATTTTTATCGGGAGACTTGGGGGAACGCTGGGTGGAAGGAAATTTGTGGCTCCTCTCAGATTCCAGAACTTTCTGCCACAGAAATGTGAGGAACATGTGTTTTTTTAGCCAAATTTTGAGGTTTGTAAAGGATTCTGGGTAACAGAACCTAGTCCGAGCCACACAAGTCACCCATCTTGGATTCCCCTAGGTCTCTAGTTTTCAGAAATGCACAGGTTTGATAGGTTTGCGTAGGTGCCGGCTGAGCTAGAGGCCAAAATCTACAGGTAGGCACTTTGCAAAAAACACCTCTGTTTTCTTTCAAAAATTTGGATGTGTCCACGTTGCGCTTTGGGGTGTTTCCTGTCGCGGGCGCTAGGCCTACCCACACAAGTGAGGTATCATTTTTATCAGGAGACTTGGGGGAACGCTGGGTGGAAGGAAATTTGTGGCTCCTCTCAGATTCCAGAACTTTCTGCCACAGAAATGTGAGGAACATGTGTTTTTTTAGCCAAATTTTGAGGTTTGTAAAGGATTCTGGGTAACAGAACCTAGTCCGAGCCACACAAGTCACCCATCTTGGATTCCCCTAGGTCTCTAGTTTTCAGAAATGCACAGGTTTGGTAGGTTTGCGTAGGTGCCGGCTGAGCTAGAGGCCAAAATCTACAGGTAGGCACTTTGCAAAAAACACCTCTGTTTAATTTAAAAAATTTGGATGTGTCCACGTTGCGCTTTGGGGCGTTTCCTGTCGCGGGCGCTAGGCCTACCCACACAAGTGAGGTATCATTTTTATCAGGAGACTTGGGGGAACGCTGGGTGGAAGGAAATTTGTGGCTCCTCTCAGATTCCAGAACTTTCTGCCACAGAAATGTGAGGAACATGTGTTTTTTTAACCAAATTTTGAGGTTTGTAAAGGATTCTGGGTAACAGAACCTAGTCCGAGCCACACAAGTCACCCATCTTGGATTCCCCTAGGTCTCTACTTTTTCAGAAATGCACAGGTTTGGTAGGTTTCCCTAGGTGCCGGCTGAGCTAGAGGCCAAAATCTACAGGTAGGCACTTTGCAAAAAACACCTCTGTTTTCTTTTAAAAATGTGGATGTGTCTACGTTGCGTTTTGGGGCGTTTCCTGTCGCTGGCGCTAGGCCTACCCACACAAGTGAGGTATCATTTGTATCGGGAGACTTGGGGGAACGCTGGGTAGAAGGAAATTTGTGGCTCCTCTCAGATTCCCGAACTTTCTGCCACAGAAATGTGAGAAACATGTGTTTTTTTAGCCAAATTTTGAGGTTTGCAAAGGATTCTGGGTAACAGAACCTGGTCCGAGCCACACAAGTCACCCCATCTTGGATTCCCCTAGGTCTCTAGTTTTCAGAAATGCACAAGTTTGGTAGTTTTCCCTCGGTGCCGGCTGAGCTAGAGGCCAAAATCTACAGGTAGGCACTTTGCAAAAAACACCTCTGTTTTCTTTCAAAAATTCGGATGTGTGCACGTTGCGCTTTGGGGCGTTTCCTGTTGCGGGCGCTAGGCCTACCCACACAAGTGACATATCATTTTTATCGGGAGACTTGGGGAAACGCTGGGTGGAAGGAAATTTGTGGCTCCTCTCAGATTCCAGAACTTTCTGCCACAGAAATGTGAGGAACATGTGTTTTTTAGCCAAATTTTGAGGTTTGCAAAGGATTCTGGGTAACAGAACCTGGTCCGAGCCACACAAGTCACCCCATCTTGGATTCCCCTAGGTCTCTAGTTTTCAGAAATGCACAGGTTTGGTAGGTTTACCTAGGTGCCGGCTGAGCTAGAGGCCAAAATCTACAGGTAGGCACTTTGCAAAAAACACCTCTGTTTTCTTTCAAAAATTTGGATGTGTCCACGTTGCACTTTGGGGCGTTTCCTGTCGCGGGCGCTAGGCCTACCCACACAAGTGAGGTATCATTTGTATCGGGAGACTTGGGGGAACGCTAGGTGGAAGGAAATTTGTGGCTCCTCTCAGATTCCAGAACTTTCTGCCACAGAAATGTGAGGAACATGTGTTTTTTTTGCCAAATTTTGAGGTTTGTAAAGGATTCTGGGTAACAGAACCTAGTCCGAGCCACACAAGTCACCCATCTTGGATTCCCCTAGGTCTCTAGTTTTCAGAAATGCACAGGTTTGATAGGTTTGCGTAGGTGCCGGCTGAGCTAGAGGCCAAAATCTACAGGTAGGCACTTTGCAAAAAACACCTCTGTTTTCTTTCAAAAATTTGGATGTGTCCACGTTGCGCTTTGGGGCGTTTCCTGTCGCGGGCGCTAGGCCTACCCACACAAGTGAGGTATCATTTTTATCAGGAGACTTGGGGGAACGCTGGGTGGAAGGAAATTTGTGGCTCCTCTCAGATTCCAGAACTTTCTGCCACAGAAATGTGAGGAACATGTGTTTTTTTAGCTAAATTTTGAGGTTTGCAAAGGATTCTGGGTAACAGAACCTAGTCCGAGCCTCACAAGTCACCCCATCTTGGATTCCCCTAGGTCTCTAGTTTTCAGAAATGCACAGGTTTGGTAGGTTTCCCTAGGTGCCGGCTGAGCTAGAGGCCAAAATCTACAGGTAGGCACTTTGCAAAAAACACCTCTGTTTTCTTTCAAAAATGTGGATGTGTCCACGTTGCGCTTTGGGGCGTTTCCTGTCGCGGGCGCTATGCCTACCCACACAAGTGAGGTATAATTTTTATCGGGAGACTTGGGGGAACGCTAGGTGAAAGGAAATTTGTGGCTCTTCTCAGATTCCAGAACTTTCTGCCACAGAAATGTGAGGAACATGTGTTTTTTTAGCCAAATTTTGAGGTTTGTAAAGGATTCTGGGTAACAGAACCTAGTCCGAGCCACACAAGTCACCCATCTTGGATTCCCCTAGGTCTCTAGTTTTCAGAAATGCACAGGTTTGGTAGGTTTGCGTAGGTGCCGGCTGAGCTAGAGGCCAAAATCTACTGGTAGGCACTTTGCAAAAAACACCTCTGTTTTCTTTAAAAAATTTGGATGTGTCCACGTTGCGCTTTGGGGCGTTTCCTGCCGCGGGCGCTAGGCCTACCCACACAAGTGAGGTATCATTTTTATCAGGAGACTTGGGGGAACGCTGGGTGGAAGGAAATTTGTGGCTCCTCTCAGATTCCAGAACTTTCTGTCACAGAAATGTGAGAAACATGTGTTTTTTTAACCAAATTTTGAGGTTTGCAAAGGATTCTGGGTAACAGAACCTGGTCCGAGCCACACAAGTCACCCCATCTTGGATTCCCCTAGGTCTCTAGTTTTCATAAATGCACAGGTTTGGTAGGTTTCCCTAGGTGCCGGCTGAGCTAGAGGCCAAAATCTACAGGTAGGCACTTTGCAAAAAACACCTCTGTTTTCTTTTAAAAATTTGGATGTGTCCACGTTGCGTTTTGGGGCGTTTCCTGTCGCTGGCGCTAGGCCTACCCACACAAGTGAGGTATCATTTTTATCGGGAGACTTGGGGGAAAGCTGGGTGGAAGGAAATTTGTGGCTCCTCTCAGATTCCAGAACTTTCTGCCACAGAAATGTGAGGAACATGTGTTTTTTTAGCTAAATTTTGAGGCTTGCAAAGGATTCTGGGTAACAGAACCTGGTCCGAGCCACACAAGTCACCCCATCTTGGATTCCCCTAGGTCTCTAGTTTTCCGAAATGCACAGGTTTGGTAGGTTTCCCTAGGTGCCGGCTGAGCTAGAGGCCAAAATCTACAGGTAGGCACTTTGCAAAAAACACCTCTGTTTTCTTTCAAAAATTTGGATGTGTCCACGTTGCGCTTTGGGGCGTTTCCTGTCGCGGGCGCTAGGCCTACCCACACAAGTGAGGTATCATTTTTATCGGGAGACTTGGGGGAACGCTGGGTGGAAGGAAATTTGTGGCTCCTTTAAGATTCCAGAACTTTCTGCCACAGAAGTGTGAGGAACATGTGTTTTTTTTAGCCACATTTCGAGGTTTGCAAAGGATTCTGGGTAACAGAACCTGGTCCGAGCCACACAAGTCACCCCATCTTGGATTCCCCTAGGTCTCTAGTTTTCAGAAATGCACAGGTTTGGTAGGTTTCCCTAGGTACCGGCTGAGCTAGAGGCCAAAATCTACAGGTAGGCACTTTGCAAAAAACACCTTTGTTTTCTTTCAAAAATTTGGATGTGTCCATGTTGCGTTTGGGGCGTTTCCTGTCGCGGGCGCTAGGCCTACCCACACAAGTGAGGTATCATTTTTAACGGGAGACTTGGGGGAACGCTGGGTGCAAGGAAATTTGAGGCTCCTCTCAGATTCCAGAACTTTCTGCCACAGAAATGTGACGAACATGTGTTTTTTTAACCACATTTTGAGGTTTGCAAAGGATTCTGGGTAACAGAACCTGGTCCGAGCTGCACAAGTCACCCCATCTTGGATTCCCCTAGCTCTCTAGTTTTCAGAAATGCACAGGTTTGGTAGGTTTCCCTAGCTGCCGGCTGAGCTAGACGCCAAAATCTACAGGTAGGCACTTTGCAAAAAACACCTCTGTTTTCTTTCAAAAATGTGGATGTGTCCACGTTGCGCTTTGGGGCATTTCCTGTCGCGGGCGCTATGCCTACCCACACAAGTGAGGTATAATTTTTATCGGGAGACTTGGGGGAACGCTAGGTGAAAGGAAATTTGTGGCTCTTCTCAGATTCCAGAACTTTCTGCCACAGAAATGTGAGGAACATGTGTTTTTTTAGCCAAATTTTGAGGTTTGCAAAGGATTCTGGGTAACAGAACCTGGTCCGAGCCACACAAAGTCACCCCATCTTGGATTCCCCTAGGTCTCTAGTTTTCAGAAATGCACAGGTTTGGTAGGTTTCCCTAGGTGCCGGCTGAGCTAGAGGCCAAAATCTACAGGTAGGCACTTTGCAAAAAACACCTCTGTTTTCTTTCAAAAATTTGGATGTGTCCACGTTGCGCTTTGGGGCGTTTCCTGTCGCGGGCGCTAGGCCTACCCACACAAGTGAGGTAT
The DNA here is from genome assembly GCF_031143425.1 of Pleurodeles waltl. Lineage (NCBI taxonomy): Eukaryota > Metazoa > Chordata > Amphibia > Caudata > Salamandridae > Pleurodeles > Pleurodeles waltl. Next base: position 16,952,768 of record NC_090439.1, read on the forward strand.
CATTTTTATCGGGAGACTTGGGGGAACGCTGGGTGGAAGGAAATTTGTGGCTCCTTTAAGATTCCAGAACTTTCTGCCACAGAAGTGTGAGGAACATGTGTTTTTTTTAGCCACATTTCGAGGTTTGCAAAGGATTCTGGGTAACAGAACCTGGTCCGAGCCACACAAGTCACCCCATCTTGGATTCCCCTAGGTCTCTAGTTTTCAGAAATGCACAGGTTTGGTAGGTTTCCCTAGGTACCGGCTGAGCTAGAGGCCAAAATCTACAGGTAGGCACTTTGCAAAAAACACCTTTGTTTTCTTTCAAAAATTTGGATGTGTCCATGTTGCGTTTGGGGCGTTTCCTGTCGCGGGCGCTAGGCCTACCCACACAAGTGAGGTATCATTTTTAACGGGAGACTTGGGGGAACGCTGGGTGCAAGGAAATTTGAGGCTCCTCTCAGATTCCAGAACTTTCTGCCACAGAAATGTGACGAACATGTGTTTTTTTAACCACATTTTGAGGTTTGCAAAGGATTCTGGGTAACAGAACCTGGTCCGAGCTGCACAAGTCACCCCATCTTGGATTCCCCTAGCTCTCTAGTTTTCAGAAATGCACAGGTTTGGTAGGTTTCCCTAGCTGCCGGCTGAGCTAGACGCCAAAATCTACAGGTAGGCACTTTGCAAAAAACACCTCTGTTTTCTTTCAAAAATGTGGATGTGTCCATGTTGCGCTTTGGGGCGTCTCCTGTCGCGGGCGCTAGGCCTACCCACACAAGTAAGGTATCATTTTTATCAGGAGACTTGGGGGAACGCTGGGTGAAAGGAAATTTGTGGCTCCTCTCAGATTCCAGAACTTTCTGCCACAGAAATGTGAGGAACATGTGTTTTTTTAGCCAAATTTTGAGGTTTGCAAAGGATTCTGGGTAACAGAACCTGGACGGAGCCACACAAAGTCACCCCATCTTGGATTCCCCTAGGTCTCTAGTTTTCAGAAATGCACAGGTTTGGTAGGTTTCCCTAGGTGCCGGCTGAGCTAGAGGCCAAAATCTACAGGTAGGCACTTTGCAAAAAACACCTCTGTTTTCTTTCAAAAATTTGGATGTGTCCACGTTGCGCTTTGGGGCGTTTCCTGTCGCGGGCGCTAGGCCTACCCACACAAGTGAGGTATCATTTTTATCGGGAGACTTGGGGGAACGCTAGGTGGAAGGAAATTTGTGGCTCCTTTAAGATTCCAGAACTTTCTGCCACAGAAGTGTGAGGAACATGTGTTTTTTTTATCCACATTTCGAGGTTTGCAAAGGATTCTGGGTAACAGAACCTGGTCCGAGCCACACAAGTCACCCCATCTTGGATTCCCCTAGGTCTCTAGTTTTCAGAAATGCACAGGTTTGGTAGGTTTCCCTAGGTACCGGCTGAGCTAGAGGCCAAAATCTACAGGTAGGCACTTTGCAAAAAACACCTTTGTTTTCTTTCAAAAATTTGGATGTGTCCATGTTGCGTTTGGGGTGTTTCCTGTCGCGGGCGCTAGGCCTACCCACACAAGTGAGGTATCATTTTTATCAGGAGACTTGGGGGAACGCTGGGTGGAAGGAAATTTGTGGCTCCTCTCAGATTCCAGAACTTTCTGTCACAGAAATGTGAGGAACATGTGTTTTTTTAACCAAATTTTGAGGTTTGCAAAGGATTCTGGGTAACAGACCCTGGTCCGAGCCACACAAGTCACCCCATCTTGGATTCCCCTAGGTCTCTAGTTTTCAGAAATGCACAGGTTTGGTAGGTTTCCCTAGGTGCCGGCTGAGCTAGAGGCCAAAATCTACAGGTAGGCACTTTGCAAAAAACACCTCTGTTTTCTTTTAAAAATTTGGATGTGTCCACGTTGCGCTTTGGGGCGTTTCCTGTCGCTGGCGCTAGGCCTACCCACACAAGTGAGGTATAATTTTTATCGGGAGACTTGGGGGAAAGCTGGGTGGAAGGAAATTTGTGGCTCCTCTCAGATTCCAGAACTTTCTGCCACAGAAATGTGAGGAACATGTGTTTTTTTAGCTAAATTTTGAGGCTTGCAAAGGATTCTGGGTAACAGAACCTGGTCCGAGCCACACAAGTCACCCCATCTTGGATTCCCCTAGGTCTCTAGTTTTCAGAAATGCACAGGTTTGGTAGGTTTCCCTAGGTGCCGGCTGAGCTAGAGGCCAAAATCTACAGGTAGGCACTTTGCAAAAAACACCTCTGTTTTCTTTCAAAAATTTGGATGTGTCCACGTTGCGCTTTGGGGCGTTTCCTGTCGCGGGCGCTAGGCCTACCCACACAAGTGAGGTATCATTTTTATCGGGAGACTTGGGGGAACGCTGGGTGGAAGGAAATTTGTGGCTCCTTTAAGATTCCAGAACTTTCTGCCACAGAACTGTGAGGAACATGTGTTTTTTTTAGCCACATTTCGAGGTTTGCAAAGGATTCTGGGTAACAGAACCTGGTCCGAGCCACACAAGTCACCCCATCTTGGATTCCCATAGGTCTCTAGTTTTCAGAAATGCACAGGTTTGGTAGGTTTCCCTAGGTACCGGCTGAGCTAGAGGCCAAAATCTACAGGTAGGCACTTTGCAAAAAACACCTTTGTTTTCTTTCAAAAATTTGGATGTGTCCATGTTGCGTTTGGGGCGTTTCCTGTCGCGGGCGCTAGGCCTACCCACACAAGTGAGGTATCATTTTTAACGGGAGACTTGGGGGAACGCTGGGTGCAAGAAAATTTGAGGCTCCTCTCAGATTCCAGAACTTTCTGCCACAGAAATGTGAGGAACATGTGTTTTTTTAGCTAAATTTTGAGGTTTGCAAAGGATTCTGGGTAACAGAACCTAGTCCGAGCCACACAAGTCACCCCATCTTGGATTCCCCTAGGTCTCTAGTTTTCAGAAATGCACAGGTTTGGTAGGTTTCCCTAGGTGCCGGCTGAGCTAGAGGCCAAAATCTACAGGTAGGCACTTTGCAAAAAACACCTCTGTTTTCTTTCTAAAATGTGGATGTGTCCACGTTGCGCTTTGGGGCGTTTCCTGTCACGGGCGCTATGCCTACCCACACAAGTGAGGTATCATTTTTAACGGGAGACTTGGGGGAACGCTGGGTGCAAGGAAATTTGTGGCTCCTCTCAGATTCCAGAACTTTCTGCCACAGAAATGTGAGGAACATGTGTTTTTTTAGCCAAATTTTGAGGTTTGTAAAGGATTCTGGGTAACAGAACCTAGTCCGAGCCACACAAGTCACCCATCTTGGATTCCCCTAGGTCTCTAGTTTTCAGAAATGCACAGGTTTGGTAGGTTTGCGTAGGTGCCGGCTGAGCTAGAGGCCAAAATCTACTGGTAGGCACTTTGCAAAAAACACCTCTGTTTTCTTTAAAAAATGTGGATGTGTCCACGTTGCGCTTTGGGGCGTTTCCTGCCGCGGGCGCTAGGCCTACCCACACAAGTGAGGTATCATTTTTATCAGGAGACTTGGGGGAACGTTGGGTGGAAGGAAATTTGTGGCTCCTCTCAGATTCCAGAACTTTCTGTCACAGAAATGTGAGGAACATGTGTTTTTTTAACCAAATTTTGAGGTTTGCAAAGGATTCTGGGTAACAGAACCTGGTCCGAGCCAAACAAGTCACCCCATCTTGGATTCCCCTAGGTCTCTAGTTTTCATAAATGCACAGGTTTGGTAGGTTTCCCTAGGTGCCGGCTGAGCTAGAGGCCAAAATCTACAGGTAGGCACTTTGCAAAAAACACCTCTGTTTTCTTTTAAAAATTTGGATGTGTCCACGTTGCGTTTTGGGGCGTTTCCTGTCGCTGGCGCTAGGCCTACCCACACAAGTGAGGTATCATTTTTATCGGGAGACTTGGGGGAAAGCTGGGTGGAAGGAAATTTGTGGCTCCTCTCAGATTCCAGAACTTTCTGCCACAGAAATGTGAGGAACATGTGTTTTTTTAGCTAAATTTTGAGGCTTGCAAAGGATTCTGGGTAACAGAACCTGGTCCGAGCCACACAAGTCACCCCATCTTGGATTCCCCTAGGTCTCTAGTTTTCAGAAATGCACAGGTTTGGTAGGTTTCCCTAGGTGCCGGCTGAGCTAGAGGCCAAAATCTACAGGTAGGCACTTTGCAAAAAACACCTCTGTTTTCTTTCAAAAATGTGGATGTGTCCACGTTGCGCGTTGGGGCGTTTCCTTTCGCGGGCGCTAGGCCTACCCACACAAGTGAGGTATCATTTTTATCGGGAGACTTGGGGGAACGCTGGGTGGAAGGAAATTTGTGGCTCCTTTAAGATTCCAGAACTTTCTGCCACAGAACTGTGAGGAACATGTGTTTTTTTTAGCCACATTTCGAGGTTTGCAAAGGATTCTGGGTAACAGAACCTGGTCCGAGCCACACAAGTCACCCCATCTTGGATTCCCCTAGGTCTCTAGTTTTCAGAAATGCACAGGTTTGGTAGGTTTCCCTAGGTACCGGCTGAGCTAGAGGCCAAAATCTACAGGTAGGCACTTTGCAAAAAACACCTTTGTTTTCTTTCAAAAATTTGGATGTGTCCATGTTGCGTTTGGGGCGTTTCCTGTCGCGGGCGCTAGGCCTACCCACACAAGTGAGGTATCATTTTTAACGGGAGACTTGGGGGAACGCTGGGTGCAAGGAAATTTGAGGCTCCTCTCAGATTCCAGAAATTTCTGCCACAGAAATGTGACGAACATGTGTTTTTTTAACCACATTTTGAGGTTTGCAAAGGATTCTGGGTAACAGAACCTGGTCCGAGCTGCACAAGTCACCCCATCTTGGATTCCCCTAGCTCTCTAGTTTTCAGAAATGCACAGGTTTGGTAGGTTTCCCTAGCTGTCGGCTGAGCTAGACGCCAAAATCTACAGGTAGGCACTTTGCAAAAAACACCTCTGTTTTCTTTCAAAAATTTGGATGTGTCCATGTTGCGCTTTGGGGCGTCTCCTGTCGCGGGCGCTAGGCCTACCCACACAAGTAAGGTATCATTTTTTTCAGGAGACTTGGGGGAACGCTGGGTGGAAGGAAATTTGTGGCTCCTCTCACATTCCAGAACTTTCTGCCACAGAAATGTGAGGAACATGTGTTTTTTTAGCCAAATTTTGAGGTTTGCAAAGGATTCTGGGTAACAGAACCTGGTCCGAGCCACACAAAGTCACCCCATCTTGGATTCCCCTAGGTCTCTAGTTTTCAGAAATGCACAGGTTTGGTAGGTTTCCCTAGGTGCCGGCTGAGCTAGGGGCCAAAATCTACAGGTAGGCATTTTGCAAAAAACACCTCTGTTTTCTTCCAAAATTTTGGATGTGTCCACGTCGCGTTTTGGGGCGTTTCCTGTCGCTGGCGCTAGGCCTACCCACACAAGTGAGGTATCATTTTTATCGGGAGACTTGGGGGAACGCTAGGTGGACGGAAATTTGTGGCTCCTCTCAGATTCCAGAACTTTCTGCCACAGAAATGTGAGGAACATGTGTTTTTTTAGCCAAATTTTGAGGTTTGTAAAGGATTCTGGGTAACAGAACCTAGTCCGAGCCACACAAGTCACCCATCTTGGATTCCCCTAGGTCTCTAGTTTTCAGAAATGCACAGGTTTGGTAGGTTTGCGTAGGTGCCGGCTGAGCTAGAGGCCAAAATCTACAGGTAGGCACTTTGCAAAAAACACCTCTGTTTTCTTTCAAAAATTTGGATGTGTCCACGTTGCGCTTTGGGGCGTTTCCTGTCGTGGGCGCTAGGCCTACCCACACAAGTGAGGTATCATTTTTATCAGGAGACTTGGGGGAACGCTGGGTGGAAGGAAATTTGTGGCTCCTCTCAGATTCCAGAACTTTCTGCCACAGAAATGTGAGGAACATGTGTTTTTTTAGCCAAATTTTGAGGTTTGTAAAGGATTCTGGGTAACAGAACCTAGTCCGAGCCACACAAGTCACCCATCTTGGATTCCCCTAGGTCTCTAGTTTTCAGAAATGCACAGGTTTGGTAGGTTTGCGTAGGTGCCGGCTGAGCTAGAGGCCAAAATCTACAGGTAGGCACTTTGGAAAAAACACCTCTGTTTTCTTTCAAAAATTTGGATGTGTCCACGTTGCGCTTTGGGGTGTTTCCTGTCGCGGGCGCTAGGCCTACCCACACAAGTGAGGTATCATTTTTATCAGGAGACTTGGGGGAACGCTGGGTGGAAGGAAATTTGTGGCTCCTCTCAGATTCCAGAACTTTCTGCCACAGAAATGTGAGGAACATGTGTTTTTTTAGCCAAATTTTGAGGTTTGTAAAGGATTCTGGGTAACAGAACCTAGTCCGAGCCACACAAGTCACCCATCTTGGATTCCCCTAGGTCTCTAGTTTTCAGAAATGCACAGGTTTGGTAGGTTTGCGTAGGTGCCGGCTGAGCTAGAGGCCAAAATCTACAGGTAGGCACTTTGCAAAAAACACCTCTGTTTTCTTTCAAAAATTTGGATGTGTCCACGTTGCGCTTTGGGGCGTTTCCTGTCGCGGGCGCTAGGCCTACCCACACAAGTGAGGTATCATTTTTATCAGGAGACTTGGGGGAACGCTGGGTGGAAGGAAATTTGTGGCTCCTCTCAGATTCCAGAACTTTCTGCCACAGAAATGTGAGGAACATGTGTTTTTTTAACCAAATTTTGAGGTTTGTAAAGGATTCTGGGTAACAGAACCTAGTCCGAGCCACACAAGTCACCCATCTTGGATTCCCCTAGGTCTCTACTTTTTCAGAAATGCACAGGTTTGGTAGGTTTCCCTAGGTGCCGGCTGAGCTAGAGGCCAAAATCTACAGGTAGGCACTTTGCAAAAAACACCTCTGTTTTCTTTTAAAAATGTGGATGTGTCTACGTTGCGTTTTGGGGCGTTTCCTGTCGCTGGCGCTAGGCCTACCCACACAAGTGAGGTATCATTTGTATCGGGAGACTTGGGGGAACGCTGGGTAGAAGGAAATTTGTGGCTCCTCTCAGATTCCCGAACTTTCTGCCACAGAAATGTGAGAAACATGTGTTTTTTTAGCCAAATTTTGAGGTTTGCAAAGGATTCTGGGTAACAGAACCTGGTCCGAGCCACACAAGTCACCCCATCTTGGATTCCCCTAGGTCTCTAGTTTTCAGAAATGCACAAGTTTGGTAGTTTTCCCTAGGTGCCGGCTGAGCTAGAGGCCAAAATCTACAGGTAGGCACTTTGCAAAAAACACCTCTGTTTTCTTTCAAAAATTTGGATGTGTCCACGTTGCGCTTTGGGGCGTTTCCTGTTGCGGGCGCTAGGCCTACCCACACAAGTGACGTATCATTTTTATCGGGAGACTTGGGGAAACGCTGGGTGGAAGGAAATTTGTGGCTCCTCTCAGATTCCAGAACTTTCTGCCACAGAAATGTGAGGAACATGTGTTTTTTAGCCAAATTTTGAGGTTTGCAAAGGATTCTGGGTAACAGAACCTGGTCCGAGCCACACAAGTCACCCCATCTTGGATTCCCCTAGGTCTCTAGTTTTCAGAAATGCACAGGTTTGGTAGGTTTACCTAGGTGCCGGCTGAGCTAGAGGCCAAAATCTACAGGTAGGCACTTTGCAAAAAACACCTCTGTTTTCTTTCAAAAATTTGGATGTGTCCACGTTGCACTTTGGGGCGTTTCCTGTCGCGGGCGCTAGGCCTACCCACACAAGTGAGGTATCATTTGTATCGGGAGACTTGGGGGAACGCTAGGTGGAAGGAAATTTGTGGCTCCTCTCAGATTCCAGAACTTTCTGCCACAGAAATGTGAGGAACATGTGTTTTTTTTGCCAAATTTTGAGGTTTGTAAAGGATTCTGGGTAACAGAACCTAGTCCGAGCCACACAAGTCACCCATCTTGGATTCCCCTAGGTCTCTAGTTTTCAGAAATGCACAGGTTTGATAGGTTTGCGTAGGTGCCGGCTGAGCTAGAGGCCAAAATCTACAGGTAGGCACTTTGCAAAAAACACCTCTGTTTTCTTTCAAAAATTTGGATGTGTCCACGTTGCGCTTTGGGGCGTTTCCTGTCGCGGGCGCTAGGCCTACCCACACAAGTGATGTATCATTTTTATCAGGAGACTTGGGGGAACGCTGGGTGGAAGGAAAGTTGTGGCTCCTCTCAGATTCCAGAACTTTCTGCCACAGAAATGTGAGGAACATGTGTTTTTTTAGCTAAATTTTGAGGTTTGCAAAGGATTCTGGGTAACAGAACCTAGTCCGAGCCTCACAAGTCACCCCATCTTGGATTCCCCTAGGTCTCTAGTTTTCAGAAATGCACAGGTTTGGTAGGTTTCCCTAGGTGCCGGCTGAGCTAGAGGCCAAAATCTACAGGTAGGCACTTTGCAAAAAACACCTCTGTTTTCTTTCAAAAATGTGGATGTGTCCACGTTGCGCTTTGGGGCATTTCCTGTCGCGGGCGCTATGCCTACCCACACAAGTGAGGTATCATTTTTATCGGGAGACTTGGGGGAACGCTAGGTGAAAGGAAATTTGTGGCTCTTCTCAGATTCCAGAACTTTCTGCCACAGAAATGTGAGGAACATGTGTTTTTTTAGCCAAATTTTGAGGTTTGTAAAGGATTCTGGGTAACAGAACCTAGTCCGAGCCACACAAGTCACCCATCTTGGATTCCCCTAGGTCTCTAGTTTTCAGAAATGCACAGGTTTGGTAGGTTTGCGTAGGTGCCGGCTGAGCTAGAGGCCAAAATCTACTGGTAGGCACTTTGCAAAAAACACCTCTGTTTTCTTTCAAAAATTAGGATGTGTCCACGTTGCGCTTTGGGGCGTTTCCTGCCGCGGGCGCTAGGCCTACCCACACAAGTGAGGTATCATTTTTATCAGGAGACTTGGGGGAACGCTGGGTGGAAGGAAATTTGTGGCTCCTCTCAGATTCCAGAACTTTCTGTCACAGAAATGTGAGGAACATGTGTTTTTTTAACCAAATTTTGAGGTTTGCAAAGGATTCTGGGTAACAGAACCTGGTCCGAGCCACACAAGTCACCCCATCTTGGATTCCCCTAGGTCTCTAGTTTTCATAAATGCACAGGTTTGGTAGGTTTCCCTAGGTGCTGGCTGAGCTAGAGGCCAAAATCTACAGGTAGGCACTTTGCAAAAAACACCTCTGTTTTCTTTTAAAAATTTGGATGTGTCCACGTTGCGTTTTGGGGCGTTTCCTGTCGCTGGCGCTAGGCCTACCCACACAAGTGAGGTATCATTTTTATCGGGAGACTTGGGGGAAAGCTGGGTGGAAGGAAATTTGTGGCTCCTCTCAGATTCCAGAACTTTCTGCCACAGAAATGTGAGGAACATGTGTTTTTTTAGCTAAATTTTGAGGCTTGCAAAGGATTCTGGGTAACAGAAACTGGTCCGAGCCACACAAGTCACCCCATCTTGGATTCCCCTAGGTCTCTAGTTTTCCGAAATGCACAGGTTTGGTAGGTTTCCCTAGGTGCCGGCTGAGCTAGAGGCCAAAATCTACAGGTAGGCACTTTGCAAAAAACACCTCTGTTTTCTTTCAAAAATTTGGATGTGTCCACGTTGCGCTTTGGGGCGTTTCCTGTCGCGGGCGCTAGGCCTACCCACACAAGTGAGGTATCATTTTTATCGGGAGACTTGGGGGAACGCTGGGTGGAAGGAAATTTGTGGCTCCTTTAAGATTCCAGAACTTTCTGCCACAGAAGTGTGAGGAACATGTGTTTTTTTTAGCCACATTTCGAGGTTTGCAAAGGATTCTGGGTAACAGAACCTGGTCCGAGCCACACAAGTCACCCCATCTTGGATTCCCCTAGGTCTCTAGTTTTCAGAAATGCACAGGTTTGGTAGGTTTCCCTAGGTACCGGCTGAGCTAGAGGCCAAAATCTACAGGTAGGCACTTTGCAAAAAACACCTTTGTTTTCTTTCAAAAATTTGGATGTGTCCATGTTGCGTTTGGGGCGTTTCCTGTCGCGGGCGCTAGGCCTACCCACACAAGTGAGGTATCATTTTTAACGGGAGACTTGGGGGAACGCTGGGTGCAAGGAAATTTGAGGCTCCTCTCAGATTCCAGAACTTTCTGCCACAGAAATGTGACGAACATGTGTTTTTTTAACCACATTTTGAGGTTTGCAAAGGATTCTGGGTAACAAAACCTGGTCCGAGCTGCACAAGTCACCCCATCTTGGATTCCCCTAGCTCTCTAGTTTTCAGAAATGCACAGGTTTGGTAGGTTTCCCTAGCTGCCGGCTGAGCTAGACGCCAAAATCTACAGGTAGGCACTTTGCAAAAAACACCTCTGTTTTCTTTCAAAAATGTGGATGTGTCCATGTTGCGCTTTGGGGCGTCTCCTGTCGCGGGCGCTAGGCCTACCCACACAAGTAAGGTATCATTTTTATCAGGAGACTTGGGGGAACGCTGGGTGGAAGGAAATTTGTGGCTCCTCTCACATTCCAGAACTTTCTGCCACAGAAATGTGAGGAACATGTGTTTTTTTAGCCAAATTTTGAGGTTTGCAAAGGATTCTGGGTAACAGAACCTGGTCCGAGCCACACAAAGTCACCCCATCTTGGATTCCCCTAGGTCTCTAGTTTTCAGAAATGCACAGGTTTGGTAGGTTTCCCTAGGTGCCGGCTGAGCTAGAGGCCAAAATCTACAGGTAGGCACTTTGCAAAAAACACCTCTGTTTTCTTTCAAAAATTTGGATGTGTCCACGTTGCGCTTTGGGGCGTTTCCTGTCGCGGGCGCTAGGCCTACCCACACAAGTGAGGTATCATTTTTATCGGGAGACTTGGGGGAACGCTGGGTGGAAGGAAATTTGTGGCTCCTTTAAGATTCCAGAACTTTCTGCCACAGAAGTGTGAGGAACATGTGTTTTTTTTAGCCACATTTCGAGGTTTGCAAAGGATTCTGGGTAACAGAACCTGGTCCGAGCCACACAAGTCACCCCATCTTGGATTCCCCTAGGTCTCTAGTTTTCAGAAATGCACAGGTTTGGTAGGTTTCCCTAGGTACCGGCTGAGCTAGAGGCCAAAATCTACAGGTAGGCACTTTGCAAAAAACACCTTTGTTTTCTTTCAAAAATTTGGATGTGTCCATGTTGCGTTTGGGGCGTTTCCTGTCGCGGGCGCTAGGCCTACCCACACAAGTGAGGTATCATTTTTAACGGGAGACTTGGGGGAACGCTGGGTGCAAGGAAATTTGAGGCTCCTCTCAGATTCCAGAACTTTCTGCCACAGAAATGTGACGAACATGTGTTTTTTTAACCACATTTTGAGGTTTGCAAAGGATTCTGGGTAACAGAACCTGGTCCGAGCTGCACAAGTCACCCCATCTTGGATTCCCCTAGCTCTCTAGTTTTCAGAAATGCACAGGTTTGGTAGGTTTCCCTAGCTGCCGGCTGAGCTAGACGCCAAAATCTACAGGTAGGCACTTTGCAAAAAACACCTCTGTTTTCTTTCAAAAATGTGGATGTGTCCATGTTGCGCTTTGGGGCGTCTCCTGTCGCGGGCGCTAGGCCTACCCACACAAGTAAGGTATCATTTTTATCAGGAGACTTGGGGGAACGCTGGGTGAAAGGAAATTTGTGGCTCCTCTCACATTCCAGAACTTTCTGCCACAGAAATGTGAGGAACATGTGTTTTTTTAGCCAAATTTTGAGGTTTGCAAAGGATTCTGGGTAACAGAACCTGGTCCGAGCCACACAAAGTCACCCCATCTTGGATTCCCCTAGGTCTCTAGTTTTCAGAAATGCACAGGTTTGGTAGGTTTCCCTAGGTGCCGGCTGAGCTAGAGGCCAAAATTTACAGGTAGGCACTTTGCAAAAAACACCTCTGTTTTCTTTCAAAAATTTGGATGTGTCCACGTTGCGCTTTGGGGCGTTTCCTGTCGCGGGCGCTAGGCCTACCCACACAAGTGAGGTATCATTTTTATCGGGAGACTTGGGGGAACGCTAGGTGGAAGGAAATTTGTGGCTCCTTTAAGATTCCAGAACTTTCTGCCACAGAAGTGTGAGGAACATGTGTTTTTTTTAGCCACATTTTGAGGTTTGCAAAGGATTCTGGGTAACAGAACCTGGTCCGAGCCACACAAGTCACCCCATCTTGGATTCCCCTAGGTCTCTAGTTTTCAGAAATGCACAGGTTTGGTAGGTTTCCCTAGGTACCGGCTGAGCTAGAGGCCACAATCTACAGGTAGGCACTTTGCAAAAAACACCTCTGTTTTCTTTCAAAAATGTGGATGTGTCCACGTTGCGCTTTGGGGTGTTTCCTGTCGCGGGCGCTAGGCCTACCCACACAAGTGAGGTATCATTTTTATCAGGAGACTTGGGGGAACGCTGGGTGGAAGGAAATTTGTGGCTCCTCTCAGATTCCAGAACTTTCTGCCACAGAAATGTGAGGAACATGTGTTTTTTTAGCCAAATTTTGAGGTTTGTAAAGGATTCTGGGTAACAGAACCTAGTCCGAGCCACACAAGTCACCCATCTTGGATTCCCCTAGGTCTCTACTTTTTCAGAAATGCACAGGTTTGGTAGGTTTCCCTAGGTGCCGGCTGAGCTAGAGGCCAAAATCTACAGGTAGGCACTTTGCAACAAACACCTCTGTTTTCTTTTAAAAATGTGGATGTGTCTACGTTGCGTTTTGGGGCGTTTCCTGTCGCTGGCGCTAGGCCTACCCACACAAGTGAGGTATCATTTGTATCGGGAGACTTGGGGGAACGCTGGGTAGAAGGAAATTTGTGGCTCCTCTCAGATTCCCGAACTTTCTGCCACAGAAATGTGAGAAACATGTGTTTTTTTAGCCAAATTTTGAGGTTTGCAAAGGATTCTGGGTAACAGAACCTGGTCCGAGCCACACAAGTCACCCCATCTTGGATTCCCCTAGGTCTCTAGTTTTCAGAAATGCACAAGTTTGGTAGTTTTCCCTAGGTGCCGGCTGAGCTAGAGGCCAAAATCTACAGGTAGGCACTTTGCAAAAAACACCTCTGTTTTCTTTCAAAAATTCGGATGTGTCCACGTTGCGCTTTGGGGCGTTTCCTGTTGCGGGCGCTAGGCCTACCCACACAAGTGACGTATCATTTTTATCGGGAGACTTGGGGAAACGCTGGGTGGAAGGAAATTTGTGGCTCCTCTCAGATTCCAGAACTTTCTGCCACAGAAATGTGAGGAACATGTGTTTTTTAGCCAAATTTTGAGGTTTGCAAAGGATTCTGGGTAACAGAACCTGGTCCGAGCCACACAAGTCACCCCATCTTGGATTCCCCTAGGTCTCTAGTTTTCAGAAATGCACAGGTTTGGTAGGTTTACCTAGGTGCCGGCTGAGCTAGAGGCCAAAATCTACAGGTAGGCACTTTGCAAAAAACACCTCTGTTTTCTTTCAAAAATTTGGATGTGTCCACGTTGCACTTTGGGGCGTTTCCTGTCGCGGGCGCTAGGCCTACCCACACAAGTGAGGTATCATTTGTATCGGGAGACTTGGGGGAACGCTAGGTGGAAGGAAATATGTGGCTCCTCTCAGATTCCAGAACTTTCTGCCACAGAAATGTGAGGAACATGTGTTTTTTTTGCCAAATTTTGAGGTTTGTAAAGGATTCTGGGTAACAGAACCTAGTCCGAGCCACACAAGTCACCCATCTTGGATTCCCCTAGGTCTCTAGTTTTCAGAAATGCACAGGTTTGATAGGTTTGCGTAGGTGCCGGCTGAGCTAGAGGCCAAAATCTACAGGTAGGCACTTTGCAAAAAACACCTCTGTTTTCTTTCAAAAATTTGGATGTGTCCACGTTGCGCTTTGGGGCGTTTCCTGTCGCGGGCGCTAGGCCTACCCACACAAGTGAGGTATCATTTTTATCAGGAGACTTGGGGGAACGCTGGGTGGAAGGAAATTTGTGGCTCCTCTCAGATTCCAGAACTTTCTGCCACAGAAATGTGAGGAACATGTGTTTTTTTAGCTAAATTTTGAGGTTTGCAAAGGATTCTGGGTAACAGAACCTAGTCCGAGCCTCACAAGTCACCCCATCTTGGATTCCCCTAGGTCTCTAGTTTTCAGAAATGCACAGGTTTGGTAGGTTTCCCTAGGTGCCGGCTGAGCTAGAGGCCAAAATCTACAGGTAGGCACTTTGCAAAAAACACCTCTGTTTTCTTTCAAAAATGTGGATGTGTCCACGTTGCGCTTTGGGGCGTTTCCTGTCGCGGGCGCTATGCCTACCCACACAAGTGAGGTATAATTTTTATCGGGAGACTTGGGGGAACGCTGGGTGGAAGGAAATTTGTGGCTCCTCTCAGATTCCAGAACTTTCTGCCACAGAAATGTGAGGAACATGTGTTTTTTTAGCCAAATTTTGAGGTTTGTAAAGGATTCTGGGTAACAGAACCTAGTCCGAGCCACACAAGTCACCCATCTTGGATTCCCCTAGGTCTCTAGTTTTCAGAAATGCACAGGTTTGATAGGTTTGCGTAGGTGCCGGCTGAGCTAGAGGCCAAAATCTACAGGTAGGCACTTTGCAAAAAACACCTCTGTTTTCTTTCAAAAATTTGGATGTGTCCACGTTGCGCTTTGGGGTGTTTCCTGTCGCGGGCGCTAGGCCTACCCACACAAGTGAGGTATCATTTTTATCAGGAGACTTGGGGGAACGCTGGGTGGAAGGAAATTTGTGGCTCCTCTCAGATTCCAGAACTTTCTGCCACAGAAATGTGAGGAACATGTGTTTTTTTAGCCAAATTTTGAGGTTTGTAAAGGATTCTGGGTAACAGAACCTAGTCCGAGCCACACAAGTCACCCATCTTGGATTCCCCTAGGTCTCTAGTTTTCAGAAATGCACAGGTTTGGTAGGTTTGCGTAGGTGCCGGCTGAGCTAGAGGCCAAAATCTACAGGTAGGCACTTTGCAAAAAACACCTCTGTTTAATTTAAAAAATTTGGATGTGTCCACGTTGCGCTTTGGGGCGTTTCCTGTCGCGGGCGCTAGGCCTACCCACACAAGTGAGGTATCATTTTTATCAGGAGACTTGGGGGAACGCTGGGTGGAAGGAAATTTGTGGCTCCTCTCAGATTCCAGAACTTTCTGCCACAGAAATGTGAGGAACATGTGTTTTTTTAACCAAATTTTGAGGTTTGTAAAGGATTCTGGGTAACAGAACCTAGTCCGAGCCACACAAGTCACCCATCTTGGATTCCCCTAGGTCTCTACTTTTTCAGAAATGCACAGGTTTGGTAGGTTTCCCTAGGTGCCGGCTGAGCTAGAGGCCAAAATCTACAGGTAGGCACTTTGCAAAAAACACCTCTGTTTTCTTTTAAAAATGTGGATGTGTCTACGTTGCGTTTTGGGGCGTTTCCTGTCGCTGGCGCTAGGCCTACCCACACAAGTGAGGTATCATTTGTATCGGGAGACTTGGGGGAACGCTGGGTAGAAGGAAATTTGTGGCTCCTCTCAGATTCCCGAACTTTCTGCCACAGAAATGTGAGAAACATGTGTTTTTTTAGCCAAATTTTGAGGTTTGCAAAGGATTCTGGGTAACAGAACCTGGTCCGAGCCACACAAGTCACCCCATCTTGGATTCCCCTAGGTCTCTAGTTTTCAGAAATGCACAAGTTTGGTAGTTTTCCCTCGGTGCCGGCTGAGCTAGAGGCCAAAATCTACAGGTAGGCACTTTGCAAAAAACACCTCTGTTTTCTTTCAAAAATTCGGATGTGTGCACGTTGCGCTTTGGGGCGTTTCCTGTTGCGGGCGCTAGGCCTACCCACACAAGTGACATATCATTTTTATCGGGAGACTTGGGGAAACGCTGGGTGGAAGGAAATTTGTGGCTCCTCTCAGATTCCAGAACTTTCTGCCACAGAAATGTGAGGAACATGTGTTTTTTAGCCAAATTTTGAGGTTTGCAAAGGATTCTGGGTAACAGAACCTGGTCCGAGCCACACAAGTCACCCCATCTTGGATTCCCCTAGGTCTCTAGTTTTCAGAAATGCACAGGTTTGGTAGGTTTACCTAGGTGCCGGCTGAGCTAGAGGCCAAAATCTACAGGTAGGCACTTTGCAAAAAACACCTCTGTTTTCTTTCAAAAATTTGGATGTGTCCACGTTGCACTTTGGGGCGTTTCCTGTCGCGGGCGCTAGGCCTACCCACACAAGTGAGGTATCATTTGTATCGGGAGACTTGGGGGAACGCTAGGTGGAAGGAAATTTGTGGCTCCTCTCAGATTCCAGAACTTTCTGCCACAGAAATGTGAGGAACATGTGTTTTTTTTGCCAAATTTTGAGGTTTGTAAAGGATTCTGGGTAACAGAACCTAGTCCGAGCCACACAAGTCACCCATCTTGGATTCCCCTAGGTCTCTAGTTTTCAGAAATGCACAGGTTTGATAGGTTTGCGTAGGTGCCGGCTGAGCTAGAGGCCAAAATCTACAGGTAGGCACTTTGCAAAAAACACCTCTGTTTTCTTTCAAAAATTTGGATGTGTCCACGTTGCGCTTTGGGGCGTTTCCTGTCGCGGGCGCTAGGCCTACCCACACAAGTGAGGTATCATTTTTATCAGGAGACTTGGGGGAACGCTGGGTGGAAGGAAATTTGTGGCTCCTCTCAGATTCCAGAACTTTCTGCCACAGAAATGTGAGGAACATGTGTTTTTTTAGCTAAATTTTGAGGTTTGCAAAGGATTCTGGGTAACAGAACCTAGTCCGAGCCTCACAAGTCACCCCATCTTGGATTCCCCTAGGTCTCTAGTTTTCAGAAATGCACAGGTTTGGTAGGTTTCCCTAGGTGCCGGCTGAGCTAGAGGCCAAAATCTACAGGTAGGCACTTTGCAAAAAACACCTCTGTTTTCTTTCAAAAATGTGGATGTGTCCACGTTGCGCTTTGGGGCGTTTCCTGTCGCGGGCGCTATGCCTACCCACACAAGTGAGGTATAATTTTTATCGGGAGACTTGGGGGAACGCTAGGTGAAAGGAAATTTGTGGCTCTTCTCAGATTCCAGAACTTTCTGCCACAGAAATGTGAGGAACATGTGTTTTTTTAGCCAAATTTTGAGGTTTGTAAAGGATTCTGGGTAACAGAACCTAGTCCGAGCCACACAAGTCACCCATCTTGGATTCCCCTAGGTCTCTAGTTTTCAGAAATGCACAGGTTTGGTAGGTTTGCGTAGGTGCCGGCTGAGCTAGAGGCCAAAATCTACTGGTAGGCACTTTGCAAAAAACACCTCTGTTTTCTTTAAAAAATTTGGATGTGTCCACGTTGCGCTTTGGGGCGTTTCCTGCCGCGGGCGCTAGGCCTACCCACACAAGTGAGGTATCATTTTTATCAGGAGACTTGGGGGAACGCTGGGTGGAAGGAAATTTGTGGCTCCTCTCAGATTCCAGAACTTTCTGTCACAGAAATGTGAGAAACATGTGTTTTTTTAACCAAATTTTGAGGTTTGCAAAGGATTCTGGGTAACAGAACCTGGTCCGAGCCACACAAGTCACCCCATCTTGGATTCCCCTAGGTCTCTAGTTTTCATAAATGCACAGGTTTGGTAGGTTTCCCTAGGTGCCGGCTGAGCTAGAGGCCAAAATCTACAGGTAGGCACTTTGCAAAAAACACCTCTGTTTTCTTTTAAAAATTTGGATGTGTCCACGTTGCGTTTTGGGGCGTTTCCTGTCGCTGGCGCTAGGCCTACCCACACAAGTGAGGTATCATTTTTATCGGGAGACTTGGGGGAAAGCTGGGTGGAAGGAAATTTGTGGCTCCTCTCAGATTCCAGAACTTTCTGCCACAGAAATGTGAGGAACATGTGTTTTTTTAGCTAAATTTTGAGGCTTGCAAAGGATTCTGGGTAACAGAACCTGGTCCGAGCCACACAAGTCACCCCATCTTGGATTCCCCTAGGTCTCTAGTTTTCCGAAATGCACAGGTTTGGTAGGTTTCCCTAGGTGCCGGCTGAGCTAGAGGCCAAAATCTACAGGTAGGCACTTTGCAAAAAACACCTCTGTTTTCTTTCAAAAATTTGGATGTGTCCACGTTGCGCTTTGGGGCGTTTCCTGTCGCGGGCGCTAGGCCTACCCACACAAGTGAGGTATCATTTTTATCGGGAGACTTGGGGGAACGCTGGGTGGAAGGAAATTTGTGGCTCCTTTAAGATTCCAGAACTTTCTGCCACAGAAGTGTGAGGAACATGTGTTTTTTTTAGCCACATTTCGAGGTTTGCAAAGGATTCTGGGTAACAGAACCTGGTCCGAGCCACACAAGTCACCCCATCTTGGATTCCCCTAGGTCTCTAGTTTTCAGAAATGCACAGGTTTGGTAGGTTTCCCTAGGTACCGGCTGAGCTAGAGGCCAAAATCTACAGGTAGGCACTTTGCAAAAAACACCTTTGTTTTCTTTCAAAAATTTGGATGTGTCCATGTTGCGTTTGGGGCGTTTCCTGTCGCGGGCGCTAGGCCTACCCACACAAGTGAGGTATCATTTTTAACGGGAGACTTGGGGGAACGCTGGGTGCAAGGAAATTTGAGGCTCCTCTCAGATTCCAGAACTTTCTGCCACAGAAATGTGACGAACATGTGTTTTTTTAACCACATTTTGAGGTTTGCAAAGGATTCTGGGTAACAGAACCTGGTCCGAGCTGCACAAGTCACCCCATCTTGGATTCCCCTAGCTCTCTAGTTTTCAGAAATGCACAGGTTTGGTAGGTTTCCCTAGCTGCCGGCTGAGCTAGACGCCAAAATCTACAGGTAGGCACTTTGCAAAAAACACCTCTGTTTTCTTTCAAAAATGTGGATGTGTCCACGTTGCGCTTTGGGGCATTTCCTGTCGCGGGCGCTATGCCTACCCACACAAGTGAGGTATAATTTTTATCGGGAGACTTGGGGGAACGCTAGGTGAAAGGAAATTTGTGGCTCTTCTCAGATTCCAGAACTTTCTGCCACAGAAATGTGAGGAACATGTGTTTTTTTAGCCAAATTTTGAGGTTTGCAAAGGATTCTGGGTAACAGAACCTGGTCCGAGCCACACAAAGTCACCCCATCTTGGATTCCCCTAGGTCTCTAGTTTTCAGAAATGCACAGGTTTGGTAGGTTTCCCTAGGTGCCGGCTGAGCTAGAGGCCAAAATCTACAGGTAGGCACTTTGCAAAAAACACCTCTGTTTTCTTTCAAAAATTTGGATGTGTCCACGTTGCGCTTTGGGGCGTTTCCTGTCGCGGGCGCTAGGCCTACCCACACAAGTGAGGTATCATTTTTATCGGGAGACTTGGGGGAACGCTGGGTGGAAGGAAATTTGTGGCTCCTTTAAGATTCCAGAACTTTCTGCCACAGAAGTGTGAGGAACATGTGTTTTTTTTAGCCACATTTCGAGGTTTGCAAAGGATTCTGGGTAACAGAACCTGGTCCGAGCCACACAAGTCACCCCATCTTGGATTCCCCTAGGTCTCTAGTTTTCAGAAATGCACAGGTTTGGTAGGTTTCCCTAGGTACCGGCTGAGCTAGAGGCCAAAATCTACAGGTAGGCACTTTGCAAAAAACACCTTTGTTTTCTTTCAAAAATTTGGATGTGTCCATGTTGCGTTTGGGGCGTTTCCTGTCGCGGGCGCTAGGCCTACCCACACAAGTGAGGTATCATTTTTAACGGGAGACTTGGGGGAACGCTGGGTGCAAGGAAATTTGAGGCTCCTCTCAGATTCCAGAACTTTCTGCCACAGAAATGTGACGAACATGTGTTTTTTTAACCACATTTTGAGGTTTGCAAAGGATTCTGGGTAACAGAACCTGGTCCGAGCTGCACAAGTCACCCCATCTTGGATTCCCCTAGCTCTCTAGTTTTCAGAAATGCACAGGTTTGGTAGGTTTCCCTAGCTGCCGGCTGAGCTAGACGCCAAAATCTACAGGTAGGCACTTTGCAAAAAACACCTCTGTTTTCTTTCAAAAATGTGGATGTGTCCATGTTGCGCTTTGGGGCGTCTCCTGTCGCGGGCGCTAGGCCTACCCACACAAGTAAGGTATCATTTTTATCAGGAGACTTGGGGGAACGCTGGGTGAAAGGAAATTTGTGGCTCCTCTCACATTCCAGAACTTTCTGCCACAGAAATGTGAGGAACATGTGTTTTTTTAGCCAAATTTTGAGGTTTGCAAAGGATTCTGGGTAACAGAACCTGGACGGAGCCACACAAAGTCACCCCATCTTGGATTCCCCTAGGTCTCTAGTTTTCAGAAATGCACAGGTTTGGTAGGTTTCCCTAGGTGCCGGCTGAGCTAGAGGCCAAAATCTACAGGTAGGCACTTTGCAAAAAACACCTCTGTTTTCTTTCAAAAATTTGGATGTGTCCACGTTGCGCTTTGGGGCGTTTCCTGTCGCGGGCGCTAGGCCTACCCACACAAGTGAGGTATCATTTTTATCGGGAGACTTGGGGGAACGCTAGGTGGAAGGAAATTTGTGGCTCCTTTAAGATTCCAGAACTTTCTGCCACAGAAGTGTGAGGAACATGTGTTTTTTTTATCCACATTTCGAGGTTTGCAAAGGATTCTGGGTAACAGAACCTGGTCCGAGCCACACAAGTCACCCCATCTTGGATTCCCCTAGGTCTCTAGTTTTCAGAAATGCACAGGTTTGGTAGGTTTCCCTAGGTACCGGCTGAGCTAGAGGCCAAAATCTACAGGTAGGCACTTTGCAAAAAACACCTTTGTTTTCTTTCAAAAATTTGGATGTGTCCATGTTGCGTTTGGGGTGTTTCCTGTCGCGGGCGCTAGGCCTACCCACACAAGTGAGGTATCATTTTTAACGGGAGACTTGGGGGAACGCTGGGTGCAAGGAAATTTGAGGCTCCTCTCAGATTCCAGAACTTTCTGCCACAGAAATGTGACGAACATGTGTTTTTTTAACCACATTTTAAGGTTTGCAAAGGATTCTGGGTAACAGAACCTGGTCCGAGCTGCACAAGTCACCCCATCTTGGATTTCCCTAGCTCTCTAGTTTTCAGAAATGCACAGGTTTGGTAGGTTTCCCTAGCTGCCGGCTGAGCTAGACGCCAAAATCTACAGGTAGGCACTTTGCAAAAAACACCTCTGTTTTCTTTCAAAAATTTGGATGTGTCCATGTTGCGCTTTGGGGCGTCTCCTGTCGCGGGCGCTAGGCCTACCCACACAAGTAAGGTATCATTTTTATCAGGAGACTTGGGGGAACGCTGGGTGGAAGGAAATTTGTGGCTCCTCTCACATTCCAGAACTTTCTGCCACAGAAATGTGAGGAACATGTGTTTTTTTAGCCAAATTTTGAGGTTTGCAAAGGATTCTGGGTAACAGAACCTGGTCCGAGCCACACAAAGTCACCCCATCTTGGATTCCCCTGGTCTCTAGTTTTCAGAAATGCACAGGTTTGGTAGGTTTCCCTAGGTGCCGGCTGAGCTAGGGGCCAAAATCTACAGGTAGGCACTTTGCAAAAAACACCTCTGTTTTCTTCCAAAATTTTGGATGTGTCCACGTCGCGTTTTGGGGCGTTTCCTGTCGCTGGCGCTAGGCCTACCCACACAAGTGAGGTATCATTTTTATCGGGAGACTTGGGGGAACGCTAGGTGGACGGAAATTTGTGGCTCCTCTCAGATTCCAGAACTTTCTGCCACAGAAATGTGAGGAACATGTGTTTTTTTAGCCAAATTTTGAGGTTTGTAAAGGATTCTGGGTAACAGAACCTAGTCCGAGCCACACAAGTCACCCATCTTGGATTCCCCTAGGTCTCTAGTTTTCAGAAATGCACAGGTTTGGTAGGTTTGCGTAGGTGCCGGCTGAGCTAGAGGCCAAAATCTACAGGTAGGCACTTTGCAAAAAACACCTTTGTTTTCTTTCAAAAATTTGGATGTGTCCATGTTGCGTTTGGGGTGTTTCCTGTCGCGGGCGCTAGGCCTACCCACACAAGTGAGGTATCATTTTTAACGGGAGACTTGGGGGAACGCTGGGTGCGAGGAAATTTGAGGCTCCTCTCAGATTCCAGAACTTTCTGCCACAGAAATGTGACGAACATGTGTTTTTTTAACCACATTTTAAGGTTTGCAAAGGATTCTGGGTAACAGAACCTGGTCCGAGCTGCACAAGTCACCCCATCTTGGATTTCCCTAGCTCTCTAGTTTTCAGAAATGCACAGGTTTGGTAGGTTTCCCTAGCTGCCGGCTGAGCTAGACGCCAAAATCTACAGGTAGGCACTTTGCAAAAAACACCTCTGTTTTCTTTCAAAAATTTGGATGTGTCCATGTTGCGCTTTGGGGCGTCTCCTGTCGCGGGCGCTAGGCCTACCCACACAAGTAAGGTATCATTTTTATCAGGAGACTTGGGGGAACGCTGGGTGGAAGGAAATGTGTGGCTCCTCTCACATTCCAGAACTTTCTGCCACAGAAATGTGAGGAACATGTGTTTTTTTAGCCAAATTTTGAGGTTTGCAAAGGATTCTGGGTAACAGAACCTGGTCCGAGCCACACAAAGTCACCCCATCTTGGATTCCCCTGGTCTCTAGTTTTCAGAAATGCACAGGTTTGGTAGGTTTCCCTAGGTGCCGGCTGAGCTAGGGGCCAAAATCTACAGGTAGGCACTTTGCAAAAAACACCTCTGTTTTCTTCCAAAATTTTGGATGTGTCCACGTCGCGTTTTGGGGCGTTTCCTGTCGCTGGCGCTAGGCCTACCCACACAAGTGAGGTATCATTTTTATCGGGAGACTTGGGGGAACGCTAGGTGGACGGAAATTTGTGGCTCCTCTCAGATTCCAGAACTTTCTGCCACAGAAATGTGAGGAACATGTGTTTTTTTTGCCACATTTTGAGGTTTGTAAAGGATTCTGGGTAACAGAACCTAGTCCGAGCCACACAAGTCACCCATCTTGGATTCCCCTAGGTCTCTAGTTTTCAGAAATGCACAGGTTTGGTAGGTTTGCGTAGGTGCCGGCTGAGCTAGAGGCCAAAATCTACAGGTAGGCACTTTGCAAAAAACACCTCTGTTTTCTTTCAAAAATTTGGATGTGTCCACGTTGCGCTTTGGGGTGTTTCCTGTCGCGGGCGCTAGGCCTACCCACACAAGTGAGGTATCATTTTTATCAGGAGACTTGGGGGAACGCTGGGTGGAAGGAAATTTGTGGCTCCTCTCAGATTCCAGAACTTTCTGCCACAGAAATGTGAGGAACATGTGTTTTTTTAGCCAAATTTTGAGGTTTGTAAAGGATTCTGGGTAACAGAACCTAGTCCGAGCCACACAAGTCACCCATCTTGGATTCCCCTAGGTCTCTAGTTTTCAGAAATGCACAGGTTTGGTAGGTTTGCGTAGGTGCCGGCTGAGCTAGAGGCCAAAATCTACAGGTAGGCACTTTGCAAAAAACACCTCTGTTTTCTTTCAAAAATTTGGATGTGTCCACGTTGCGCTTTGGGGCGTTTCCTGTCGCGGGCGCTAGGCCTACCCACACAAGTGAGGTATCATTTTTATCAGGAGACTTGGGGGAACGCTGGGTGGAAGGAAATTTGTGGCTCCTCTCAGATTCCAGAACTTTCTGCCACAGAAATGTGAGGAACATGTGTTTTTTTAACCAAATTTTGAGGTTTGTAAAGGATTCTGGGTAACAGAACCTAGTCCGAGCCACACAAGTCACCCATCTTGGATTCCCCTAGGTCTCTAGTTTTCAGAAATGCACAGGTTTGGTAGGTTTGCGTAGGTGCCGGCTGAGCTAGAGGCCAAAATCTACAGGTAGGCACTTTGCAAAAAACACCTCTGTTTTCTTTCAAAAATTTGGATGTGTCCACGTTGCGCTTTGGGGCGTTTCCTGTCGCGGGCGCTAGGCCTACCCACACAAGTGAGGTATCATTTTTATCGGGAGACTTGGGGGAACGCTGGGTGGAAGGAAATTTGTGGCTCCTTTAAGATTCCAGAACTTTCTGCCACAGAAGTGTGAGGAACATGTGTTTTTTTTAGCCACATTTCGAGGTTTGCAAAGGATTCTGGGTAACAGAACCTGGTCCGAGCCACACAAGTCACCCCATCTTGGATTCCCCTAGGTCTCTAGTTTTCAGAAATGCACAGGTTTGGTAGGTTTCCCTAGGTACCGGCTGAGCTAGAGGCCAAAATCTACAGGTAGGCACTTTGCAAAAAACACCTTTGTTTTCTTTCAAAAATTTGGATGTGTCCATGTTGCGTTTGGGGCGTTTCCTGTCGCGGGCGCTAGGCATACCCACACAAGTGAGGTATCATTTTTAACGGGAGACTTGGGGGAACGCTGGGTGCAAGGAAATTTGAGGCTCCTCTCAGATTCCAGAACTTTCTGCCACAGAAATGTGAGGAACATGTGTTTTTTTAACCACATTTTGAGGTTTGCAAAGGATTCTGGGTAACAGAACCTGGTCCGAGCTGCACAAGTCACCCCATCTTGGATTCCCCTAGCTCTCTAGTTTTCAGAAATGCACAGGTTTGGTAGGTTTCCCTAGCTGCCGGCTGAGCTAGACGCCAAAATCCACAGGTAGGCACTTTGCAAAAAACACCTCTGTTTTCTTTCAAAAATTTGGATGTGTCCATGTTGCGCTTTGGGGCGTGTCCTGTCGCGGGCGCTAGGCCTACCCACACAAGTAAGGTATCATTTTTATCAGGAGACTTGGGGGAACGCTGGGTGGAAGGAAATTTGTGGCTCCTCTCACATTCCAGAACTTTCTGCCACAGAAATGTGAGGAACATGTGTTTTTTTAGCCAAATTTTGAGGTTTGCAAAGGATTCTGGGTAACAGAACCTGGTCCGAGCCACACAAAGTCACCCCATCTTGGATTCCCCTAGGTCTCTAGTTTTCAGAAATGCACAGGTTTGGTAGGTTTCCCTAGGTGCCGGCTGAGCTAGGGGCCAAAATCTACAGGTAGGCACTTTGCAAAAAACACCTCTGTTTTCTTCCAAAATTTTGGATGTGTCCACGTCGCGTTTTGGGGCGTTTCCTGTCGCTGGCGCTAGGCCTACCCACACAAGTGAGGTATCATTTTTATCGGGAGACTTGAGGGAACGCTAGGTGGACGGAAATTTGTGGCTCCTCTCAGATTCCAGAACTTTCTGCCACAGAAATGTGAGGAACATGTGTTTTTTTAGCCAAATTTTGAGGTTTGTAAAGGATTCTGGGTAACAGAACCTAGTCCGAGCCACACAAGTCACCCATCTTGGATTCCCCTAGGTCTCTAGTTTTCAGAAATGCACAGGTTTGGTAGGTTTGCGTAGGTGCCGGCTGAGCTAGAGGCCAAAATCTACAGGTAGGCACTTTGCAAAAAACACCTCTGTTTTCTTTCAAAAATTTGGATGTGTCCACGTTGCGCTTTGGGGCGTTTCCTGTCGCGGGCGCTAGGCCTACCCACACAAGTGAGGTATCATTTTTATCAGGAGACTTGGGGGAACGCTGGGTGGAAGGAAATTTGTGGCTCCTCTCAGATTCCAGAACTTTCTGCCACAGAAATGTGAGGAACATGTGTTTTTTTAGCCAAATTTTGAGGTTTGTAAAGGATTCTGGGTAACAGAACCTAGTCCGAGCCACACAAGTCACCCATCTTGGATTCCCCTAGGTCTCTAGTTTTCAGAAATGCACAGGTTTGGTAGGTTTGCGTAGGTGCCGGCTGAGCTAGATGCCAAAATCTACAGGTAGGCACTTTGCAAAAAACACCTCTGTTTTCTTTCAAAAATTTGGATGTGTCCACGTTGCGTTTTGGGGTGTTTCCTGTCGCGGGCGCTAGGCCTACCCACACAAGTGAGGTATCATTTTTATCAGGAGACTTGGGGGAACGCTGGGTGGAAGGAAATTTGTGGCTCCTCTCAGATTCCAGAACTTTCTGCCACAGAAATGTGAGGAACATGTGTTTTTTTAGCCAAATTTTGAGGTTTGTAAAGGATTCTGGGTAACAGAACCTAGTCCGAGCCACACAAGTCACCCATCTTGGATTCCCCTAGGTCTCTAGTTTTCAGAAATGCACAGGTTTGGTAGGTTTGCGTAGGTGCCGGCTGAGCTAGAGGCCAAAATCTACAGGTAGGCACTTTGCAAAAAACACCTCTGTTTTCTTTCAAAAATTTGGATGTGTCCACGTTGCGCTTTGGGGCGTTTCCTGTCGCGGGCGCTAGGCCTACCCACACAAGTGAGGTATCATTTTTATCAGGAGACTTGGGGGAACGCTGGGTGGAAGGAAATTTGTGGCTCCTCTCAGATTCCAGAACTTTCTGCCACAGAAATGTGAGGAACATGTGTTTTTTTAACCAAATTTTGAGGTTTGTAAAGGATTCTGGGTAACAGAACCTAGTCCGAGCCACACAAGTCACCCATCTTGGATTCCCCTAGGTCTCTACTTTTTCAGAAATGCACAGGTTTGGTAGGTTTCCCTAGGTGCCGGCTGAGCTAGAGGCCAAAATCTACAGGTAGGCCCTTTGCAAAAAACACCTCTGTTTTCTTTTAAAAATGTGGATGTGTCCACGTTGCGTTTTGGGGCGTTTCCTGTCGCTGGCGCTAGGCCTACCCACACAAGTGAGGTATCATTTGTATCGGGAGACTTGGGGGAACGCTGGGTGGAAGGAAATTTGTGGCTCCTCTCAGATTCTCGAACTTTCTGCCACAGAAATGTGAGAAACATGTGTTTTTTTAGCCAAATTTTGAGGTTTGCAAAGGATTCTGGGTAACAGAACCTGGTCCGAGCCACACAAGTCACCCCATCTTGGATTCCCCTAGGTCTCTAGTTTTCAGAAATGCACAAGTTTGGTAGTTTTCCCTAGGTGCCGGCTGAGCTAGAGGCCAAAATCTACAGGTAGGCACTTTGCAAAAAACACCTCTGTTTTCTTTCAAAAATTTGGATGTGTCCACGTTGCGCTTTGGGGCGTTTCCTGTTGCGGGCGCTAGGCCTACCCACACAAGTGACGTATCATTTTTATCGGGAGACTTGGGGAAACGCTGGGTGGAAGGAAATTTGTGGCTCCTCTCAGATTCCAGAACTTTCTGCCACAGAAATGTGAGGAACATGTGTTTTTTAGCCAAATTTTGAGGTTTGCAAAGGATTCTGGGTAACAGAACCTGGTCCGAGCCACACAAGTCACCCCATCTTGGATTCCCCTAGGTCTCTAGTTTTCAGAAATGCACAGGTTTGGTAGGTTTCCCTAGGTGCCGGCTGAGCTAGAGGCCAAAATCTACAGGTAGGCACTTTGCAAAAAACACCTCTGTTTTCTTTCAAAAATTTGGATGTGTCCACGTTGCACTTTGGGGCGTTTCCTGTCGCGGGCGCTAGGCCTACCCACACAAGTGAGGTATCATTTGTATCGGGAGACTTGGGGGAACGCTAGGTGGAAGGAAATTTGTGGCTCCTCTCAGATTCCAGAACTTTCTGCCACAGAAATGTGAGGAACATGTGTTTTTTTAACCACATTTTGAGGTTTGCAAAGGATTCTGGGTAACAGAACCTGGTCCGAGCTGCACAAGTCACCCCATCTTGGATTCCCCTAGCTCTCTAGTTTTCAGAAATGCACAGGTTTGGTAGGTTTCCCTAGCTGCCGGCTGAGCTAGACGCCAAAATCTACAAGTAGGCACTTTGCAAAAAACACCTCTGTTTTCTTTCAAAAATTTGGATGTGTCCATGTTGCGCTTTGGGGCGTCTCCTGTCGCGGGCGCTAGGCCTACCCACACAAGTAAGGTATCATTTTTATCAGGAGACTTGGGGGAACGCTGGGTGGAAGGAAATTTGTGGCTCCTCTCACATTCCAGAACTTTCTGCCACAGAAATGTGAGGAACATGTGTTTTTTTAGCCAAATTTTGAGGTTTGTAAAGGATTCTGGGTAACAGAACCTAGTCCGAGCCACACAAGTCACCCATCTTGGATTCCCCTAGGTCTCTAGTTTTCAGAAATGCACAGGTTTGGTAGGTTTGCGTAGGTGCCGGCTGAGCTAGAGGCCAAAATCTACAGGTAGGCACTTTGCAAAAAACACCTCTGTTTTCTTTCAAAAATTTGGATGTGTCCACGTTGCGCTTTGGGGCGTTTCCTGTCGCGGGCGCTAGGCCTACCCACACAAGTGAGGTATCATTTTTATCAGGAGACTTGGGGGAACGCTGGGTGGAAGGAAATTTGTGGCTCCTCTCAGATTCCAGAACTTTCTGCCACAGAAATGTGAGGAACATGTGTTTTTTTAGCCAAATTTTGAGGTTTGTAAAGGATTCTGGGTAACAGAACCTAGTCCGAGCCACACAAGTCACCCATCTCGGATTCCCCTAGGTCTCTAGTTTTCAGAAATGCACAGGTTTGGTAGGTTTGCGTAGGTGCCGGCTGAGCTAGATGCCAAAATCTACAGGTAGGCACTTTGCAAAAAACACCTCTGTTTTCTTTCAAAAATTTGGATGTGTCCACGTTGCGCTTTGGGGTGTTTCCTGTCGCGGGCGCTAGGCCTACCCACACAAGTGAGATATCATTTTTATCAGGAGACTTGGGGGAACGCTGGGTGGAAGGAAATTTGTGGCTCCTCTCACATTCCAGAACTTTCTGCCACAGAAATGTGAGGAACATGTGTTTTTTTAGCCAAATTTTGAGGTTTGTAAAGGATTCTGGGTAACAGAACCTAGTCCGAGCCACACAAGTCACCCATCTTGGATTCCCCTAGGTCTCTAGTTTTCAGAAATGCACAGGTTTGGTAGGTTTGAGTAGGTGCCGGCTGAGCTAGAGGCCAAAATCTACAGGTAGGCACTTTGCAAAAAACACCTCTGTTTTCTTTCAAAAATTTGGATGTGTCCACGTTGCGCTTTGGGGCGTTTCCTGTCGCGGGCGCTAGGCCTACCCACACAAGTGAGGTATCATTTGTATCGGGAGACTTGGGGGAACGCTGGGTGGAAGGAAATTTGTGGCTCCTCTCAGATTCTCGAACTTTCTGCCACAGAAATGTGAGAAACATGTGTTTTTTTAGCCAAATTTTGAGGTTTGCAAAGGATTCTGGGTAACAGAACCTGGTCCGAGCCACACAAGTCACCCCATCTTGGATTCCCCTAGGTCTCTAGTTTTCAGAAATGCACAAGTTTGGTAGTTTTCCCTAGGTGCCGGCTGAGCTAGAGGCCAAAATCTACAGGTAGGCACTTTGCAAAAAACACCTCTGTTTTCTTTCAAAAATTTGGATGTGTCTACGTTGCGCTTTGGGGCGTTTCCTGTTGCGGGCGCTAGGCCTACCCACACAAGTGACGTATCATTTTTATCGGGAGACTTGGGGAAACGCTGGGTGGAAGGAAATTTGTGGCTCCTCTCAGATTCCAGAACTTTCTGCCACAGAAATGTGAGGAACATGTGTTTTTTAGCCAAATTTTGAGGTTTGCAAAGGATTCTGGGTAACAGAACCTGGTCCGAGCCACACAAGTCACCCCATCTTGGATTCCCCTAGGTCTCTAGTTTTC